>NW_027466110.1:5970000-6267500 GCF_046127955.1 Nelusetta ayraudi
CTTGCATATCCTGTTCAATTCTAGGTGTTGATATTGTTGCCATTTTGTTATCGTTGGATTGTGCTAAAATGCATTGTTCAGTGTTGATGTTGAAACAAGTGTTTAAGAGCAACACAATCATTTCATTTGTATTTTTGAAACGTCTAACCTCAGTCGATATTCTTTGTGAAAGAAAAACAGATCTGCTCATATGTCTTCCTTACATCTGTATTGCTGTCATTATGCTTGCAGGAGCTTCTTTGAACTGATGCTATTTTTTAGCAAAGAAGAATTTGTGGAAAAGCCTTTGAAAGACATCCTCAGTTCCTTTCAGGTGACAACAATAACCAACCGTCTTCAGCATCAGCCACTGTTATTAAAATGTCATCAGTGTCACTTGTGTTAAATAGCTTAGCAATGCCAGACTGAATGACGCAGCTATTCCACTGTCTTTGCAGGAGTGTCACTCTCAGCTTCTGCGACACAGGAACGTCTACCTGCGGCATGTGAAGCAGATCATCAAAGCAGGCGGGCCGTGGGAAAATCCGGTGCTGCAGGGAATCCTGAAGGATGCAGACCTGCCGTTAAACGAGGGTGCGCTCCCCAACGCGTTAAACAGCTGATGTGTCATACACACTGAGGAGACTACGTGAATGCAGTGTGACAGGCTGACTCAGACTTTCTCTCCCACAGTCACACGCAGCTTCACTGGCAGGCTGTCAGATAAAAGCTTTGCACTATGACTGTAGTGAAACACATACCACCATTGTGAATGCATTCTTAAAGACAGCAAAGTATCTTTTGTACATCAAATTCAGCAAGACTCCATCAAGCAGGCAGGAAAATGTTCCTTGCATAAGCAAATCAAGCGAACAAGTGTTTGATACGAGCATTGTTTGCAAATGAAATCAATCTTTTTCCTAAGTAATGTGTGTAATGTTTACTGTTGTTAACGTTGTGATAACAGAGTCATGCATATACATAGGTCATTATGAGGCTGATGCATTTCTGTCCCTTAACAGTGAAGGACTACTTGAGTACTGAGTTGCCAGAGTTCTTTGAGCTCAGAGTTCGCTACCTTCAAGCCTGTGAACGACTGCAAGAGGCCAAAGCCTTGGCTAAAATCTGCTTGGAGAACTGCGAAGCGGGAAAACATCTGTACTTCCACCAGGCCTACCTGACCTGCCTGTGCAAGGCCTCGCTGCACGAGCCTCTTCACAAAGAGGTAGGAGGGTCAAAGGAATGTGCCCAAACAGTGCCAACACGTATTTAAAAGACAGACATAAGAAAGTGAGTCAACACAAATTGCTCTCCTCCCTCTCAGATGGCAGAGATTGACGGCCGTGACGCCGTAGAGATCATATGCAACACAGAATGTATTGAGAAAGACGAGCTGTTGCTGTCGCTGTGCAAAGCGTTTCTCACTCAGCAGCTGCTCAACGGAGACATGTACTACATCTGGTGAGAATCACTGCCATGCTGGATTGCAAGATTAGTTTGCGACCAATTTTGCCATTATGGCCTCTAACTTGTCTCCCTGCAGGGACCTCGTGTTCATCTGGAGCAGGTTGCACCTGAGGGCTCATCCCTGCCGACGAGACTTCTTGGAGGAGTGTTTGCAGTTGGCTTCGGGTGCCACCAACGTCAGAGCCATCTTCCCCTTCATCAAACTTGTCACCACCGAGGTGCAGTCTTATCGTGCTACATTGATATCTTGACACAATCGACAATTCAGATAAAGGCCCAATGTGGAAGTTTCACACAACCGTCAAACTTATCTGTGACTTCATAAATTGACTTCCTCTTTCGTACCATTTCATCTTCCTTTTAATCATTTGTCTATTTCTTCTTTTGTTGACAGCTCGGGGGTGATGGAGTCCATGTGTGTGTGGAGCTTTGCACCAGAGCCCTGCAGCTGTGCGACATGCAGGACGACATCACGACCCGCTCGTTGGTTTGCAAGACCATAGCCTACCTGCTGCCTCACGACCTGGAGATTTGCAGAGCGTGTGCCCTGCTGGTCTTCTTCCAGGAACGCAGCCTGGAGGCCTACAAAACTGTCTGCCTGCTCTACACGCACCCCGACCAGGAGTCGCATCCGCACAACAGCCCCGTCCGGCCTAACGTGCGCTTCCACATTCTGCAGGTTGGTGGGGGGGTGAAAATGGGAGTGAATGAAATGCCAGGCTCATTCCTGTTGTTGGTGGATTCTCTCTTACATTTTACTACCTCTTTGTTTTTCAGATGCTCAAGGAACGTCTGTGTTTTGACCCCGAGTTCTGGAACCTGCTGAACCTCAGGACTCATTGCTTGGAGTTAATGAGCGACAAGGTCATGGAGGCCGCCGTTCTGAGCGATATGAAGGAGGACGAGGAGAATGAGCAAGGCGAAGAGGTTGTCGCCAAACAGTGTTTAAACGCCTCGTGCGTTAATTCTTTTAATTCCTGCCAGTGCCCTGCTGCTGCTGCTGGAGCCAAAGAGGACTTAGCGGAGGAGCCGAGTGTGGCCAGAGACACTGAGGAGAGCTCCCCCCTTGTAAATGATGCCCCTCGGAAGAGGAGAAAGTGGAGGAGAAGATTGGGAAGGAGGAAGAAATCCAAGTCCGACGATGAGTTTGGCGACGACCCGGAGATTACTTTCAATTTGGGATCCACCGCCGCTGGCAACAAGCCTTCGTATTCACTGAGATACAACCAGAGCAACAAGGAAAACGCGTCTGCTTCGGTCAAGCTGCCCCTGAACCGCAAGAGGGAATACTTGTCCCGCCGCGTTAAGAGCCAGATCCTCAAGAGGAAGGGGAGGAAGAGGAGGTGGTTGCAGGGTCTTCTGACGCTGGAGCAGGACACAGGCCGCAGTGAGAAGATAGTGAAGAAACGGGGACGGAAGCCTTTGGCCAAACTTGAATACTCCTACCCCGATAATGAGCTGGTCCTCACGGAGGAGGAGGAGGAGGAGGAGGAGGAGAAGGAGTCGGGCTTGGAGGCTGCGACTGACTCGGGGGACATAAAGCCAGATGTGTTTGACCCAGAAAACAACCATGTGCACCAGACAGAACGCGTTGAGAGGGACGACGGGCTGGAGGAACTGGCTGACTGCGTCGCTGATCAGCAGGGATCAGCGGACGCTCAAACGCAGCCCAACAGCGAAGGTCCGGCTGGGGAGCCTCGACCCGCTGCTGCTGCTGCTGCTGTTGCTGCTGCTTCTGATGCTGATGCTGCTGCTGCTGCAGCTTCGACTGCCGAAGCTGACCTAGAGCTCGATGGACCCCCTCAGGAACTGCTCAGCTGTCTGCTGGAGCGCTTTCACAACTACTGCATGAGAGCGAAGAAGCCTGACGGCGAGGACGGGGAGGGAGCCGCCCAACCGGCGGATTCCAACGAGCTCAGCGGCGAAGGAGAGGAGGAGCCGCCGCCCACCGAGGAGGTCGACTCGCCCAGCTTGGAGGTCAGTCCTTTACAAGACTTTACATGTAAACTTGAGGATTTTCTAGTTTCTCTTTATCTCTTTTCAAGTCGCGCAACATTTGCTTTTATAATGTTATAGACATTGCATTTTAAATTGCATTTAAATGTTCCATGCTGGCCAACACAGTTGTTGTCTGTTGGAATTAGGAGTAGTGGAGCTGCGAGGACATGAAATTCTCTTGTCTTTATTTAATGGAATATTATCATGATGCCAAACTAAGATCCTAAGATCGACTTCTACTGCTTCCCCTCCAGCTGCGGTCATTTGGCAAAAGAACGTGGAAGGACAAAGCGCTCCGCACGCAGAAATACGCACACTTGATTTTCCACTGCCAGTCCTGCCGCAAAGTCTACAAAGGCTTGAACGTGATGCGGCACGCCCTGTCGCACCTGAAGGGCGGGAAAATGAGGTGCATCCTGTGTAGGAAGCTCTTCAAGCAGCTCTCTTTTGCCAAAAACCACATCCTGGAGCACATCAACGAAATGGCCAAGCGTAAAGAAACCACCACCGATGAGGGGCCGGGCATCGCCAATGGAGAAGGACACGAGTTGGACAACCAAGCTCAGGAGGAAAGTCAAACCCCAGAACCCACCGACACTGACACCACCACCGCTGACACTGACGCCACCACCACCACCACCACCGCCACCGCCAAAGACAAGACCAGACCGAAGCTGGTGAAGACTAAGAAGAAGCCGGTGCTGGACAGGGACGAGCGCATCGTCAAGAACCTTCGCATCCTCATCAAAAAGATGGCGATTCTGCAGAAGGGCAAGGAGTCCGTGGTGGACATGGCCGCGGCGGTGAACTTCACCAACGAGCAGGTCGTCATCACCGACAGCCAGGTGATCATCCGAGATCTCTCCGTCGCGGAGGGGGAAGGGCGAGGCGAGGGGGCGGAGAACGGCGGCGCCGGCGACTTGGTCTTCTTCCTGTGTCCTGTCGAGTCCTGCGACCGAGTCTTCCAGAAGATCAGCGGCCCCATCTTGAAACACATCATCAAGTTCCACCTGAAAGAGGAGAAGGCGCTGGAGAAGCTGTTCGTCTGGAGCAAGCACAAGTGCTCCCTCTGCATCGGGTAAGACGGTTACACAGTTGGACACGAGGGGGCGCTGTTATAACAAATATGTAGGGAGGCGGTCGGAGCTCATTGCCTTGAGAGTTTCTGTTTCTCTTTGTTTATTATGGTGCAGAAACACATTATTACAACGTAATTAAACAAGTCAAACAAAACAAAACACCAAAATAATGTGCGTGACTAAATAAACATCAGACATTGAAAAGCAAATAGACAAATGAAACCTTTAACTGGTCATTGATGAATGACCTCTCACATTTATCGAGTAACTTACTCGATAAATGTGCTGGGAAACATTTTCAAACATTGTTACAAGATAATGTTGTAGACATTATTTAATTAGAAATTTGTCTTTTTTTTACATCTAAAAAAGTGAAATTCACATATTTGTCTGTTGCACACATCACAAATATTCCTCTGACATTCCCGATGCAATCCGTCTCGTGGATTTGTCCCCGTTCCTCTATTCTCTCCCCCGGCCAGCAGGTGTCCCTCCACCAGGCAGATCCAGTTCCTGCCGCACTACCTGGACCACATGAAGCTGCACAGCGAGCCGCTGCAGCACTTCTGCTACCACGCGGGCTGCGCCGAGCGCTTCGCCTCGCCGCAGGGCCTGCGGGATCACTTGCGGGTCCACCAGCCGCTGCAGGCCCGCTGCCACTTCCCCGAGTGCGACCGCCTCTTCCCCAACCTGACCCACGCCTACGACCACGAGTGGCGCCACTACATCCCCACGCCGCAGCGCGACGAGCTGGGCCGCCTGGGCAAGCAGAAGACGCCGAGCGCCGAGGCGCCGTGGAAGCAGAAGGTGAAGGTGGAGGAGGTGTGGCTGCAGAGCCGGAAGGCGGCGACGACGACGACGACGGAGTGGCGTGAGGCGTTTGGGTGCAGCGCCGACTCCAAACCCGGGAGTGAAAGCGAACGGCAGGGCGGCTCCCCGGATCCCTCGGCTGCCGTCAACGGATCCGAGGACGCCGGCGGGAGCCAGACGTCCCGCCCCCCTCCCCCTCCTCCGCCGCCCCCCCAGACTCCTCCCACTCCCGCCCCCCCTTCGCCAGCGGTCAAGAGGCACCCGAGAATCCTGTCGGTGGACGCCATCGACGTCCACGACCACAACGACGAGATGAGCACCATGGCGGAGGGCGTCCAGAAGACGCTGGGGGAGCCGCACATCGCCGAGCACAAGAGCTTCAAGCCCGAAGACCCCGCCTACGCCCCCTTCGTCAAGGCCCCCTTCATCCGCCCGCCGCCCTCCACCTACCTGAACGAGTCGGTGCTCTCCATGCGCAAGCGCAGGGCCAAGGAGGAGGCGCCGCCCGCCAGGCCCGTCTACAGGAACAGCAGGACGGGCGGCGAGAACCAGCCGCAGGGCGGCGCTGGCGGCGGCTCGGCCCCCGAGCACAAGACGAGGACTCGCTGCGACAAGTGTCTCTCCTCCTTCAGCAGCGGCGAGGAGCTGGAGAAGCACCGGGCGCTCAACACCTGCTCCGCCCTCTTCGGCTTCGACTCCGACGACGACAGTTAGTCAAGTTAGTCAAAAGTTAGGAATCGTGTTTCTTTTTTGTTTTGTCATCGTAAGGTTGAATTTTACTTGAAGAGGCCCTGCAGTGGTGGAAACGAGCAGAACGCCGCAACACAAGGAGGGAACACTGGAAAACTGCTTTTAGCCTCAAAGGCGTGCAAAGCAATAAGAGTTAAGAGATAATGTGATATTGAAAAGAAGCTTTTTTTCTTTTCTTTTCTTTTTTTTTTTTAAGCACCTGAATTTTTTTGTGCTCGCTGGAGCCCCAGTTGGCTCAACATGCACCACAGATCTTGTGCGCAAGCAGAAATATTTATTTTTTCTTCCTTTTTTCTCAAATGTCCATAAGGTAAACAGTACTTTAAAGTACTCCCACTTACATTCTGGCATGTATATGTTGTTTTTTTTTGTAAGTGTGCTTAACTTAGAGAAGCATCGGAGGAAATGGGTACTAATTAATGGGACGCAGTCTTTTCTAACATTAACCAAAACTCCAATGTAAAAAACCAAAAATGTCAGGATGGAAGATGCACAGAGGGGCCACAGTGTCATACTGAGAATCATTATCAATTTGTGTGTTTTCTGCCCCTGTAATTAGATATCTACTCATCCTTCCTGGAAACACTAGTTGTAAAAACACAAGAAAGCATTTAGAAATGTACCTTTGCACCCAGCCGGTGATGCACAGTCATAACCGGGCACAGCAGCATCTGCAAATGAATGGGCTGTAGTCTGTGGTCATGCATCCATCCCCGCTTCCAGCCTGCAGTATCATGTAAACTCATTAATGGGGTTGTGTGGGTCAGTCAGTGTGTTTCACCCGACGTTCATCACGTTACATAAAACCTTAAGGACCCAGTGCGTCGTTAGACACAGTGGGCATCTTATGGTAGGAGAGCATGTTGTAAACACCAGTGTTATTACCATGTACAGCCTCATGGCCTTAATGCAACAAATGTTACTGTTTGATTATGTTACTAAGACATTTTTATTTCTTCTATTCCATGTTGTGCCGGTAGATCCCTGTATAACTTGTCACACACTGGGCCTTTTAAGTACAAAATGCATCAGAGGGAAAAAATTTTTAAAGGAGCTGCAATTCACAACCTGCTCTTTGTGGTTCGAATTGCATTGCAAGTTTTTGTCGTCAGCATTATTATATTACAATATTTCCACCTGCTGGCGCTTTTTCTACGTATGTTACTACCATCCCATCCTATGTACTGCGTTGTGCCATGCAACTCGATGAGTGTTTTCTTGAACTCGGTGATTATTATATTAAAACATTTCAACAGAAACATTTGAACAGTTCAGATAGGTGCTCAGTGTTACAACACCTTCGTCTTCCAACATGAATCACTGGTTTCTGTCAACGGGAAGACCGGTGGGTTTGTTCAGTCAAACGTTTCGCTGCCCTTTGTGAGTTGCAGGTTGCCTGTTCAATGGATGGATGGATGGTTTTCAGTCGAACCATCGCCACACTATCCACAACAGCCTTTTACACCGTCTGCTGTCTGTCTGTCTGTACAAACAAAAGAAGTTGCTGGATTTATGAGTGCCAATAATTGCTTCTCTTGATCTCCATGTATTTCATTTTGTTAATCATGTACATAGGGTTGAGATTGTTTTCTCTGGATGTGTCTTTTTATAAAAGTGCACACAAATGGTTTTATTTATATGTATAAATGTTTATAGTCTGTTTTTCTTAAAGTGTTAAGGATTTCTTATCTATTTTTAATAAAAAAAATAAAAAAAAACACAAAAATCACTGCTGACCTTGTTTGCATAAACAAATCAAACTACAAGTGATTTGGATTTTTATTTATTTGTTTATTTGCTTATAGCAATATAGTAAAAGACGGGTTTATAGCATATTTTATTTTTTTAATCAAGCATTGCATATTTTAATGAACATATTGCTTCATTGTTAAGTCCAGTAGAGAGGAAAATAGAATAATTTCTGTTTCCTTTGAAATAGCTGCATCACATTTACCTGATAGATGAGAAACTACTGATGAAGATCATCAATATTGCAAATAAAGACTCATTTCTTCGGCGTATTTCAACTCCCGAATGCAATTGGGAAAAAATAAATAAAATCACATGGAGGGTTCAGAACAAAAGCGTGTGTCTGATACATAACATGCACTATTTACTAAATTATGCAAAATAATATATTTAAATCATGTGAAGGTCCGGCTTAAGGGTTGACAGCGTTCCTCCTGCAGGCTGGCATACGCACTTCAAAATTGTCCACTACCTCATGCTGCAGGTTCAGTTTCAGCAACATGCTAACTACAGTGTTCGCTTTGGTTCTTCTCACAGCACAAAGACAAAGAAAGTGACAGCTACAAATGTGCAACAAACGATGTCTTGCAGAAAAGAGCTGACATCATTTGGAAAAGTCCCAACATGCAACACGTGGCATCAAGCAAACTCATCGTTTCCAACGGCGTGGGGCTCCGTCGACATCAACAGTGAGAACATACAGAGTGACAACAATCTAAGATAAATAATCATTTATCTCCATTTTTCTTTTTTCCTACTTTTACGTGAATTGTGATTTTCAACATTGTACGTGAGACAAAATACAACAAAATCAAAATTAGAAGCTTGTTTTTGTTTTTTTTTGGACAACATAGTTTTGGCCACAGTAAAAATGCTGTGAGAATCCGGGGGCCCTCGTTTTTTTGCGCTCACATTGACATTTGACCTGAGATAAGCAAATCCTTGAATTAAAGAGGGAACCAACAGTTAACGTCATACCGTATTAATCACACAGTTCAATATATTAAAGTTTTAAGGCCAGATGAAACGGGCGTCGTCTTCAAAATGTAGATAAAAATGGATGCAGACCAATTCAATATTCTTGCAGAAAAGACAGTTAAACCAGATCAGACCCTAACTGCTACACTTAGAAAGAGCTTGAAAAAACTAAATATCTAAAGGAAAAGAAAGCAGATCAATAATCTATCAAGAGTCCACAAAATACATGCCCCAACTGAAGTTAAAACTAATGCTAAGCATGCAAAGTGTCCCAGTGCATCCCGAGTTGAAGCATTTCTCATTATTATTCTTTTTTTTTCTCTCTCTCAATATTTTACAATATTCCGATATCTTTTACTTAAAAGCACTTGTCTTGTCAAAAGTGGAAGACCTGGATTGAAAAGCGTGGTTACGAACCGGAAGAGGAACAAAAAAACACCCCAGAAGTCAACATGCAAAAGTGCAAGTGACTAATAATGCCCCTCCCCCACGTCCAAGTTCCAGTTAGACAGCGGAATTAAATCAAGTGGGAACCTCTGTGGGTGACAGGAGCAGCACCTGACCTGCGCTTGTGTTCAGAAAGCTTCCGAGTACAAAAAAATATCATTTTGAATGATCGCATTTCCTAAGAATATATTTTGTTTGTATTTTTTTTATGAAGCTTCTTAGCCCTTAGGGAGATCTCCACTGGAAAAGACTGTTTTACGCTTACGGAAAAGTTTCCCAGAGGACAACACCGACTTATTTCCACAGTGTGCACTCAAGTTATCACTTACACAGGTCGAAAAGCAGCGAATGCCGCAAAGTGACGTAAACTTGCAGACGCTTTGTAACCAATACACAAATTTCAGATTTTTTTTTTAACGGTTTCAATTTTACGCTGCACATTGTAAAACGTGCGGGGAAAAAAATGTCATTGAAATTACTGTCATACTGTGGAACTTTTACTGATACCGTGATATTTGATACAGCTTTATCCTCGTTACACACCTATTGGTAAAATATGATGGAAGATATTTTTATGAACCCAAAGACTGATTGCAGTCACTTACTACCTACTTTTTATCCCTGACGTCTCGCTTTGTTTTTAGGCGTTCCAGTTAAAAACAGAGGCGAGCAGGTTGGATGAGAATTTCTTTTTCTGTGTCCTCGTCCAGTTTTGATATGGCTTGACGGGTCTGCGCGATACTCAGCCTCACGGCTGACTGGGAATGAGAAACTCCTGAGACGCTGAGGAAGCTGAGATCTTTAGACGCTAAGGGGAATCGTAACCAGGAAGGTAGGAGAGTGCACCTAAATTGCATAACGGGCCTGTTTATCATGCAGCCAGTAACTACTAGAAATGACTAAAACCATGTACCGTAAAAGACTTTCAGTATAGGCGCTTAACCATGGGAGCTTGACGCTAGAACGAGGCTCCCTGCTGTGTTTCACTACAAACCAGCCCCGGTTTGTTTTGCATTGGGGAAAAAAAAAAAGATGCTTGCGTGCTTGTCGAACGCTCAACTGCATTTGTTTTTTTGATCGTAGCCGAAGAGGAAAAGTGCACAGATTCAAAAAGAGTCTGTGGGAGCGGCGGCTCCAGTTCAGTGGGAGCTGTTGGTGTTCCAGTCGTACGGGAGGAAGCTGATTTTGGTCTTGCCGGCGGAGATGACGCCCTGCAGGCTGGTCTTCTTGGGAGAGTCGCCCATGTGATCCAGCACCCAGTTCAGCAGCTGGTGGACAGGGACACGGAGATGTTAAAGGACTACTTTTACTTCCTTTTGCTGTTTGACATGACGCTGCGCTAAGCTGGATGAACTTGATGACGAGGGTTTGAACATTCGACACGAGTCGCTGCTTAAGAATAAACTTGAAGTAACCACCTTCTCATCGGTGCCTCCAAAGTCGGCCTTGTACCACTTGAAGATCTGGCTGAGCCGCACTTCTCTCTTCCCAGAATCCACCACGCAGGCGTCGTCGTTCTCCAGGAAGGCCTCGGCCGCCGTGCGCAGCTGGCTGTCGATGTCCTGCGACGTGGAAATAGAATCGAGGTTGTTTACACTGTTGGCTTGAATTAGAATTAATCTTCACAAATTCAGTTAAACAGGAACGACTCCTGCTGTACTAGATTGAGTGTCTGCTCACCTTCGGCGTGTATGTTTTAATGGGAGGGCACCCCTTGGCTCCACAGTTCAGGGCAAAGTGGATGAGGGGCTCGGCATCGGGGAGAGCCACCTAGTGGACAACAGGGTACATGACAGTGAATGCAACACCAGAGAGTTGACAGAAACACTTTCTGCTCGTTCTTGTGTGTTTTGCTGAAGGCCACACACACACACACACACACACACACACACACACACACACACACACACACACACACACACACACACACACGACGTGTGCCTACCTGAAGCCGAGGGTCGGTTTTGGAGAAGGGTCTGAGAAGCTGCGCGATGCCTTTCCTGTTCCCCCTCAGCACGCCGTTCTCAATGTCCTGCAGCGTAAAAACCTCTCCTCCAATCAGGTAGCTCACGTAGTTGAAGAACTGGACCACAGGACATGAAAAAAAGAAGAATTTAATAGAATTTAAACCTATTCAGCTCTAGGAACTAAATGAAAAAACTGGTTTTACTCAAATATTAATTAATTTCTTAGTATTGTGAAACCACTCTGTGCCTTTTAAATGTGTTTAAAGCAGAAGGTGAGCAACCTTCTCATAAAAACCTGCAAAAGGGGCCTTGAAGCTCTGGTGGTGTTTTTATCAGAAGTGGGCCGACGAATGCCAATAATGTGTTTTCTTTGTGGAAAATACAGTATATTTTTTTCCACAAGAGTTTACTTAAACATCTAAAAGAGTGAGGTGCCGTTGCTGCACCAGCAGCCTTAAGGCCTTGGACTGGAGGGATTACATCTGACTGACTCCCTTCACTGTTTCCACAGATCATGACGAATTTCTCAACAGTTTGGTTTTCCAATAAAATCAAAGGTCTCTTTCACAACTGAGTAGAACGATCCCACCTCAGTTAAGGTCATAGAACCTGTTTAAACACATTTTACCGACCGCTTACAATTCCACCATGGACCACTAGGGACCTGAGAACCAACACTTCACAAACACGACTGTAATCGATGCACAATAGCGGCGTTTCTTTGTAAACGGGTTTCATAAACTGCAGGAAAAGTCCATATTTTCCACTGATGCATCACAGTTGCACAGAAAGTCAATGTAGGAAATGCAGCTGCTAGTTTACGACGTCTTAACAGCTCTCCAGAGGGGTCGTGTGGAACGTAGTTGTGAGGTGATTACGAGCGCTCGGGGCAATAATAACTGTCACACTTTCAGGGTGCAGCTGCACCCGACTCACTCTGTATCTCTGCCACATGTTGGTGGGGGCCCCCATCCGCAGGTAGCCGTGGATGACCAGGGCGTTGTAGATGTTGATGAAGAAGGCCAGCTTCTCCTCGCGGCTCAGCGACAGCAGCTCCACCCGCTGCAGCTGGATGGCCAGCTCGCAGTAGCGCTCAAAGTTGGGGTTCTTCGACATGCCTTTGTAGTCTACAGACTGGTGAGGGAGCAAAAAAAAAAAAAAACATGAGCACACACAAACAGTCTAATCAGGCAGACTGTTTTGATTTTGGTTCATCTGTTTGGTTGTTTGGTTCGCCAGGACGTTACCTTGCCGTCAGCAGACAGGTGCTCCGAGAACAACTTGAGGATCATTTCCCGTAAAAGCAGCGAGAGACTGGCAGCTGAAAAAGACACAGCGGGAAGAGAGCGGGGGGTGACAACAGTGCGGTGAAATCAAATCAAACAAACCACTAACAAAACATGACCTGTGCCAGCGGAGCGTCGCAGCTAAATCACAGCGCATCCAGCGGCGGCACCAAAGCGCTGATTAGAATAACCTCTGCGCAACGTGGCGTGTAACAGCTTGTTAGCCTCCGGGGGCGCTGACAACATTTAGTTAGTAACACAGAGCTGTGCAAGGCGACACACTGGGCAGAAACCTGAGAAAGGAGGCGTGTGAGAGTGGAAAGAGGAGCCGGAGCCTGCGGGAGGGCGGAGCAGCCGCCAGGGAAATAAGGGCATCAGTCATATACTGTGACATATTTTCCCTTAAACAATCCAAATCATGCTGCAACTGGAGTCCTGGGTGAAAAATAAAAATGTAAAAAAAAATAAAATAAATAAAAAAATGATTATGATTTTGGACCTTTTATTTTCAGTTGAGTTTAATTATTAATAATTGGCAAAGCTGAGCTCATTATGAGTTGCAACTTTGTCCTGACACTGGCACTTAAAATTTCCAGGCAGTTAAGAGACCAACAGCAATTGGTGCTTATTACAAAGCATATCATGAACCCTTAAGCCGCTTTTAGAAACCGCAGAGCCGGCCAACAGCACACACACAAGCACGACTGCACTCTGAGGAGCATCGACTGCCCCAGCACCAAAGCCAGAAAGAGGAGGAAGAGGAGGAGGAGGAGGAGGAGAGATCTCAGAGCGCAGCAGAGCCGGCGGAGCCACGGTTCCCGGCCGTGACCTACCCTCGATGGGGCTGCAGGCGGCCGTCTGTCCCGCATTGAGGGCGGAATGAGGGTCGTCCTCCAGCAGCCTGAACAGCGACTCCAGAGTGTCTTTGCCATCGTCAAAACTGCCGTCCTGCTTGCCGCAGTCGTGCACGCACACCATGAACTTCTTCTGCAGCAGCGCCTGGCCGGTTTTAAAGGCATCGGCCCTGGCTGGCGCACACACACACACACACACACGCACACACACACACACACTCAACATGTCTGATCGCCGGCGTCGCCCGTTTCTCCATCCTGCTGCCGTCCTTACTCACCCATGCCCTTCTCTCTCTGCAGCCACTCGAGCAGCTGAGCACCTGAGAAGCTCTTTTTGTGCACGGTCAGGCCCTTCCTATGACTGCCCACCACACCAGCGTGTTTGAGCTTCTCTACCAGCTCGGCCAACTCATCCTTCTCACACTCAAACCCTGCGAGGAAGAGGTGGAGGGGGAGGAAGGGGAGGAGGAGGAGGGTGAGGCACCAAGTCACATACACACACAGTCAGGATCTCACCCACAACTCTTCCTGGTTTGTGTGTGAGTGGCAGGAAGAAGATTTACATCCAGTTTGATCCGGCACGTGTGATACAGAAACACATTGAGGTGAACTTGCATGGCCTTGCTGTCTTTAACGGAAATTATGACAAAGAAAACAATCAGCTTCAACAAACCGGAATGCTGTTTCCTCCCTCGATAGAGATAACTGCTCGTTGCCAGGAAATTGTGACACTTTGTCCTGTACACACCTCAAAGTCCATCAGCATCACAAATAGTCTGTCCAGTGAGAACCATGCGCAAAGTGGCAACTGTAAACTAATTATTTCCATTTCCTTCAGAGTGATTGTTGTGCTTTCATCAGATTTTCTCTTTGGCTTAGTTCCGTCACTGCACAGCTTGACACATTTCGCTCCAGAAAACAAACAAACAAAAATAAATAAAGTCAAACTGTTGGTAATAATTCAACTTTTTTTTTTGCCTCTTTGTCTCCCCCATCAACAAACAGCACTGAAAGTGTCCTGACCAAAATAAACACTTGTCAGTCCAGTCAGTCTAGCTTCCTTACTGCCAAACCAGCCTGCTTTTTTTTTTTTTAATTCAGCATATTGACTATAGGGAACTTCCTTGTTAATTATTAACTTGACCATAAACCACAATATAATGAGCCAATTGTTCCTTCATGTAGAAGCAACAAAAGTTGTTCAAACGTTTTTTTTTTTTTTTTAAATTGGCCCAAATCACTTCTCACCTCCATCAGTGTCGCCGGCAGTGTCGTCTGATTGGTTCTCGTCAGGTAAGGGTGGTGCGTCTGCTGGAAGAGGTTCTTCCTGAACAAGCTTCACCAACCTCTGCCGTTCCTCAGGAGCCTGCGTGCATGAAGACACACACACACACACACACACACGCACGCACGCACACACACAAGCTTTATGAACTGCATGTGAACATAATGACGTGAACCAGCAGGGTTTTTCTTACCATTTTCTGGAGGTCATCATTGCCCCCGACGTGAACGCTGTTGAAAAAGATCTGAGGGACTGTGCTGCGCCCCGTCAGCTCCTTCACCCTGGCCCTCAGCTCCGGATGCTTCCCCACATCAACCTCGAACACCGGTATCCCCAGAGTGCCCAAGGTGGCCTTGGCCTGCATGCAGTGTGGACAGCCCTGGATGGAGTAGACGGTCACCCGGCCCAAAGGACTCCGCTCGCACTCCCCCATCTGGAAGAGGCGTCAGTCAGAACAGAAATGCCATTTAATCAATCAACTTTTATTTGTAAAACGCTGGATCACAGCCAAAGGCGTCTCAAAGCACTTTGTACAGTCAAAGGAAAAAGCAACTGGGCGCCCAGAGCGAGTAAAGTGCGACGGTGGCCAGGAAAAACTCACCTTTTCAAATATAGAAATACAGAAAGACACACAGTGCAAGTACGTGAGGTATATCTGGTGATTTTATAGCATTTAAAATCCCCAGTTTCATTAATGAGTCCACACTTCCAAAACAAAATGAGTGAAGTAAACTCGTCAACATTAGTTCCGTGAGCAGTGTAAGCCACTGTATTTAGTAACTGGCAGGGTAGTGCCAGGTAACTTCCTGCCAGACAGTTTAAGCAGTATCGGTGTGTTGTAAGAGGACAGTGTCACTCAGTATATTAACCAATGGCTTCCTCGTTCATTTCACTCCAGTTCAAAGTACAAATAAGACAATCGGCATGCCAAGAAATCTCTCTGTGAGGGACTGTTTGTTCACTTGACCTAGAAGATTTCATCAGGGAGTGAAAGGTGCAATTATTCTGTTAAATCATGTGAGCGATAAAAATGTTTTCCGGAAGTAACTGTTATTATTGAGCAAGCGCACTGATTACAGAAAATCAAATGTAACCTCACTTCATTCCATGTTTTTAAAACTACAACAAAAAAAAAACCAAAAAAAACAACAACATTACGTTGTGTTACGATAATTGAACAATTCTATCTTAGTTCATGACCGGTACCCGTTACTGAGAATATCGTTAACACAATACATGTAATCGCTTTACTACACAGTTTTTAACCCTTCTCCACACTACTACTACTGGGTACTAATGTTGTTGTTAGCTCACAGTGTTACGTTACCTTTTAGCGACTTCCGCGATTAAAAAAGGACAAATAAAAGTATTAATTCTCCTGTGTCGCGATTGTTACATATGATAATTCATGTAAATTTGCCAAGAGTAACGGCCGCCGAGAGACCGCGAGTGTCGCAGGTAAACTAGACAGCTGCAGCGACAGTACATCATCTCTGCGCAGGCTAGCTGCTTTGGCAGAGATCGCTGTCCTGTGGATGCTGCCTTCAAAAACCCTCGTAAACTGTAAAACTTTAAATCCGTTCATTATGCCACACACACACACAGATAACAATTTTAAAAACGCAAAAAAAATGAATATTGATAAAACACCAAATACTGTTAATATTTATCACTATATATGTCCTGAGATCATTATCCACACGACTTTCCAAAGCTTTCGCGTGTTTTATGTGCAGGTTGCCGTAATTCTTACATGGACAGAGAGACCGCGAAGGCTCCGCAAACCATGGGACTTCTCCAGGAACGTTCGTCGATCGCTACTTGTTTCGGTACGTACAGTTTCTTGGTAGGACACGATTGGCGCAAGAATCTTCTGTTAAGGGAAAATGCAGGGACTTTCGGGAGTAGAGCGCGTTGGATGTACAAAACTTCTTCAGTCACTGCAAAAAAGCGACTTGCTGTCACTTTGCGATACTGTCACAAATAAACTGATAGCGGTGGAGAACGATGTGGGTAAGTCCGCCATAACTGAATAAATTGGTGGACGTGGCCATCATGAGTTTCGTTTTTACCTCGGCGATTATGAATTTAGGTGTGGCATTCGTAAATGAATGGGATGGTAGGCTTCGATGCTCACAAAACGGTAGATTTGAACGGGTCAAAATAAGTTAGCAACTGGCAACGATGGGGTTGACATTCAATACGCTTCTATGCAACCTATGTATGCATCTGTCCATCCAGAGGCTTTGGAAACCATCCTGACCTTCTCTAAAAATGCCGAGGAGCTGCTTAGAAGGAAGAAGGTTCAACGTGACCTCATATTCAAGTATTTGGCCAACGAGGGTCTTGCGATGCCCCCTAACATTGAGAAGCATCAGCTGGTGAGAAGAACGCTGGAGTTCTGGTCGTCTGGGAAGGTAAGAGGCAGTGGGGTTTTTTTTGTTTGTTTTTTAGTGATTTTATTTGTCACTAAAGGTGGATTTCTTTGAGATGTTCTCATTTGAGGGTTAAAAAAAGAAGAAAAAAAGAAGCACCATTTATTCTCAGGCTGCAGTCAGTGGAGGAGAGGAGAGACAGACACTGTCCACAGATGGGAAGGCCGAGGCGAGCTTCGACCCGCTGGTGTTTGGGAGGCAGTTTTGCCAGTGGTTCTTCCAACTTTTAAACAGCCAGAACCTGTCGCTGGGTCAGCAACCTCAGGGCTGGGGGGCGCAACACTTCTGGCCAGACGCCAGGCTCCGCCTCTACCACAGGTACACCGTCTTCCCTTGACATGTTCTGGTTGTTTTAAAGCCTTAATTAGTCTCAAAGGCTGACCCTCTTGTCTTGTTTGACCATGTGTTCATCCTCACGACTGTGCATCCTTTTTATACAGTGTTTTATTGTCTAAGATGTCGAGAAAGGGTGACTGTCCATTTATATTCTCATATTTTAAAAGAAAATGACAGCTTTGCACGAATGTTCCATTATTTCGAGATGCTATCATCACCTTGAAAAAAACAATTCCAGTGTTAAAACTGAGGTCTGATGCTTCAAGACCCTGAACTGGAAAGACTGGACTGAGTTCCATCTCTCCTCTTTGGCTGCTGTCAGTGCCGAGACGGAGGAGTTTGAGGGAGCCGAGCTTGTGAACCTTCGTCTCCTGGCGCTGACCCGGGAAGAGCGGCTCCTATTCAGTCCCAACCTGGAAGAACAGGGCCTGAAGGCTCTGCTTTCCCCGCACGGCCTGATGCTGGTGGCAGTGGCCGGGACCATCCACAGGGACGAAACCTGTTTGGGCCTTTTTGAACAGATGTTTGGTCTCATCAGGTCATCGATGATGGACAACAGCTGGAAGATCAAGAATGTCGACCTGAGGATTAAAGAACGGAATGCACTCAAAGGTCCGGTGACATCGGCGCCTTCTTTGGGTTACAGTGCAGGTGAATTGCAGCTTCTCTGCAGTTGATGACATGTCTGTTTTATTGACATCATGGACATTTTGTGTTGACATGTTTGGATTGAACCGGCACAAGCAGGTCTCCTGGCCACAAGGTTTGTGGATCTGACCTCCTCATTTGGCAGTGATCCCTTTCTTAATGCACGTTTACTGTTGTTTTGCCGAATGTGGTTGGTCACAATCATGTCTTCACCTGGCGTTCAATGAAAGTGACGTGAAACAGAAACATTAAGAAAGGTCTCTGCAAACTGTATGGAATAATACGTTTTTTTAATTCAGCTTCATCCAAAACCACACTTTGATTCTTGTATTTGGTGCCTTCTGTAAAGATCACTGGAGCAAATGGATGTTTCCTTGTAAATATGTGAGAGTTATTTATATTAAAATTTAATTTGAACAGTTGTGTACATATGTGTTCTTTGAAAACCATGGGTTCATTTGATTTTTGATTTTTTTTTGAAGGGTACAATTGTACAACTGTTCTGGCAATTTAACTATTAACTGTATTTAGTACAACTGCCAAATTGGTTCACTTCTTTTCGGATGATATATTTGACTTGAATTTTTTACGCCCATTATTGATATTTAATTTTTTTTTATATACATATTTATTTTATATTAGAAAATTGACTTCAGTCAAACAATGTCTTTCTATGTTTGTGCAGCCGTCCTCTAAATGTTTCTTAATAGCTGCAGTTATAGAATTCAACATTTTTTGCAACTTCAACATCTTTTTTGGGGGCATTTGTGTCATTAAGGCAACTGTAAATCCAAGGTGGTTGGTAAGCTTGTCAAAAATGTAGACACCTTTTAAAACTAATCTTGTATTTTTTGGATCATTGAGGCTGATATTTCTGCCATTTCAAACAGCCCATGAAATGCCAATTTTCACACCCGAGCAGAAGCATTATTTTCAACCAGCCACCAGCCTTCAGTACCTGGGTGGTCATGGCGCCTCAGATTCGAAGAAGCACATTCACGTTACAAAAAAAATCATTACATCTGACACTTCTGTTTTCTTTTCCACGTCAAAAACGGAACTTGATCTGCTGATGCTCTAATGGATCCAGTCTTCTGGAAACGGCTTCAAATGACTCTGGCCTATATGCACGCCAAGACAAATACCACAGGGTGGCAGTAAAGAGGGCAGGAGGAGAAGAGTTGAATGATCCGTCCTGGCTCGTAACAAGAGTCAAGCTGTGATGATCCACTACCAAACAGTCTTCACCAGAGTGAAAATAAAAACAAATCTAAACACAGTCATATGTGTTACAGTTTCTTGCATTCGAATTATTAGATTTAAAAATATTTTTTTATTTTGTTTTTCCACTGATGCTCACTCATCCTGGGCACAGATTATGTTAGCATGGCTCTGTGGCTGCGCTGGGTACTTTTACATGTGGGAAATTATTCTTGGCAGCTGCTTTCAAAGGGCCCCTGGAATAGTTAATACGTGCGACCGTGTGGGTCGAAGCTGCTCGGCCCCCGTGCGCTTTACTGGGACATAGCTGCGGTGGAGGGGAAACCGCTGCAGCCATTGATCTCAGCCTGTTCACCTCTCAGAAAGAATAATAACAAGCTGCTCGCCCTCCTGCCTTTATGGCACTTGGCTTCTCCAGCGTTTTAATAAGCGGTCTGGCCACGAGCGCGGCTCTGACGCACGCTGAAGTGGCGTCTGTTGCGACTCTCAGAGTCCCCCTCTCGTTGCCTTCGCTCTTAATGGCAAAGTGTGTTTCCTATAAAGGAACATGCTAAATCTTAGATCTCTGGAATCGGCCTAATGGCGGTGGACCCTCAAGGCTGCAGCTTTAATTGTTAATCCAGCTTTTTTTCTTTTTCCTTTTTTCATTTCTATGGTTGTGATGGATTTTGGAAAGTGACTCTTGGAAAGTGACTCATTAGTTGTTAGGGATGACTTTATGAAAATGCTTCATGCTGAAGAAATTCCTCAATGTCGTCAGAGTGCGACTGCTTTACCGAGACATGAAAGTGTGGGTGTTGTTTTTTTTATTTTGTTTTGGTTTGTTTTAGTATACCAATAAAAGTAGCTCTCAGAGTGTGCAAGATTTAGGGGAAATATCTTGTAGTAAGAAGTGCATTGTATATTATACTGTAGCCGACTTCATTTTGCATCTTTTATTTTCCAAGATGTGATGTCAAGGCAAAAACAAACCAGCAATTGAACAAATAGTTATGGGATACTTGAGACTTATAATAAGGCAATATGCCTGCTTCCTTCCAAATCAGCCCTTCATACCAATATGAATGCTTATTATTAGAGAATGAAACACATAACTGTAATTCCTACTGACTGTATGTAGCTTAAATCATGCATTTCTCTTGCCACTGCGTCTCTAACACGGAGGCCCTGGGGGAACTATTTATTTTTGTTAAAGCCCCTGTGGGCCTTTCCCCCTCTTAATATATTTTAGATTGACATGTATTTATAGAAAAATCAATATGTTAATTGTCTGGACTGTCAGTGATGAATTGCGGCGACGTGACCTCCTGACAGCAGGAGGCCAGAAGAGGGCAGACAAGCTACATCACAGAGGGGGAAAGACGTTGATCACAGGCCAGAAGAAGAGTGGAGGAGAAGTGGGGTGGGTGGGAGGGGGATCCTTTTAGCAGCATTATGTGAGGAAACTCATCAATACCTCAAAGTAAGATGAGTGTGAGCTGATGTTACCGGGCAGTTTCTCTCCAGCCTGAAAAACTGTAAATTCTCTCAGCAGGAATCGTCCTCCATTAAAGTAATGGCGTTCTGAAAGAGAGACGAGTTTAACTGTTGCCTCTCGCAAGGCACCGCAGCAGCAGCAGCGGCAGCTCATATTTCACACAGTTATTGAGGTGTCAGTAATTTATCGAAGGTGTTTGGCGACGGCTTCAACTCAACACCCCCCACGTTGTCGACGCTCCCCGGACAATAAAGTTCAGGATTTATGAAAAAGCAAAGAGAATCGATCAGCAGTCAAATTATATTTCTCCTGTTGACAAAACATATGAAAGGAGGATTCCATCAAAGTTTGATGGAGTTGCCATGTCTTTTTTCCTCTCTTTCCTTTAAAGACATGCCCTCCAACCCAGCAGTGTTTCATAAAGCAGCCTCACAGCAACAGTCACACAACCTGTGGAGGTTGAGTCTGAGGTGTCGTCCTCACAGCCACAGCCCACGAGTGCCGCTGGATTTACAACTTCACCTTCTGCAGTCGACTGACGGCATAGTTGCTGTATTTTTAATTGGTGCAAAAACTTAAATGGTTTGAAAGGAGTGTTGATTTTTAACCCCTTTAAACACCTTCTTCAACTTGTGTGAGCAGAGCATGTTCTATCTTACCTTCAGTCCTGATCAGCTTCTCACATATTAACTACCATCGTAGTTCCACAACCTCTTTTACTCAACATTTCTTGCACTAGAAAACCTGTTTTATAGCTTCTAATTAGGCACAGGGATCATGTTGCAAAATAAAAGAAAAACAAATTTCTTTTGAAACTTTTGCACTGTGACAAAACGCCTCCGCCAGTCGTGATGGTGACGCCTCTGTCTCAAACAGCATCAACAAAAACAGCAACCGTGGCTCTTAATCACTTCCCCTCAGCGCCAAAGTGCCGTCTGACGGGTCCCGGATCGTAAAAGCATCCATCATAAAGACGCGCGGCCGAGCGCCCTTTGTTTGCCACTCGCTAATCCGTCCTCTCGGATGACGAGCCATCATCTGTAAAAGTGCCTCAAAGTGTCCTGCAGTCGCCCCGAAATGACGACCGTTCTGCATTTTTGTGCAGTTTCCTCATCGGGCAGCTGCTGTGTGGCGTCTCCTCCACTCACATCCACTCAAGATTCATCCACAGCACTGAGATTTGCATTTTAAACGCATTCCACCAGAGACAGAGCGCGTTTCGTCGATATCGTTGCGTCAGCAGAATCAGGTTTCGCCTCGTGTGTGTTCGACCTGACGACCTCCAAGCCCCCTCTCCCTTTTATTTCATGCAACAAAACATCTCTCACACGCTCCCAGCATATCCGTCTCTCTCGCGGCGCTCTGCCGGCTGACGTCACAGATACAGTTTCAGCACAAATTGGTCTGGACCGCCGAGGCGGGCCGCCGCACATCACCATCGACCCGCCGGCGTATCCTTACACATGTGTGATTGTCTGGCGTAAACAGCGGTAACTTGAAACCGGAGACTGCGATCCTGGGTGGTGATGCTTCAGTTTAGCAAGAAGCAGAAGCCTTTCCGGAGACAGCTGGAGCCAATGTCTTTATTTATTTATACTCAACTGAAAAATGTGTATGTTTTAAAAGGAATTCATGCAGCCAAGGGATGTCTCAATCAAACAAGGCGGACAGAAGAGGAGAAGCTACACTACACCGTTCAAACACAACAACAACGAGGAGAGAATCCCTCCAACTGAATGATGCACTCTAGCCGAGCTGGCAAACAACGACTCTCCTCTCCATCTTTATCTCTTCACGCTGTTCCGTCTCCCTCCCTTCCCCTCTCCCTCCCTCCACCGGCACATAAAAGCACCAGTGTGCTGCTTTCTCGCGCCCGGACCCCTTTCGTATGCAGCGCGGGGCCCCTACAAGGGCCCTTCCTCGGCTCCCCGGGCAAAACAGAGGAGATGGCGTTATCAGGAGGCTGCCAGGAGGTTGTCAGCTCGTATTGGGCCGCGCTGACCGAGTGGCCGCATGGTGGATGTTCGTCCATGCCAGGATCCCAGCGCCTCCGCACACACACACACACACACACACACACACATACACACACACACACACGGACATCTGCTACGTGTGTGTGTGTGTGTGTGTGTATGTGTGGAAAAAGCTGCCGAGTTTTGTCAGTGGCTACATCTTAATCCTCCATCTCCTCGGCTCGGCATCTCGGCTCGGCCCTGCTTGTATTAATTGCCCTTGCCTGGCTCGCTGTTTGCTTCTGATTACACTCATTAATTTCAATTCCCCGGGAAGCCGCTGCCACAGTAGCTGCTTTTAGATCGACACGCACACACACATACACCCCCCCCCGACATACACGTACAAGCATGAATGCATATTTGTCCAGACGCAACCTTGCATTTGTTTGTTTTTTTTGTGCTGCGAAACCGTCACCATTCGTTAAACTGATTTCTTCATCTCACCCACACAATGGCGCGATTACGGTCGAGGACGAGGGGGAGGGGGAGTGAACTGCGGAACGATGACTGCTCCCGCACGGTGACATATTTTTGGCGAGCGTCACAGTTCTTACCTCTGTAACCTCAAACTAAATCTTTTTTTGTCATCCTTGTTTTGCTGCCGTGTCACCGTCCACTTTGCCCTGTGAGTCCCCCCCCCACCTCTTTTTAAAGCGAGTCAACGCTCGCATGTGTTCACGCTCATTAGTTTCATGTCAACAGTTTCCTGTGATCATCTGCGTGGATGCGAGACAAGCCCACTGTGTCATCGGCCGGCCCGACCGCCTGTATGTCATCGGCAGCTGCGAGCTCCCTCCGCCTCCGCCGGTGCCTCTCCCCGCTCGCTGGGAGGGGGATTTTCGGGGGGGGGGCAAAGAAGAAAGTCGCTCCAGTGTGCCGGTCATAAGTCAGTGTCCTCCTCCCAGCAGGTGGACCACATCTGGTAAATCCCAACATCTGGGCCAACAGGGTGGCCTCGCAATTATGGCAGTGGCAGCAGCAGCGGCAGCGGCCTTTTACACAGAAATTTGCTCACAAATCTCGTTGTCAGACCCACTAATGACCTTTGTCTCATTAAGCTCTCAAGCTCACGTGCAACCAGAGCGTAATCGGTAGAGCTGCAGCAGCTCGATGGAAGGATCCGATCCCGTGCACTTGAAATCTAAATTACAGCACCGTCATCCATCTGTGGGGCTTTAAAAGTTGAGAGCAGCTTCAACTTCCTCCGGGCACCAAGGCCGACAGGAAGAGGGGCCATAAAAACCCTCCTGTAATACCGAAGCGGCGCGACCTCTTGCCCCCCCCCCCCCGTCACCCTGCAGAACCTGGAATTTTCTCGGAATTTGGGGATTCTGGAATGACTCATCCGGCAGCTGTACCTCAAAAGGCCTCACGGGGGCATCGCCCCACAGGGTCACCAACCTTTGCTTTGCGTTTTTTTTTTCTTTTACATGGCCAAGCGCAAATAAAAAACCCCAGAGCTTGACATCTTCCTTGTTGTACAGGCCGCGTAACCCAATTAGCAACTCATTGCTCAGTTGCGAGGAAAAAAACATTCCGGGAGGGCCGAAACTCCCACGACGCCCGTAGCGCTTTATTAAATCCATTTCCTCTCTCTGCCTTCTCCCGGAGAATTCCTCGGCCTGATTTTAACGCTTCGCCGTGAGTGTCTAAACAGTTTGACGTCGTGCCAGCGGGGCGGCCAAGCACGCAGCGCTTCAGACGAGACCCGAGTCGCAGCCGCCGCACGCAAGCTGCCCTTCTCTCAAGTGCCCACTGATGCCTGCAGACTGCTGAAGAAAACAAACCTAGCCGGCCGGCGGATGGAAGGGTGTTCTTGGAGAAGGTCGTATTGATCGATACTGAGCTCTGCGGACTGACCTGGGAGCTGCTGGAGTGGGTGGTGGAATAGTGGACAACTACCCCCTTCCCTTCCCCGAAGGCCATGATCAACAAAAGACGGGCAGAGAAAGATGGTGAAATCAATGTCCGTCCCACATGTGGTCTCCCCAATTGTCTAAAGTGGCTCCCTTGGCACCGGTCACACCTACCTCAACAGAAAAACGAAGAACACAAGGCCATGATTTACCAGAGCAGGAAGGAAGGAAGCAAGGAAGGACAGTCTTCACAAACCGACTGACAAGTGGGGAACAAGCAACTTTTCTGCAAAATAATTTTTTAAAAGTCTGGCGTTTTCCTAGAGGCGCAGACAGAAGAGTTTTCACCAACTGGGAGAGACAGACGGAGGAAGATGGAGGAATGCATGAGGCTACACTCGCCTATTGAGACCGAGCCCCCATTGTCTCCACTCTCTCTCCCCCTCTCTCCCCTGTGGGTTTCTGACATAGCATAGATAGGCCTCTCGCTGCTGACAGCCAAATATCCTCATCTGTCCTCATCCAAGAGGCCCGCAGGCGTCATCGCTTCACCCCCCTCCTCTGGAGTTCCTTCCCTCAGCTGCGAGCAGCAGAAATCTCCAGTCCCCCACCAAAAAAAAGAAACCCAGCGAAGCAACGGGGATCGGGGAGGGTCCCCACGGATTCTCCGTCAATATGTCATCGTCGTCACGGCTGCCAGCTGGTGGAGACACAGTAGCCCGCCGCCGATGAGTCAGCAAAACAGTTCGTTTTATTAAGATTTTCTCGCCGTCTCTCTTCCTTGAGTATCAACACAAGGCTGCAGAGGTCATAATTCACGAGACCCTTGATGCGCGTCCCTATTTCCCGGGACAGCGAAGCATCTGCGATGATGAGCAGACGCACAAGGTTTGTATGATGTCTGTATGCATCCGTGTGCGTGCGAGCGAGCAAGACAGCGTGCTTGGGCGGGTGGGTGCGTGGGTGGGGTTCATGTCAGGAGGCTTCTAACTGTTGGAACAGATGGAGGCACCTCCAACCTGAATCTGGCTGTGCTGACAAATCATACGGAGACTAAACTGAGTGATTTATGGCACAAAAGAAGAATCCCGGTAGAGAGCTAACATACGAGCTGCTGCTGAGTGGGATTACCTGCCTGATGGGCTACAAAAGCGGAAATTTGAGGCTTTGGCTACACAAACACACACACACGAAATACTTTTACTCATCCTTCTTCTTGCTAGTTACAGTTAGCTGCCATCTTGCACCACCTTGACAGCGCATTTTGTATTTAGGGTGAACGCATGTGTCCTCAAATAAAGCAACGAAGAAGAAGGTGGACATGGCATCCAGGTTTGTGTGTGCAGGCCACTGTAGTTCATTGGCAAGTTTGGGACAGGAAGGGCGAATACCAGAGAGCTGCAATCTAAAATGTGACCTTTTGAGGTTGTTTTCTCTCAATATCTCCAAATATTACACACCTTTAACAGCTCTTTTTTTAATGTCCCCGCTAATTCAACACAACACTGTTATGGCATTCTGACATTTTACAACATGATCATCAAGGGGGTTATTTATTTGAACAGCTATTTTGGTTGTACGTTGTTGTCAAAAGCAAATATCAAAAAAAAATTCCAAGTAAAGAGGTGAATTCCCAAATTTGACAAGGACAAAAAGACAGATGCAGAAGGAGGATCGGCAGTGAGGTCAGAAGTCTGTCTGGCTTCAGCAAACATTTCCTTTTTAGGCCATGACAAACTGACAGAGACTGAAGGGAGGAAACTTAAATACACAATGAAGGGCAGCTAAACAGGGCACAGGTGAAAATAATAAAGGACGGCACACACTGTCAAAATAAAAATAAAAAATGTCAGCAAAGACAGGAAGTGGGAGAATGTGACACAGGAGTAAAAGAAAAACTTCATAATAATTAAAAGAGAGAGAGGTTTTGACCCAGTTATTCCTGTCAAACAAATACTTTGTCTCATTTCACTTGCAAAACGGCCGCGTTTGTCTGGGGCCAAACACTGAGGCTCACGGTTTGAAGAGGCCTCTTGTGAGACGATTGCGGACCTTTGACCCGGGAATGTTTTTCGTCGGCTGGTCATCCATCTTCATTTTCTGCGGGTGGGTTACCGTGCGGCGCAGCATTTATTCAAACAGCTCCAAGTGTTTTTGTAGCTCGCTCCACTGAGCTAAACACATGCAGGAACAAAAAAGTCTGAAATGACATCCATCAGTCAAGGTTTGTTTCAATAAGGGATCAGGTTAACTTGGTGTTATCATTTACTGTAAGTCAACTTTGGGAGCTGGGGGGGTGACATTCTTCTGCTTCATTAGATGATAGATGCCATTTACAGAAATATTTCCGGGATGGAAATTTCATATTTGAACAAGAATGACGTTTAAAGCTAATTTTTTAGCTGTTCTTTTGAAATATGATACGATCTGCACTACTCCTCAGTGGTTTGAGCATCTTACGCTTCTAAAATGTGGTCTTTTGCCCATTATGGAATAATAGGCCCATTCAAGCCATTAATCAATCAAAAAAATAAATAAAAATCAGTAACCTAGAGGCAGAATCCCAGAGGTGTTCTTTTAGAATTTGGGACGGCACTAGTTCTGCTCACACCAATTGTTAGTAGTCGCTCTGTGCGATCCACAGTTCTTCCCGGATTAAAGGGAAAAGAAAAAAGAAAAATCTGCAATCCAAGTCTTAAAAACGCTAAAAAACAGCAAAATAACCAAATGTGCTAAAACAATGCATCTGCCAATGCCAAAACAAAAAACACATCCAATTCAATTTACAGTTATTTGGGTGAAGATTCTTCCATTGGAAGCTTTGAGAAAAATAGAGACACTGAAGATGATCCATCATCCGGTGTTGTGTTTGTTTGTTCTTCTATTTTTTTCCCCCTCCCCTCCTCTGCCATAATGTCAACCGTCCTTCCTGCCTCCATAAATCCAGAGACACTAACAAAGTGGAGGAGCATTCAAATCAGCTCCTCCCGGCAGCAGTCGATGGCCATTCGCTCAAGGACGCTGATTGGCATTTTATACAGCGCCTGCAGTTTAGTGGTATTGATGGCACTCAATTTAACTGTATATCCTTTTAATAAGGGTGCCGCCAGCTGCCTGGAGCTTTCAGAGCGCTCGTCGGGAGAAAGTGAGTCGCTGGGAAAATGAGGGAGACCGAAAAAAAGAAGAAAAAAAAAAAGGTCAGAATGGAATGATGCTCCTTCTCTGGTGCAATTTCTTTTTTTTCCAGGCAAATTTCTGGCTGCGACATTTTTTATTCATCTCTGTGCTCCTGGAAGGTTTTTAGAATAAAAAGAAAACAGAAATGCAAGACTGAACGTGAATATCTGGTTTCATAATCCAATGCTCTGGTAAGTAACAAACAAACTAAAAAAAAAAAGGCAATCAGTTCTGGGTAAAAACTGTCTATTGCACACCATCTTTTATTAATCCATCTGCTAAAACTAGGCCAGTCACACAGAGCCCCGACGATCCACTTGTCCTTTGTACTGATGGAATTTTTTTTACACTACTTTTCGTCTGATATTTGCGCACAAATGTAGAGGGGTGTGATGATTATTGCGACTGTTTAACAGTCACAAAAGATCAAGATCCACAACGAAATGTCTGTGTTAAAAAGATGCATGTACAATTGTACATGCATCTTGTACAATTGACAATTTGTTAGAAGACAAAATAAAAAAAAGAAAACAATCGCAAACAAAAAACAGCCACTGTCCAACAATGAAAGGCCTATTTATGATGGCCATCAGGCATCCTCTCAGTCTAGACATCAGGCCACACAGGGCGACACTGGCTGGCATCTCGTGTGTGTGTGTGTGTGTGTGTGTGTGTGTCACGGCGTCTCCCATTAGCCAAGCTACTTGGACGAAAAAGGAAAAATGTTTTCATGTGGCACACGCGTGCAGTGCGGCGCTCTGACAGAATGGAAGCTAACCAGTGTGTTACCCCCTGCGCCCCCTTATGGGTAGAAGGGAGTCGGTGGCAGCCAGTGTCACCCGCCGCGGCTACCGCCTTAATTAAAGCCCTAATGATAGCTCACAGACGAGATGGAACTTATCACACATAATCGCTCGCTGTTAGTTGGTTATTGCTGGCATAAATTGCAACCATCTGCTCTGCTAAGAACACATTCTGATCATTCTTTATATATAGCACTGGTGGTTCTCGTGCAGTATTCATACCCCCCCCGCGCTGCCGCCCGACCGCTATTAACGTGCGAGCGTGTGTTTAAACAGTACAGTAAATGGAGAACATCTGC
Organism: Nelusetta ayraudi; assembly: GCF_046127955.1. NCBI lineage: Eukaryota > Metazoa > Chordata > Actinopteri > Tetraodontiformes > Monacanthidae > Nelusetta > Nelusetta ayraudi. Next base: position 5,998,920 of record NW_027466110.1, read on the forward strand.
GTTGCAGGCGCTTTAGATCGGGAGCGCAGATGAAATAACCAAAATATTTTTATTTGGTGGATTTTAAATATTAAGTTACAATTGAAAATTCTGAATGAAATTTAAAAAGTGAAGATGTTCCTGATAGGTGCAACAAGCTCAGATGAGATTGGTTAAATGGTGGAAATTCCAGACCAGTCAGGCCCTTGGTCTCATTAATAAGATGAAAAAAAAAAAAAAAAGATTCGGAGTTGCCGGGTTGCAGCAGCTTGATCTACGCCGTTAGAGAATAATGCTACTTAGCCTGGAAAATCCTCACAGCTAATTTATAGTTTCCTTAATTCGCTGACTGTTTTCACACTCTCATTAGAGCCTTCTGCTCTTCGCACACACTCACACAGACAAGGAGATTTACTTTCAACGAATCAATCCGAGGTCAAAGAGGGAGCACTCTGGGATTATTTACTCGCTCCGAGACACAGTCAGAATCAAGCTGACAAAAGCTGCACCTCGAGAGCTGATGTAATTCTGCTCCGTGCCGGCTGCCCTCAAGTGCTCGGCTGATAGGAGACGCTGTGGCGCACGCAGGCAAAGTGATGAGAGCAGCCTGCAGCCGCCGCCGCTGCCGTAAATCCTGCCGCTGTTTACTCTGATCAAAGCGGCTGGAGAGATGGAAGGTTGCAGCAGGAGACATCAAATGAGAACGAAGCACCAGAGGGCTGACTCGTAGGTGTGTGCGAGGTTCAAAAGGTTTGAGCGTGCATGTGTGGGTGATTTCATGTGGAGGTCTAATGCCGCATATTAAGAAGAGAGAATTGTGATGTTTTGATTTTTGCCCTAGCTGCTTTTAAACTTGTGCAAGTCAGTGTCTTTGAAAGACTATATCATTAGTTGGATGTCTAAATTAACAATTGACAACACAGCACTTTGAAGGATGGAGTTGATTGCATCGTTTCTTCTCGTCATGCCAATGCAGTCTGACTGTCAGGTTCACCTCATGACACAACAGCTTCGATCCAGCCACTTCCTCCATGAGATGAAGTTAACTGAATTGAAGAGGTCGCCAAAAAGCTGGGAGTACATCCACCCACCCACCCAAAAATCCTACCCAACCCACATCACTTCCCAACCAACATCCCACATCACTTCCCAACCAACATCCCACTATCCCCACCCACATTCCATCCATCCATCCATCCAAAAAAAAAAAAAAAAAAAGAAAAAAATCATTCCCGACCCACATCTTTCCCAACCAACGTCCTGGCCACCTACACCCCCCCATCTCTTTCCCAACCAGCGTCCCCTCCACCTCCACCCCAACCAGCGTCCCCTCCACCCACATCTCTTTCCCAACCAGCGTCCCCTTCACCCACATCTCTTTCCCAACCAATGTCCCCTTCACCCACATCTTTCCCAGCCAACGTCCCCTCCACCCACATCTCTTTCAAAACCCATATCCCATCCACCTATTCCCAACCAACATCCCTTCCCACAAAATTGATATTTTGTTCCTCCTTATGGTTATCAGTCAATAGAACTTTGTGAATCACACTAAAACACCACTCAGCCCAGAGCCCAGCCCTCAGCGAGCCAACCAATGGTGTTAACTCTCCAAAAGATCCAACACAGCAACTTCATTACATAGACTCCCAGCTGATTGCTGTCAGCTGAGGATGATCACTACAGGTGCGACCAACAGCTCCAGATGAACTGTGACCTAGATTCTGGGAGAAAAAAAAAAGTCTAATTCAGAATCTTGGTGATGTGTTCATAACAATCCAATCTGTCAAATAAACACAACCAACATCTCCTCCACCCAGCCCATCCATCCAACAAATATAATGTGTTTTGGATTTTTTTGGCTTGTTTTTTTCTGCTGGTGTGTGTTGTGTGAAGTCTTTACCGATTGCAGCCAGCTGAGGATGATCACCACAGGTGCACCCAACCTCTCCAGATAAACTGTGACCTAGATTCTGAGTGGGGACCAAAACTTTAAAAAAAAAAATAAAAATCAACTACAGGATCATAGCAACGTTTTGTTGCTTTTTCCAATACTTCTTAGCTTTTGTTTAAAACAAAGTTATTTTCATTTTCAAGTTAGCATTCAAATAATTCTAAAACAGTTTAAATATTGATGTTTCTGAAGTCCACCACCCCACCCACTTAATCCACTGAATGTCCAGCTCACCCACCCTCCATCACTTACATCCATCATAGATCTTTATATTTGCCTCACTGCTCAGGTGAAACTATGCCCTGCTTGTGAGTTGTGACATGTAAGACAGCCGTCATCTGCGCGCTTGGCTTCGAACCAACGTATCATGACAGGCAGTTGACTCCGTGTGATCTCCGCTGTTGCTCCGACTGAACTGCAGAGATACGATCAGAGCTGGGACGCAGATGTGAAACTGGGAAATGGTGGCAGTTCACCAGAGTTGAATTATGCCCCAGAGAGGAGGAAGTGTAGTTTCTTTTTTCTATCAGCTGGAAAGATCAGAGTAGACGGATAATTTAGTTATCGCGTCTGTGGTGATTAGGCCAACAGGACGCGGTTTACCGATAAGAATCTGGAGACTTTTTGAGAGTCGCTGACACTGCCCTGCAACAGTGAGTAATTCATCTTTCATCTCACTCTTTTTTTAATCTGGACTATTTTCTGTAGATGTTGATGGTGTATTTTTTTAGGATGCATCATATCGTTAAAATAAATTATTATTAGGTTTCCAGGATGACAAGACAACCACCCAATATCAAGTCGACTCTGGGAAATGTCATTTTCCTTTTGGAAAATCTTCATCTTGCTTGAATTGGTCATTACTTTTTTGTCAATATAAGACAAAAAGGTATTTTACCGCTGTATCCATGATGTTCACCTTTTCCCTATTAATTTGATATGAAATTATGATAATGTTCAAGCAGACCTAAATAGTAACATATTGCTCTTTGGATGTTTCACCCACCAACAACTTACCAAGTGTTTGTCTACATGCTTCCTTTCTTAAGGGGTTAGGATTATTAATGTTTACTATATCACCTTTGGTAAACCCTCAATGTCTTTCCATCCTTCTTGTCAGTGTGACCAATGGGACTAATGAGTCCGCTCACTTTCGAAATCACCATGATGAACACACTCACCATACCAGCTCCCAAAAAGAGACCAACGTTTATTTATTTTTCCACGTGCCGCTCGTATTCATCAGCCTAGTCATTAATCTGTCACGTTCAGCTGCCAGATCTCATCTCAGGCTGTTAATTACTGCCCACAGCAGATGACACAATCTGAGCGCGTTCATCCGTTTGTGCATGTGCGCGAACGCGAATATTCTCCATAGCCGTTTATTTTTCAAGGGTTTGTCACGTTCAGCGGAGATGCATCTTTATTTGTAAGCGCACGTTTCCCACGAACACGTCTCACAGCACCAACCTTGCTCAAATGTTGGCCCTTGTTTACAAGTCGACTCTCCAAATTGAGATCAGATGGGGGATTACTTGACGCACGTATCAAGAATGAGCGCAAACTCCACTGCTGCAGGGGCTGACGGTCGCTTCCCAGTTAAACCTGGATACAACCTGCTTTTAAAGGTCATGTTTGTTTCTGAGCATGTGACCCACTGAATCAGTCCAAGGAGCCACATGCTGAATCCCCACCAGTTATTGTGGGGATTGCTGCACAACACACACAGTTTGACCTTTTCAAAGCACGGGCCTCCACGTTTTGGTTTCGTTTTGGCTGCAAACGTTCCAAAATGAATGATGTCTAGGGAGACATTGCCTTTTTTTTTTTGCCTTTTCACAATCGCCCTTTGCACAACAAAACACCCAGTCCCGTTTTTTTTTTGTGAGGTATCCCGATGATCAGAATACATGGAGAAAACAGTCAAGACTTGAGCTTGGAGCTGGGCATGAGAAAGACATTATCACTGAAGCAGTTGATTTCACAGTAAACGTTCAGAGATCCAAATCTTAATTGAACTTAATTTTCAGGCTAAATTAAACTACTTGAGCCCTTTTGTATCTGATGATCAAACAGTGATCCTGAACGTCTTCCTCGCATCATCAGTGTGAAAGTAGTAACCCCGTGAAAACGAAAAGTACAAAACTTCAAACTAGTCTCGACTGGAGCCCACTGATGTAAGAAGCAGTGGCTACCTGCTCTGTTTTCTTTTCACTATTCCCACAGCAAAACAGGAAGCTTGTTTTCCCTCCGTTCAACTCTCCTGAACAGATAAAGGTTCTGTGGTTTCTTTTGGCGGGAGGCAAAGATTAGGAAAAATACACAGAGCAGCGGCCAAACATATGGTTTGTGTCTGACTTTGGCCCCGGATGGATGGCTGCGCGCACAGATGGCACACCTGTCTGACGGGCACGGTGTTTGGATGAGTGTTTCTGGAGCAAAACCAATCTGCAAATGCAAACAGAGAGTTTGAACCTATGCGCAACTGATAGTTGCAGAATGCACTGTCATGTATTCACTGCGGTTGGATTCCATGGAATGAGTTTACTGTTATGGGACATCTGGCCTTCGACTGCTGGCACTACTTTGCGGTTTGTGCAGAATAATCATTACTGGTGGAATTTCCGTAAAGACTTTGAAGGTGCATATTTGATGAAAACTGTTTGGGGAATATTGTGGGTACGGCAACATTTGAAGGGCTTTACTTCTTAAGAATAACAGGTGTCAGCAGAAGTAGCATAACTTCACCAAAACCAAAAAAGAAGGAAAAAAAACCCACCCCAAAATAATTCAATGACATTTCTGAGGACTAGACTTGCCAACCGTCCCTGAGTTGTCTTGAATGTCAATTTATTTTGGATGTAAACTCACATTTCATTTCTATAGAGTTTGCATTCAAAGCCGTCATCTGCATAGCTGCAGGCAATACCATTGCGCAACCCATTCACAACAACTGTGCACTGACTGCTTAGCTTGCGTAGAGTAGGCTATGAATCAGGATCGCTTGTTTTTTTCAGCTTTATTCATTGAATTCCTTTGTAAAAGCCGTCCATCCTGAACTATTGATTGTTGTGTATAAAATATGTTCAATTAAAATATTTCAATACAATTTACACATTATTTCTAATGTTTATTGGGAACAAAACAGTTCAAACTAGTACCACTACTGGCAAGCCACTGGCCAGTGATGGTCATGGCCCCGGCCACTGTGGGAGGCCTTCTTTATTTTTCTGAGTAAAAGTTGGCAACACTACTCAGGACCTTAACATAACTTTGAGAAATGGGAATCCACACCCTCCTCCTTCGTCACGTTTGGCTGTTTTGGTCTTTCCATGATTGCCAACAGCTCCCGGCAGCCAAAACATAAATTCCTCATCACTGAAGCCGATGGAGAGAAATGAAGTGCGGCCACCCGAAGGGGCCTGATTGTGACGGTTGGTGAGAGAGCGGGCCACTGGGGCTGACTGAAGGCCTGCTGGGCCGCGGCGTAATTAGCCGGAGCTGCAGCGCCGCTCGCTCACCTACAGGTTTGGGCCGTGGCGCCTCGCTAAGTAGATATTTGCACGCAAACGGGTGTTATTTGATCCCCCACCCCAGTGTTGCGCGCTTCCATAAGTTTAAAAATTGAAGAGGACGAGCTCCTCCCGTGGCTCTCAGCTGGCAGTTTGATTCAGATTTTATTATCCGCGCTTGCTTCTATAATAAGCAGGAACTGTCCTGTCTGATTAGGCACGCTCGGCGGCGCCCTGTGGTACCCCCCTCCACTACCGCCCATCCACTCACCCAGCCCGAGTCCTTTCCTCGTGGGGAGGGAGGGGCCGTCCTGCCGGCCCGCCTGGCTGCTTAGCCTGGTACTTGGGACTTAACCCGTTACCTGCCTCCAGATCGCAAGCAGGGAGAAAAAATCCTCCTGTTGTGTTTAAAGAAACGGACGGACAGACGAAAAGGACTGATTTCGATGGATTGAAGATGATTTTAAAATTTCTAACACAAACTATGATTTGTTTTTTAGTTGTAGTATTTTTTTTCTGCAGCTAGTGCTTATTAGTTGCCAGAGTTTATCTATTTAAATGCATCACTCCTTCAAACAGGTGCAGTGATTACACCAGGTGTCCTAATTACCCAGGTGAAACCAATCAGTGCATAACATTTTTTGAAGCTATAAAAGATAAAAGTGAAAAAAAAAAATCTAACTTCATGAGTAAGAACAAATTTATGATCACAGTTCCAAGATGTATTTATTTTTAGACACACTTAACATGAGGTCATAACTTTTTGTGTTGAACGATTTATCAATGATTTAAATGCAAGAAAATGGCAAAGAAGCCCTTTGAAGCTCTGGTGTGAAGGGACCGTTTAATTTTTTTTATTTTTTTGTATTTTATTAAAAAGTATTTTTTTTTCCTTTAAAAGCTCATGTATATAACTATTAACAGACATAAGAATATATTTTCTTGTGTGTTTTTTTTTCCCATTTTATTAAGCCACTATAGTATATATTAACATCTTATCCTTAATGTTGTCATTCTGTATCTAAGTCAAACGTTTCCATCTGTGTGTGTGTGTGTGTGTGTGCTACAGACCAATTCAAAGAATTTATATTTCTTTATGTTTGTTGTGTCAGGATATTTTACAAAAACTGCAGAAAACTAAGACATAGTGGAGTGGGGAACATACTTGTGTAAATGTCAAGATATTTTTAAACGGATCATCTTTTTCTCGATCAAAGTGTTTCATCAATTCCTTAAAACCCGAGGATGCTTGTCAAACATCTCACATCTGTCCTTTTAAATATTTACATCCTTGTTGAATTTACTCTGCACCGTGGAAGCCACGAAAAAATAAATAAATCTACATATCCAGTTAACCGGTGAAATAGATGCAAACATCTACCTTCCTGGCTGTTAGCCTGAGGCAGGCAGGCAGGCAGGCAGGCTGAGGACACGCACCAGGATTTAAATCTGCCTAACATGCTCTCACAGGGGAGCCAATGTTAATAGAGGAGCAAAAAAAAGTAATAAAAAAGTCACAATAAAATCTGTTTTACTAACAAGGAAAACAAGAAAGAGGAAGTTACCTTGTGCCCAGTTTGTTTATGTAATTCTTTTTGCGGCACCAGAAAATTGACCCAGGACTCATTTCCAGTAAATAGGACAAGGATTGCATACGCTGTCTGCACATTTTGTCGTTTTTTTTTTTTCCTCCTATTTTTTTTTTTTTCCTGAGCGGGTGGGTTACGCAAGCCCCTCTTTCACCGCTAATTCCATCAAAGCTTTGGGAGCAGTTCTAATTGGGCGTCTCTATTTTTGGTCGTCTTCCAGTCTTGTTTTTGCTGCCTTTGAGTTGGAGGCAGCGCGGCGAATGTAAAGCTGTGGCGATAACAGGGCCATTCGCCACAGCACTGAGTTTGACCCTGCAACCAGCGTCCATGACGGATGTGAGATGATTCCTCGCCCTCCAGCTCAGCACAACACGCACACGCACGCACGCACGTTCTGTCTCCCTTTCCTCTTTGTCTTCCTCTCCATCTCTCCTCTCCATCCCTCGCTCTGTGTCTCTTCGCGTCAGCCTCCGTTGCTCTACAGATTGACTCGGTCTATTTAAAGCTGCTGCCATAACCACCCACTGCGTCTTTAAGAAGTGGTGACTCACCTAAACAGATCAGCTCAGTGCACGCTCTCGCCCGCATCCTCTATCTGACTGTATGTGCATGCGCGCGCGTGTGTGTGTGTTCCCGTTTTTGCGGCGTTGCACTCCCTCGGCTCCAGTTCTGCCTTAAGAGGACCCTCACTGTTTGGGCGACACACACTCGTGCACACGCAAACACACGCAGGCCCACTTGAAGACGATATGTGTACTTTTGAGTTCTCTGCTATTCTGAGCGCATCCACCAGACCTCCAGCTTCGGGTGGCGGCGGAGGCGGCAGTGGCGGCAAAGTGGGAAGCAAATGAATAAATTAGCATTTTCTCTACTTTGCTCCGTAATAGGATACATGCAATGGACTATTTACTATAAGTGCAAATGAAGGCTGTGTGTCTGAGAGGACTATACGTACGGGTGCCAATTAGAGGGAATGGGGGCGATGCATATGGTGTGTTGCTCTGTATCTGCGGGATGAGCTTCCAGGCAGCCAGGCTGAGCAGTTTCCACTGCCACGGTTTTTGAGTCTCGCCCGTCCTCGCTTCTCTGCATTATTAACCGAATGCTAAATAATTCACCGCCGTTCCTATCAAACAAATATTTTTGCAACTCGCACCTACAAACAGGCGACAGTATTGCTGCTGCGATATTTTGTGGTTGTTCTTTTTGTTTTTTCAGTGGAGAGGAAGGCGTCTTGGGGTTCTTTTTTCTCTTTTTTCTGGATTTATCCTGCAGATCCTGGCCCGTCTATCTGCACCGTCGGGACGTTCAGCCGGTATTTTCAGCTAAATTTCATGAGTCATGACATCACTTTAGCCCCGTGTCAAAGCCACGGGCTGATATCTGTACTCCTCCGCTGGTTGCATGCTTCACTCCTCCTCCAATCATGACCCAGGGGGATTCTTTTAGAGTGCACAGCAACCAGTGTGCCTGCAAGCAAATACAGTTGTTTTTGTGAGTGTGACATTTTCTCTCGAAACTGCTGAAAGTCTGAACGTGGGTTCGTCGCATTTTTAGCCTCCATTTTTTGGGTCATCGTTCTTTTCATGTAGCAATAGTGTTTTTTTTCTGAGACTGACCGGCTGTTTTGCAGCCTCCTCCACAGCACCACAGCATGGCACATCAAACGCCTCGCCGCAGCAGCGTGTTGCCGAGCAGATTCTGAAGTCCCCCGTCTCGGCGGCGGCGATAGGCGACGTCTAAATCCCGGCGATGACGGTGCGATGTCATGGCGGGCTGCGACCGACTCGTGTGTTGAGCTGTTAGTCATGCTTTGGTGCACAGTTTAAAGAGGACTCCAGGAAGCTGCCGAGTGCGCATGCGTAGCTCGCACACACACACACACACACACACGCACGCACACACACACACACGGAAATAGACCCACTTTTTGCACGTTTGCACAGAAGAACACAGTCAGTGAGTGCTTAAAAGGAAAGTGGCTGCATCTTTCTGTAGTCTGACATGAAACCTTGGTCATGTGTTGATGTCGGGCAACTTCTAAAGTCTTTTCTTCTTGGACACTTCCAGGATTTGCAGAGAACAAATGAGACGGCAACTCACGTGGAGCTTACTTTAATAGCATGATTTTTTTTTTTTTTTTTTTAAATCTTTATCATAGATATTTGTTTTATTCATAATCTGTCATGTCATTTGTGCCTCTGTTAGAAAAAACACAAAAGATGAACTTTTTGTTTTAACTTTTAAAACTTCATAATAGTGCAGACATGAAGAACGTGACCTTATTTGAAGAAAATGATACAAAGAAACAAACTACATTGAAATTATATCAAATTATTTTGAAAATAAATACATATAATAAGAAATTGAGGAAAGGTATAAAAATTGGTTTGTAGTTCATCAGGTTTTAATCTGGAGGAGTAAATTTAAAAGTCTTGAAAAGTTTGAGTACAATAAATCTTAAGAAATAATAGCTTTAGTTTTAGTTGAATAGGAAAGAAGAGATTTTATTCATGCTCTCAAAAAAAAAAACCTCAGGTGTCCCACAGCTCAATAGATAGAATAGAATAGTTGTAATCCATCTAAAGCACTATTTTATATATAAAAAAAGAAGCTATAAACAAGTGATTTTAGGCTGCTTACATTTGCCAACTCCTCTGAAGGGCTCAGGGAGCATGTCTGTTTAAAATAGAACTTTTTACATCACTATTTCTTTATTTAAGATAAACAGAAAATAATAATTTAGCAATGTTAATATTAAGAATGGTTAAGTCTGATTTATTCAAAACTTCCTATCTAAATTAAATACAAACGATTAAGAAATCTAAGAAAGTGAATTGAAAAGGCATCTTAATGTATTTTTTTTAACCTCGTTTTTTTGATTCAAAATTTTTTTTAATAAATACTGGAAAATATATTTTATTGCCTCCTATCTGTGCAAAAACACAAACCATAACGCAGAGTCTCCTGACTGCGCGTGCCTAAACACACAAACTGGAAATCACTTTTTATTACGGGGAGATTTGCTGCGGGCCAACGTGCTCTGAAACCACTCTGGCCCGGCGCCAAACATTCGCCAGCCGAGCTCTCCACGCTCCATTTATTAGAAAGGTGCTGGCTCATTATTTAGCAGGGCGGTGCAACGTTCAGCAGCTCGGGCCGCCGCCCTACACATGCAATAAAGTTTGCTGCCTCATGTGGGGGATCTCTCCCTCTTTTTAAAGTGGACTTTTTTGGTCCATAATTTATACATTTACCTTACTTGCTTCTGCGTGCGTCGGCCTCCTGCATTTTTTAAAGGCCGGGTATTGAGGGATTTTCTGTCATGCTCTCTCGCTTTGTTCTGATCACGCAAGCCGCTGCCATTCCACATACGGGAACCCTGGCAAAAGGAAAAAAAAAAGAAAAAGGGGGAAAAAAAGAGTTGGTGGAGGCCTAACTCGTGCCACCAAGCTAGATCAGCAACACACACGTGCCCACACACACACACACACACACACACACACACACACACACACACAGAGGGTCGTGCGGCTGAGTGATTCAGCAGTGGGTAGGAAGGCCTCAGCGCCAACTCTGGGACAAACTTGTGCCATTGCGTGAGTGTTTTTCACACAAACACAAACCGCAGCGAGTCATTCATGTGTGTCTGAGTGAGTGGGAGGGGGGTGGGGGGAGGGGGAGGGTCTTCCTCCTCTCACACCCATGCATGCAGAAGCAGTCTACCTCACCCGCTCCCCGCGGATGACACATGGCAGACAGAAATAGAGGGAGAGCCCGAGATGAACAGATTAAAAAAAGAAACAAACACACACACACACACACACACACACACACACACACACACACACACACACACACATAAAAACGTGACTAGTAGTCCCTGGATAAAGTTCCACGCCTTTTTTTTTTGTTTTTGTTTTTTTCAGAATTGTAGTAGAATAAAATAAAAGTAGAATAAAAACACATTTAAAAAATGTACAACACAAACATGCAGTTTTCTGCCTTTGACTGGGGAAATATCCAGTCTGGGTTTTCTAATCAAACCATCAGTCACCATTTTGAAAGCAGATTATTATTTCATTGCTAGCAGCTGTTGGTAACATGTCGATGTGAAACAAGCCCTGATTAGTGTGCTGTGTGAAAGTTGTTTATTCACAGTCCAGAGTGACAGGCTGCACAGAAAATCTGTTTTTTTTTCCTGCTGCATTTACATATGTATATTTTAATTTGTTTGATTTTAGATGTTTTCACCATTTGAGATTTTTTAATAGCATACTAATTTAACTTCAGTAGATTTCTGATGTTTAATGTCAACAGCCAATATTTAACTTGTAAAAAATCAATCAATCTGAAATTATACTATTTTATAATTTATTAAATATAATTCGTAAAGTAAGCAAAAAAACAACGCTATATAATATAAAACACAATATTTCATGTTGGGTAATAGACTGTGACCTTTATGTCTGCTTTCACATCAAAATTGTGCACCAAATCAAATTCACTTTGTTACACTTCATTTACATTTTACATCACAAAAAAAGATAAGCAACAAACAAGTAAGTCAACAACAACATGGGAAACAAATCAGATTACTTGATAACAGCAATATTGCATTATATTTTCCCATATATTTTTCCATCAGTCTTAATATCTACACACTGCTTTAAATGTTATTACCTGCCAAGCAACCTTGCACCACTATCAAGTGCATCAGACACATTTCAAGGAGGAAGCAAAAATAATAATAATAATAAAAAAATAGAGCAGTAAATACAATAGACTGCAGGCTTTTGAAGAATTATTTTGGTATCGCTATTTGTGGTTACGCATGTGTTTTTCATCATGATATCCACTGTGAGAAATTGCTGGAATTTTTCCAGCAAACTTTTCCAGAGTTAATGCTCATTGTGCCCAAAAAAGGTTTATAATACAGCCTGATGTCATTAAAACAAATATATTTTGCATTACATACATTGTTGAAACAAGCTTTTGATTCACATTCTTCTGAAACTATTCTTAATTTTAAAAATAACCTTCATGTTGCAACAGTAAATTCGAGTTAATGTCTCACAATAAAGTGAATTAACCAGCAGCCATCACAGGGAAACTAATTTCTCTGTACAAATTTTGCCCTAAGAGAGAAACAGTTGATTTTTTTCCTTACTGACCAGTTCAAAGCCCCCTGACGGACCGAGACAGCGACCCCTCTTCATCTCGCGGTCTTCCTTCCTCTCTCTTTCTCTCTTTCTCTCCCTCTCCTCCATGTGCTGTCATCTAGATTCCCGCACCAACATGTAAATTTAGGTCAGGCCACAGTCTCCTCTCCGGGCTTCACAGGAAAATGTGGAAATGGATTGTTTCACACCACTTAATCTCATTGGGGGAGAGGGAAGGGAACGTTAAAAAACAACAGGGACTCATGCGGATGAGGGGTGCGTGTGTGTGTGTGTGTGTGTGTGTGTGTGTGTGTGTGTGTGTGTGTGTGTGTGTGTGTCGGGGGAGGGAGGGGTGGAGCTGATGAGTGGGTGTAGTTGAGAGAAAAGCAGGAAGTATAACAGGGAGGAGAGGGGAAAAAAGGATAGAAGGAGGATCCAGATGGGTGCGAACAGGAGAGAAAGTGTAGATGGAGGTGGTGGTGGAGGGGTGGATGAGGTGGGGGGGCTATGTGAGGACAGAGGGATGGGCACACGACGGCAGGAGGTGTAGGAGGGGTAGCAGAGGCGGAGGACGGCAACACAACATGGGGGAGTGGAGCCGGGGAGGAGGATGAGAGAGGGAGGAAAGAGAATAAGAAAGGAGGATGCCACTCACATCTCATCCCGGCGCTCGCTGCCAGAGCCGCAGCTCCCGGTGCTGGCAGCTCGCATCACAACAGACAGGCCATATGGCTTCATTATGAGGCACACACAAACAGAGCCCAGGCACACACACACACACACACAGACACACACACACACACACAGAGAAACACAAACTTCGTGGGTACTTTTGAGGCAGCCATGCGAGCTCAGGCGCACGATGGCGAGGTGTGCGGCGTGCAGCGACAAGTGGGCGGAGACAACACGGACACTTCCTGCAACTTCAGGGGCCAACAGAGCTGGCCCACTTACTGATCACACACACACACACACACACACACACACGTTCACACTCGGGGCTCTTTCAAGGACATCTCCCTCATTCTCACCGTGGGCCACAGGGGCCCAGCGCAGATTCATCAGTTGAAAGTGCAAGAATGTATGGAGGTCATCACTCTGTAACCTGTCTGCATTGGATTTGTTACCTACCATCGTAAACACCAGTTTTCTATATGAATTTGCATTGATTATTCAAAATGTATGTGCAGTGGGATTGTATCATACGTCCCTTTTAGTTTTTTTTGTTTAATTTTCTGTGATGTTAAAACATGTGTTTTAGTTATTTTTGTTGCTTATCTTTTTTGATTTGCGTTCTGTGAGAAGCTTCTGTGTTTTCATTTATGTTAAATGAATGGAAGAAGGTGTACTGCAAGTCCATGTGGGATGGGCTTCCTGGGAAGTATGCCACTTGAAGAACGAATCAATCATTCTTTTCAGGTGAACTACCAAGACAATTATCATCAAACAAACTCTTTTTTTGGAGAACTTTTGTTCGAAGCTTTTGCATCCCCTTTTTGGACATCATTTCCTAGAAATTTGAGACATACAACTACAGATCCATTGTCTTCACTGGCAGACATTAGATATTAGCAAGTGCGGCATCGTAGTAGCTGCTGTGCTTGAAGTACACACAGTGCTGTGCAGCAGGTGGTGATCTTTTGGTCAGGGTTGGAGTGTCTTCAACTGGGCGCTGGATACATCGGTCGCAGACGCTGGACATACATTGCGGACATTAGTGTCACGTTGCAGACGACGGATGATTCTTGTCGAGGGTCCCCGAGGGGAAGAGCGGCTGCTTGGTTGACTGTCAGTCCTTGTTACCCAATGCAAAGGCAAACAATGTTTTAGTTTACCAGGGAAAAGCAGGTGAGGGTGCTGCACATGCGGATTGGTCATTCAAACTGAAAACAACATTTTAGCCACAGTATCTCCATGTGTTTTGCAAGAAGACACCTCTTTCCAAAGCCACGGATGAGTTGCCTGTACTTTGTGGCGACTCGGCCAACTGGGCAAGTGGATACAGCGAAACAGACTCAAACGTTCTGCCCCAGACATGCTGCCAACATTGAAAACACACACAGCGATGCTTCGGGGAGCAACGCATAAAATCGGCCCTCATGCCAGGTGAAAGCAAACAATACACTCTCTTTCCTTGCAGTCTGTTTAATTTATTGTGTCGTTATATGTCTCAGCAGGAGCTCGAGGAAAATATAATTCCTGTCTCTCTCTTCTCCCCTGATAACAGAGGTAAACTCCAACCATATGGTGGCTGTAATTTTGCTTGAGCAAAAAGGAGAAAGCAAATTCCTTCAACCGTTGTTTTTAACCCAACTTTTTCAATGTTTGTATTTTGTTTCATTCATTTCATTGGAGCAAAATCTGTGAAGAACATTAGTTTTGTTAATGTATCCAAAATATTTGATGAGGAAACAAAGCAGGTTGGAGAAATTTTATTCAAAAACTAATAATACAGTAAGTTGCCGCGGGGTCTCCTGTGGCTCATACACTGTGACTCATCTTGTGACATGTTTGGGTGTCTGGAGACTCGGATGGCAGAGAATCACTGCGATGCAATATTGTATATGAAACATGCTGACTCGATGTAAACTACCGGTGTACTGCACAAACAGCACTTTCCAGAGTTTTTGTCAAGTTGGTCAGGAATAACTTTGTTATTGCACCGTTATGCAAAAAAATTATTATTATTATTTGGTATTATATATATAATATGGTATTATTTCCATTCTGTTATTATCGCTGTTGCTTATTTCTGCTACGTGAAACAAAAACATCTCTAATTTTCTCAAGCAGATATGATCAGATATGATTGGAACTGCTTCATGCATCAGCGTCCGAGGCCAAAGAAAACGTCTTTGGCCATTAGAAATTATGACAGAAAAATGAAGCGCCGACGTTGCCAATGGATTCCAAAGGTTTTAATTGAACAAGCATGTGTGTGGAAATCGCAGAGACCAAAGTCCCTGGTCTGTTTTCCCATTCTCACTGTCCCTCTCCGCAGACGCACAGCATTAATGATCTGCAGCTGCCGGCGTGTTTAATTACTGTTTGATTGGCGCAAGATGATTTACCACCTCCGTCGGCCCCGTCGCTCTCCCCCCAAATCAGCGCGTGATTTCGAAATTACCAGGAGAGCAGAGTGTTTTCGATGGATCCAGCAGAGACCCGCCGAGCGCCGAGCAGACATTTTTATCAGATGATGTGGTGAGTATGGATTTTTTTTTCTCTCTCCCACCTCCCTCTGGTTTTCTATTACAACATACGCCCACTTATTGAATTAAATCAAGCGTGTAATCCTGGAATTGCTGACTCGTTCTCGTTGCAAATCGCAGCGAGACTCTTGTGTCACTATTAGGCACCGGGCCGAATGTTATCCGGCTACAATCACGCGATTGAAAAGCTTGAGAACACATCAGGCGGGGCAGGTTTTTTTTTTTTTGATAGCACTTGTAGGGGAATGTAAGTCATTCCTGTCTGAGCAGAGAAATTACCCAAGTGTTTTTTTTTTTTTATTATTATTTACGTTGAAAAGAGGTCATAAAGTTCAGCAATGCCGAAGTCGTAAATTACAGGGCAGACGCTCTCAAAAAGGGGCCGAAAGCTTATGGAGGCGGAGCCGAGCTTCAATCGCAGGTCTCTCCCCAAGAAATTATGTCAGCCGCCTGCATTAAAATGTTTTCATCATAACGACCGCAGCGAGGATGTTTTCTCCATCTGGATCATGTCAGGAGACAAGATTCTGACGAGCGTAAATACCGCACAGCGTATGAAAGTGTTCCAGTGGGGAAAATACAGGCAGACAGAATGCAGATGCGGGACACCAGAAGGCAGAATTCCTTTACGTTCTCCCTCAAGAACAAGAGGGAACTAGGTGCTGTATTGGGTCGAGCCAAAACCGTGTTTGGCTGCCCCTTGGTCGTATAAATGAGGTTTCAATCCAATCTGACATGATCCAGATTTTCTGTGCTTTTTACTCTTTGAAAATTTTGTGTAGCAGACCAGACTAGGGCCACTTGAGTGGAATAAAGGAAAATGAGGTCATTTGTTGGAGTTGATCATCAGCAGTGATCACAGGAATCAATGTCTGCAGACTGAGAGACTATTTGTTTACAAACATGAGTCCCGTTTTATTTCAGTGAGTTTGTTATTAACAGCTATTGTATGTGAGGGATTTCCTAAATCCCTATATGACGTGTGCGAATGCAGCTTCTGATTCCTTCGACTGAGACGACTGCTGTCCAGCAGCACCGACTGAAGGCAAGACCAACTCGGCTCTCTGATCACCTTAAAGACGAATAACATATCAAAACGAGCTTTTGAAACAAAGACATGGAGATAAAGAGGGAGACAGAGCTACGATAAAAACTGTAGCATTACATCATCCAGACAGCCCTTCTGATTGGCCCTTTTTGACGCCACTAGCCGATCTCTGAGCGTCAGCCCATAGTGATCAGTAGCCAATCAAAAGGACTGTCAGTAGGCCTTTGAACAGCCGAGTGTAAATTCAGCCTCGTACCGCAATCAAAATAGAAGAGCTCTTCTGAAGAAAAATAAATAAACACATGAATAAGGTACAAATCAACAATAAACGGCTTTTCTTGACCCCAGTGTTCTTTTTCCTCTCTGGTTGTCCAAGCACAACCTGCACTGGTGCGGCTTTCTTATATTTCCCCCACAACTTTCCCAGCAATAAAAAGAAGTTTGAAGCCGCGCACGGTTTAACCCATATCCTTAATTGCTCTCTGTGTTGACGACGGTCACGACGCTTTACTGACCCTCTGTTCCCTTTGTTCAGGTTAATTCATCTGGGCCGAGTTGTAGGAGCAGATGAATGGACGCTGATGAAAAGAGAATGGAGCCCTGCGGTCTCAATCACCACCCAGACGGCTGCTCTCATAGTTTCGGGGCAGGGGGCAGAGCCCGTTGCCAGGATACTGGCCGGATCCGGTCCGGAGGTCCCGCTGCTTTATTGGACAACACGCTTGACCCTCAGGTAACCCCTGATTGGCCCCTGACCCCGGTAGTCACACCTAATCAAGGCAGCCATGCACGCGCTGACTCAGGGGAAGGTCGGCCGGTGCCGACCTGCTGTTCCAGACCCGGAGCGCCCGGCGGCACCGGCCATCAGTGTCATGCAAAGTGACACCCTCGAACGTTTAGAGCCGCATTTGGTGTAATTGCTGGTTGATATGTTGTCATCGACGTGACACGCGGCGATTTTGGGGAATTTGGGGCTCAAGCAGCTTCCTGCTTAGCGATGGAGTGGATAGACGGGGAAATAAATCCAGTCTTTCGGATTAGAGGGCAGTTCTGTTACTTTTTCTTTTGTTCTTCGTTTTTCAAGAAATGTTCAAGGGCTCTAGGGTAGAAGAAATGTCTGCGTGGAAACATGGTGGCTGTCAAGTGTCTTCTAAAGTTGCATGGTTTTCCCACACTTGAAAGGGAAAGGACTCCACAAAAGCACAGGAATTCACTCAATCCTTCTTTATTCAACGGTGCAGGAAAACTATTGGTTGCATTAAAGGCCTATGCTGTGAGATTTACAATCAATGTTTTTTTATGAGCTTCATCTAATGGCATTTATGAATATGCATATTTGTAAGGAGCAGGTCCACTTGTAATGGGGTGCCAGTGTGGCACCACTTAATTCACAACACCACAAAATCTTACAGTTAAAAACTCATGTTATACACATCAGTTGATATTGTAGTATCATTGTAATATTTAATAATAATAATAATAATAATAATAATAATAATAATAATAATAATAATGAATACAAAGCAAAAATGGGTTGATTTAAAAAATCTAGATGTAAAAAAAAAGTTGTTGGCAGGCCTTGAAGTGTGATCGATTTGCCTGCCAACAGTCTTTTTTGTTCTCATCAGTTTAAGTACTCAACATGACCATCATTTGGTCATGATGTCTGGATTTAATAACAAAAAAAACCCCAAAACATGAGAATTCCCGAAACAAATAATAATAAAAATAATAATAATCCAACTCCTCCAAATTCTAAGAACAGATGTATATGACTGTTTAAGGCCTTGAGTCAATTCTAACAAAGTTTAGTCAGAGTGTTTGATGTGCTGTAGCTGCATTATAAAATCCTCAGCTCATACTGCGCTGTCATTTACCCTCTTAAACCAGGAACATGGCATTAGAGGGTTTTTTTTTTTCAAATACATTCCAGGAATGAACAGCCTGAATCCATGTCGGCCTGCTGCGGTTCTGTGTCGAAACATGGAACTTCACCTCACTGTCTGGCCCGTCGCTGTGCTGCAGCCCTGCAGAATGCAAACCACGCACCAGTGTCACGGACCTCGTCATTCCGACGCCTGACGAGAGGGGAAGTAGGACGACACGCCCAGCCATCTCTCCCTGATTGCCTGCGAGTGGCCAGCTGTCCCAGGCTGTTTGGTGGTGAGAGGCGGCCAGGCAGCCGCTGTGAGACACTGGTGAGGAGGAAGCCAGCATGCAACCACTGCTAACTAGTTCAGGATACTAGTTAGTTAGCGTTAAGACTGACTGCGAATCATGTTTTTCCCAAGGTGATGTGATTTAGGGGACAATAGCAGCAGCCTGCTTGGCTTCTCCCCTCTTTATTAATTTAGGTTTTAAAAATAAATAGAAATAATAATAATAATAATAATAATAATAATGATAATAATAATAATAATAATAATAATAATAATAATAATAATAATAATAGTATTAAATAGTGTCCAATAAATCCCACTCCACCACAGAGCTGAGATATATTGTTGCCCTGTGCTACTAAAAGGAGGGTTAAGTCTCGACAATGAATAAATATGTTCATATGGTTAAGTGGTATTTTTTTTAACACATGACGCTGCCAGGGGTTTTCTCTCCCGTCGTGCATACCCGCAGAATAACTTCCTGGTGTGCTGCAGAAGCTTTTTTTTTTGTTGTTGTTGTGGTGCTTCAACTAATTACGGCGCTGTCCCGTCCCAGCCGGACGGGATACTTTACTGCACCAAGATGTTTCCAGTTATTGTGGTTACAAAATGAAAAAAAGGCCAAGTGTGCAATGAGAGGAGCAGATCTGGCAGCCGTCCTCTGGACGAAACTCAATCTGTTTGGATCAACACAACGCGGAGCCAGCGTGCATGAGACTGCTGCTGGTGCTGCTGCTGCTGCTGCTGCGAGGGCCTGATCTTCTTCCAGCATCTTCGTGCTTTAACGTTCAGTAACGAGGGGCTTTTTTTCATTATTTCTTCCTTTTTCCACATGAAATAACAGAGGACGTAAAAGTTAATGCTGCTGGGATGAGACGGCATGAAAACATTCCGCTTTATTTTGGCTGACCAATTTTGTTGTTATGTATAATGTTGCCACGACATAAAGTTACTCTTTAAATCATCCCCTTGACATCATTTCCTCTCTTAGTAGTTATTTAGCACTGAGCTCCTCTGTATATAACGACATAATATACAATAATCAACTGGAGGGTATTTTTTGCGGTAATTTAATCTGCAGAGATTTAATGTTTTCAATCGTTGCAAAAAACAAAAAACAAAATACTAAATGAAGCGATGGAGGATTGGATTAAAGTCGAGTGCAGAGGGTTTTTTTCTCCAGAGAAGCAAAACTGACTTTTGTGCGTCCCACCGTGGCTGTGAATGTCCTCTTGTCCGGCAGCTGTTCCTGTTCATCCTGCTCACAGATAATTTATGGGGGTAAATCCGGCTTCTTATCGGAAGGATCACGCGGCCACCCACCCCGTCTCCACCAATCCAATCTGTCCACCTGACCGCAGCACCTCTCAACACATAAATCTGCAGGGTCGCCCTGACACTCGTGTTTCTTTGTTATTTTTCCCCCTCAACCTGTTTGCATCTCCAAGTCACGTGTTGCAAACATCGCTCCCTTTTTTTTTTTGTTTTGTTATTTTTCTTTTGCTGCTTGTTTGACCCGACCCGACGTGCCCCTTTGGAAACATCTCCAATTGGATGCTTCCTTATCCGGGGCGTGCCACACACATCCATCACGGCTGCTGCAGGCCGGATTCCTGGTGATTTCGGACTTTAGGAGTTTTAGCAGCGAGGCAGCGCTGCCAGCTCCTCCACTCTCTGACCACAGCCGCTGCATATCACACGGCTGCTTTCCAGCCGTAACACCGGCATCCAGACAGGAAGAGGCTCTCTCACTCTCTCACTCTCTCACTCTCTCTCTCTCTCTCCCAGTACAAAAGTCAAAAATAGCCGCGTTGATCAATGTTAGTTTTTAAAATTTCCATTCTGGCTTAGTGAACGTGACAGAGTTTGCCTTAAAGGGCCAGAATGTAATATTTAGCAGCATCCATAAGAAAACACACTGCAAACAACGTTAATGTTCTCTTTTTTTCATCGCACTATTGCCTGTAAAGCACTGATACATGTTAAATGTTTGGTTCCATAAAAGAAAGGAATAAAAACATTTTATTCCAACTTTATGGTGCCATAAACGGTGGATAAATACTAATTATCAGTAAATAACTTTAGTGACTTTATCATCCTGAAAACATATTTATTCAGCAGAACTCTTCAAATATTATTGAATGGGGCTTTAAACAATAAAAATTTAACCGCCCTATTTCTATATATATACAGATATTATTTTATATCAATTTTAGTGCCTCAAAAGATTTGATGAATGAAGTCTCAATCTTTTCAGTCTTTTCAGCCTCAAGCTTTTCATTCAATTCTGTGCAACACCAACACACAACCTGCAGCCCACATCATCATTTATCAAGCTGTTATAACTTCAGTCTGAAGTTTGAGAGCTACTTCTTCTCGCACGTTCTCTCTTCAAGTTTTCAAGTTGGCTCTGTTTCAAGTCAAATCAGAATATTGAGAGAAGCACTGAATCATCCTGAGCTCCAGGCTTGGATTTTTCTTCTTCTTCTTCTTCTTCTTTTTTTTTTTTCTTAAAACCTAGTGCTGGCTGTCCATTTGCACAAAGCGGATTTTGCATCAGCCTGCTTAGAAGTGAGCATCGCTTTGAAGTGCTCTAATCCTTCCTCTACCTTCAGACAACCTTTCCTGACTCACAGCCCAGCCGCAGTGCCAGCGGGCGGAAGGGCCGCCGCGCACGTATGCATTTGGGTGTGCAGCGCCGACAAAACAACCACGTTTGCTCACATGACTGAAACACCCAACACGGTCGGTGTCGTCACTTTGCTTGCGTGAAGTAGCTCGATGACTGTATTGCTTTGGGACAGTACAGTAAAGTCATTATTCCTGTACCGGAAATAGAAAAATGACTCAATAGGCTTTTTAGGTCTGAGAGACACTTTAGCTTTTCAAAATAAATTCTAAGAAAAGTTGTTTTAATTGTAATAATTTTATACAGCATTTTTTTCTTTCTCATTAAATGTTTTGAATTATTTTTCAGAATTTTTCAAAAGCTAACAAAATGAGTAAATTATAGGAAATGGACTTCTTTCAACTTGCTTTCGATACTACTTACATACATGCACGCACACATATGCATGCCCCACACACACACAGCTGGCTGCAGCTAAACCCGTCGAGCTAAAGAACTTATTTCAAACATGTCACTTGAAAGCAGCATTAGCTTCTCCACGTTAACGCTGCTGCGTGTGGCATTTCACAGACGTTCCAACTGAGAATTTACGGCGACGTCTCAGATTATTCTTTAAGTGATGTTTTCACAGCTGCTGGCCCTCGGGGGCACGTGGATATAACGTTGCATGAAGCGCAGGTTTGAGAAGTAAAAAAAAAAAAAAAAACGTTCCCCCCTGCGACATTTGCATGCGACTGGCACAAATCCTGCGCTGGATCCAGCCGCCGGCCTCCTTCCCTCCCTACCTCCCTGCCTCGCTGAGGCTCCTGCAGCCCCAGTGAAGAGGCGCAGCTGTCAGGGTGGGTGGCATTTCCGAGCCTGACAGCCTGCTGGGGGGCTGCTGCTCCGGATTCGCCCGACAATTTTCAATTTCCTGCCTTCGCTGCACGCTCCAAATCCACGAGGCTGCGTTCGCCGACAACTCCCCAACTTCCCCTTGCTGCTGAAGATGACTGACGACGGCCATTATCCAATCAGGGCTGCTGTTGCTGCTGGTGCAAGGCCAGCGTCTCCCTTTCTGCTGTCTCCCAGCCAATCATCTGCCACCTGGGGTCGGTACAGCCTCAACATCAGCACCCCCTGCTGGCCGGGGCTGTAATGTCGGGTGGCGGTGCTGATAGGAGAACAATGACTGACACGAATAGCAGGGACATGGCTGTGTGCGTGTGTGTGTGGGTGTGTGTGTGTGTGCGTGCGTGTGCGTGTGTGTGTTTCGGTCGATATACTTCAATCCAGCTGTTAAGCAATATAACAGCCTCATAAATAATCTACATTTTTCACGTCTGACCTAAAGCTCGGTGTGTGTGTGTGTGTGTGTGTGTGTGTGTGTGTGTGTCTGTGTGTGCCTACCCAGTGCTGGAAGCAGACGGTGTATGTTGGCCGCCTCCCTCCCCGCCTGTGTGTGCGCCAGTTCTCCGTCTGAAAAGAATCTCAGGCTTTCAAAGCTCTTTTTGTGAACGGCTCATCAAAGCCTCCGCAGACACTCCACCGCTGATTTTTGAAGTCAACGTTCACTTTTTTCTCTCTCCTCCCTTTTTTTTTTTCACTCAGAATGAAAATTTGTGGTCATGGTTCCGTAGCCCCGTCTCCTTTTTTCTTTTTCTTTTTTTTAAATTATATGCGTGCGCTCCAATAAAAACGAGGCGAGTGTCTTTCTGAAGAAGGAGAGATTGATTTAAATTGACTATTATGATTGATTTACCGGCTCTCTCTGTTATTCATTTTCAACTTTTCTCCACTTTTTCACCACGACCGTCCCCCTTTGGGTTCTTTTCAAGAATGAAATGATTGACCTTCATGGAAAGTCCCAAAAGAGGGACGAATCGTTCCTTCAGAAAATTGTTCTTGAACCTGTTTAAAAAAAGAAAAAAAAAATCCTATAAAGTGTTCGACGCAGTGGACATTTGAACAAATATAAAATCCCTAAATCAAAACAATGTAAAAAGAAAATGCCAATGCATTTGAATTTAAGAGTGAATGCATCAGCACGCTGGTATGAATGCAACCGCCACATGCTCATTTCGAGGGTTTGCTGCTTTTGCCCCCCCCCCCCCCCCCCCCCCCCCCGCGCTCCCGAATCGCAATCCAAACATTCCTTTACACCAGACCAACAGTGAATACGGTGGAGTTTTTTCCTCTCGAGCTGAGCTCTGTAATGATTCGCCCAGACAGCCAGTGGAAAATTGGAGAGGGGAATCCACGGGGGGTAAAAAGGAAAACACTGGCAGGACCGTCGGGAAACAATGGAAGCGGCTTATCCCCCCACCCCACCCCCATTCCATGCTAACCCACCCCCCACACTCCATGCTACCCCCGCACCCCCACAACGCTCGTGCAGTGAGACGACACTTCCTCTCCTGTCAGAGCGCTGCACTAGCCGTTGCCTAATTGAAAGTGATTGCATTATAACTGGGTGGGAATGATCCCAGTTGCTGGCAGGAAGGGGATTCCGGGGGCCTGTTGTCATCGTCGTCGTCGCTCAAATTACCTTTTTTTTTTTATCAAATTAATTTTCATTGTCGAAAGCTTGGCAGCAGGTCTCCGAATATCGAAGACGTTCGTATGCGCGCAATTCTGATATTCTGCCAGCAGGAGGATGCGATGAGCTCACGGTGTCAGTGCTTTACCTGGAAGCAAACCACGGCTGCTGAAGCGACGGCCTCAGACTCGCCCTCGCCCGGTGCCAAAGTCGACAGTGTACGTTGGCCGTCGAGCACAAGCACCTCGTCCTGGTGGTCCAGAATGATTCCAGAACTCCTGATGACGGAGACGAAGCTCAGAGGGGGTTTGAGACGCATCTGCTTCACTGACAGAGAAGCATTTTTCTTTGTTTTCTGCTCCACTGGACGGCACATCCTGCTTCTGTACGATCTGAGCAGGTTGTTGTAGGATGTTCCTGTAAAATCTTCTGGATGCCTCGTTCATATTGGCGTTGAAGGAAAAAGAAAAAATACGGACAATCCTGTTGGACTGTTTTCTGTCATTAAAATTGAAAAGAAAATATTGCATACAATAAAATCCAAGTATTCCCAATTTGACCATGTACATTTATTGGCCACTTTATTAGGTACCCTCTACTTGAACCTTTAGAGGATCTATCTATATATCTATCCATCTATTTTGGGGATGGACAGCTTGTGTTTCCTTGTTTCCCATCTCAACCAAGCCAACTGGTTGTGTCTCATTCCCAGTTCAGTACAATGTTAATAGTAACCGATAAAAATGACAGGAGGCGACTGGATAAACCCATTGTCACTGTTGTTGTAAGATACATAAATTGGCCTTGAAGCCTCTCCAATGAAAGACACCGGTCGTGTCCCAGATCTCGATCTTGGCCCGACTTATCGCCGTTGGACGTCAGCGCCGTTGCGGCGGAACCGCGGCTTCTTTTCCCGGCAAAAATGAAATTAAAGTGTCCGGCGTCACATCCAATTTCCTCATCTGCTGTAATAGATGAGAGCAGGATGATAAGGAGGGAAAAGAAAGTATCAGGTAAGCAATTAAACCAAAGCGCCCTCTTGTCATCCTCCTCTCATCTCCTCGCCCCTCCCCCACCTCCTCTGCGCCGCCGCAGCATTCATTAGCCCTCGCTTCCCTAAACAATGTCTTATCTACAGGAAACTTTACTGTGTTGAACTCCTGATCACCCTGATAAACCACCGGGCTAATTAAACAGGGCCTCATACAATGTGTCCCTGCATGTGCGTATGCATATTTATGTGTGTGCTTACGCCCGTGTGTGTGTGTGTGTGTAATCCACCGAGTGTGTCTCTTTATCTCCTCCCCCACCCCCCACCCCCTTGTCTGTCGGGCACCGGGAAAGGATGCCGAGTGCTGAATGCAGAAAATATGGCACGCGCTGAAAGCAGCATTTAAGTCTTGACAGTGGCGGCGGGGATTAGCTAGGTAACGAGTGGGACAGCTTGGGGAATGAAAAAAAAAAACCCCAAAAAAAACAAGCCGGAAGGGGTGAAGTCGAGGACAGCGGGAGGCGGAGGAATCAGATTTGGGTTCCTGGGCGAATGGGGGGAGAAAAATGGGACAAATTTCAGCTCTGAGTTTCATAATTATCCCAGAAACTATCTGCGTTCTTTTTTTTCCTCCCCGCCCCAAGTTTCACTTTGAAGTTTTTCTCACTTTTAATGATTGTCAGGCTCCCCTCCCCCCACACCGTCCTCTCACCCCCCCCACCCCCCAAGACATCCAACTTCACTTAGTACGGCCCGAGAAGTTTTAAAGTCCTTTCTCGGCCTTTTTTGTGAGCCATCATCATTATCTGGTTTCTGGTACAGAAGAAGTCACCAAAGTGACTTTATAAGAAAGACTTGAAAGAAGCTGCCTTCAAAGTCTCCCTCGGTTCAGCACCCCCCCACCCCAACCCCCACCACACACACACTCACACGCATGAATCAGCTCATATGTGCCGCACAGAAATCAGACATCATCCGAGCTGCTGCTGCTGCTGCTGCCGCCGCCGCTGCTGCTGCCGTCTCTCCACTATCACCTTCAGACGGCAGCGGGCTGCTAAATCCTAATCCTCCCTCTCATGGCTCCCCTGCAAGCCTGACTGGATGAACACGAGTCGGGGTCGAGGAGGAAAACCAGAGCGACTGGCGAGAAGCGCACATCACAGCAGTCGGGTCCGTCAGTCGACTCATGGCTTCTCGGCCCGGCCGCGGTGAAAGAGGAAATAGGAGGCTTGGAAGGTTGGGAAGGCTGGCCGCTCGGCGCTCCATGCATATGCATCAATGAATGTTTTATGGATGAGCTGTTATGCAATCTGTGTGTGTCAGAGCCTCCAGTGCGGCTGCATTCTCTATGCAGACAGCATTTCTTTCCGTTTCGCACTCCCGGCTTTGCAATGACTCTGGAAATGTATGCACTATACATTCCGTCGTGTCAGTCACCGTGCGCGGGAAGGGCAGCGCAACCTTCACTCAAATGATGCAGAATTAAAAGGTTTATATTGCAGATGTGGGGGAACAGGCGGGGGGTGGAGGGATGGGTATCCAGTTAAACTTTCTCAGGCAAATACAGAGTCAGTAGGTTCTGTTCAGAGACAGTTCATGAAAGGCATTCAAGCTGTTATGTTACAACTCCTATGACATTTTCATTTAAAAGTCCAACGTTGTGTGACATTTTCTTGTTGTAAACAGAGGGCTAATTATCCTGTAGATCAAACTTTTATTTTTTTTTTTTTAAATTCAGACTTTTTTTTAACTATCCACTGGAGTCCAGGGTGAAAGAAAATGAATTTAACCCTAAACCTTTGAGACCAAAGCCAGTTAAAGCTGCTCTGGCTGCCGACAGTTTTTCCACAGTCTCATTGTTGCTGATTTAACACACAATAACACGCTTGTTCATTTTTCCCCATTCTATTTTCATCCCAGTTGTCACATGTTAACAGATTGTTGCTCTCCGGGGAGGTCGTACTGTGATGATCCAACACATGTGATTGTTCGTCCCCTTTTTTTGTCCCTTTTGGTCGACACGCTGGATGAACTGCATAGTAACCGCAGCTCGTCATGTGTAAAGAACTCCCTGTGAAAAACCGCTGAGGAGGGCATATCATAAATTAGTCGCGATGATGAAAGTCTTCCGTGTTTGTTCTTAGCCAGAAATTAGCCTGAGGCTGCGGATGAACTCAAGTGGAACCTATAAGAAGGTAAAGACTGGGCCGTCATTAGATCAGCAGGTCTAATCATTTCCTCTGCACTGACCTGGATTTGGCTGCTTTTTCTGAGCTGATGTGCCCATCAGCTCGAACGTGACCTTTATGCTGACTTGTCTTATCATAGCCACGTACACGGTGCCAGTTTGGATGTGCACAGTGATTATTATAACAGAGCAGGCAATTGACTTAAACATTGACTTCCATTCATTTCTTTTCTATTCTAATCCAAAAGCCATAACACTAACCATAGCTGACCCGAGGCAGGGGGTGGAGATGATAAAATGTTCCAACTAAAATGAAGGAAATGATAAAAGATGATGAAAAATAAATGAATGATGAAAACCCCAAATAAAGGTTGTTCAAAAAAGACAAAACACTCTGACCTTGTCTGATGAAGCGGGAGGAACCCTCAGCCGTGGGAAGTCCTTCTCAGGAGACACACAGTCTGATTTTTTATGAAAACGTCCCCCTGCAAGTTGGAGGGAACTCATCAGGAAGTAGAGGAAAGTGGAAATTTCAAGTTTTTAGAGACATAAGAGCACTGTTGATCAAGCACGCTCTGGGACCTGATTTGTTCCATCTCAGGATCAGGGATGAGTTTGGAACCAGGGTTTCATGATAAGGTTTGGGAGGACTACAGTGTCTGGACTACTGTTAGTGGAAAACATATTGCGGCCCTCACAATATTTACAAGGAGCCAGACAGTGAAATGTCAGCAGACAGTAAAGACT
The DNA here is from genome assembly GCF_046127955.1 of Nelusetta ayraudi. NCBI lineage: Eukaryota > Metazoa > Chordata > Actinopteri > Tetraodontiformes > Monacanthidae > Nelusetta > Nelusetta ayraudi. Next base: position 6,026,608 of record NW_027466110.1, read on the forward strand.
CGGCTGTGCAGCAAAAGATAATTTTGCTGTGAGTCAACCAGCCTCCGTCTGACCCCAGCGGCTTTAGTTAAAGCTTGCCGGTCATTTTGGGTTGATGTCGGGGAGGAAGTGGAAGGAGGAAAAGAGGCCTCTGAAGTTTTCCCAAGTCTTCTGACACATCAAGTTGTTGATCAAGTTGTTTTTTGTGTGTGTGTGTGTGTGTGTGTGTGATGGTGGATGTAGTGCGCGTGGTGACAACTGATCCCTCTGATTTTTGGACTCTGCTGGGATGGAAGACGGCAACGTTTGGCTGCTCCGCCGGTTTCACTGAGCTCTGTGATGTTGTGCAGCCTGGGGGAGGGTGGTGATGGGAGGGGAGGTGGCGGTGATGGGAGGGGGGTGTTGGGACTGAGGTTGTTGATAACTAACAAGGACGAGGAAAAAAACAGGCTTCATGTTTCGGATTCCTACTTCTTCCTGCCTTATTTTGTGACTATTTGACGACAGGAACCGCGTCAGCCCAACTTGACTCACACCGAATGTTATTTTTTTGGGAAAAAATGTCAATTATGCTGGGCGGCGGCGTCACCAGTCCAGCCTTTGTTGTCCATGATGTGTACGTGCCTCGGCGCTGTCACTCCACCGTCCTGTCAGCGAAGCCTGCAGAGACGGAACACGGACAAGCCCTCTGAACTCGACCGCTCACTGCTTCAGACGCTGACACACACACATACACACACACACACAAACACACACACGAGCATGCACACTTGACACATTGACAGGGTTTGCTGTCGGAATGGAGGACTGGATCTTCAATGATACACAAGGTCACATTTTTCAGGACGTCGTCTCACATGAAGCTGTAATTCTCTTTCTTGTATTTCACAATTTCTTTGCACCTTTGTCGTCATTTTCAATCAAAGAGCTACGCAATTTTATAGCTGTCAAAACGAACAATGTCTAATTCGGAGTCTTCGCAGAGATGTAGCTTTGCAGATGATGTAACCTTCGGCCCGCCTTCACAAAAAGACAAGTACTTATGGAGAAAGAAATACATTCTTACTTTTCTTTTCAAAAACTCCACTTTAAACACAAAAACTAATTGTTTGGGGCCTTTGTTGACTTTGAAAACGAGGCTTTGAAGACATTAATCGTGTTTCTTTCGTTCACTAATGAAAGATAATCTGAGGATTTTTATCCTTTGATCTCTTCAGTGTCTTTAAATGCGTCACTCAAGATTTTTAATCCTTTATTTTTATTCTTCTGTGAACTCCCTCTGGCAGCCGTAGACAATCACGTGCTGACGTCCTCAGCCGGCAGCTACGGTGGTGGTGGTGGTGGTGGTGGTTGGGAGAGGGATGGGGGTGGTCACCGGATGCAGAAAATAGGATAATGGCAGAGCAAACATGGTGGTAAGGATTGGTTGGGCTCGCCGGAGGTACATTAGAGGACGGCAGCGTCGCAGGGAGGCAACAACAACAACAGCAGCGGCAGCAGCAGCAACATAATCGACTCAGGCTAGTGGAGCGCTCCCCTGTTACCGTGTCCTCTTATCCTTGTTGCTCAGCAGCAGCCTTTGTTGTTCCCACAATGGAGGCATTGTGCTGGCATGTCATCCCTTCACGCTCATTGTTTCTCACCTTTAGCTCGTCGACCGGGGACGACGTCCCGGCGGGAAACACCGCGACGACAGCGTCGGGCTCCTTTGTCAGCGAATCGCTCTTCGCTCTGCGTTTTTTTTCCCCGCCCGCCTGACTCGCTGAGTCGTCAAAAAGTCCAAAGACAATTTGTTGGGAGCGTGTAAAGGAAAACATTTTTCCAAAAAACAAAAGGGAAGAAAACCTCAACCCAGCTGTAATGTAATTGTGAAACAACAAATGAGGCATTATTATCAAATCAGAGGCAGAATGAGTCCATTTAGTTCCAGTGGGTGACCTGCCAATTAAATTAACTTGTGTTTAAACTTAAACACCTATTAAGTAAAAAATATATATATATATATGACTTAAATGTATAACAATTATGCAATAAAAACAATCAGTCAGTTTGACAGTTTCCAAATTTTCTTTTCACCTTTTTTTCTGTCCTTTTTGCAAATCTCCCCCCTTTTCTCACATACGCTGATATATGTGAGTCATGGGACCAGACTCATCATCTCACACGCACGCACTTAAAGATGTCCACATGCACGGCTGCACGCATGCTCGAACAAGCGCGCGCACAAACTCATTATGAAGCAGCAGCTGGAGTGTGAGGCAGTATTAATCCCATTTCCGCTCCTCGTTAATGGGATTATGTCTTTTAATTAAAGGCAAAGTGGAGAGCGATTATGAGACGCGAGAGGACGCGAAGAGGTTCACCGCAGTGTCGTGGTGCGTTTAAGGTGCTGCGGTCGCATGTCGGACCCAGAGACGATGACGACTGAACTGTATTTGAAAGAATTGTTTCCCTTTGAAACGTTAATAAATCCATGTGAGTGTTTTTTTCATTAAACAGCTGCTTGACGCTTGTGTGCTGTTTTGGCTCTGAGTCCTGCACCTGACCAGCGGGGGGCGCTGCGTCAGTGGCCTAGCACGCCGTTGAATTACTGAAACGCAAAGGCGAAAACGATTAAAAGTATGTTGAAGTTTGTCGGGAAAACCTGGCAGGAACCGTTGAATTCTTGGAGAGGAGAACATTTGGTTTGCGATAAGGAGTGAAGGTGAGGTGAGAATGATGTCAGCTAGTGGGATTCATCACTTCTGGCTGAACACTGGGCAGACTGTCCTTCTTTGTCTTTATGAGAACCCATCAACACGCTGCCCGACGCTTAGACGCACAATTTATTCACGCCGGCCGCAGCGCAGTGCGTCACCTTTTAACGAGGCTGCGCATTTCTGTAAAAATTCTCCATGAAGGTTTTTGTTGTTGCCTCAATCAGGACGAACGAGCAGCACGAAAGAAAGAACGAAACAAAGGAAACATGGATGGATGCCAGATCTGCTTTGTATTTGAGACTCACTGCTCACCAGCTCGCTCTGTCGCTGTTGTTGTTTTTATAATGCTTTAGACTAAATGGCAAAAACAAAGATTTTTACACAGCGACACATTTTTGTTTTCAACGCATAAAGACTAAGGTTGAAATTCACGTGGTAGTCTGGAAGTTCTTTTGATTTGCCTCTTTTAATTGCAGAAGTGCATTTACAGGCACATTTTTTAATGAGCAGCCAGTGTTTCATCATCAGAGGTAAAACACTTTGGCACACATTGAAAGACTGCCAACACGGCTGAGACTCCAAAAAGACCAAACACTGATGTGTGGAACTGAGGAAAAAAAAAAATAGCTCGCACATAAATAAATATTACACAGTGAGGCGGAGGAGACAGTGGCCGCTTAATTATAACCATCTCAGCAGCAGCAGCAAAACACGCCACCGTGGAATCAATAATTATAATAATAACAAGTCCTACTATTAAAATCTGCGTGGATGCCTCTCAGGTTTCCAGGCTGTGAGGTCGCTGGGAGCTCGTCCTCCTGCGGGAACGCCCCCTTTGTGTCGGCGTCATCACTGATGTTCCACCTGCGTCTCTTCCTGCCACGAGCAGCCAAGAGCCCCGCCGAGCGATAAAGGAAAACATCGAGCCCGATCGGCTCGGCGGTGAGAAATCGGAAGCGCTTAGCCGGCAAACATTACCCCGCCCCTCACCCCCCTCCGCCGTCCATCCTCAACACCCCCCGATTGTCTTTGTCTGCGCCTCAAGATTAAACCTCCAAAACTCCTCTCACTTCTTGCCAACTTGCTTCTTTATCTCTCCCTCCTGCTCCTCCCCATCCGTCTTAATCTCATTACGGATGTCAATGGCCAACCTGCCGCCCCCCCCCATAAACAGCCCCATCACCCCCCGGTGACCCCCCGGCACTGTTTACCTTGTTAACAGCACGCTGGACCCCAAACACACACCTCATTTCCTATGCGACAGGCCCCATTTGTGTGTGTGTGTGTGTTTTGCGGCGTGCGTGTGTGTGTTTTTTGTGTGTGTGTGTGTGTGTGGCTGAGAGGAGAGCCGGGGCCCAGCCACGACGCTGTTTGTTCAGTTGTCCTACATTACGTCCAGCGGTGCCGGCGTTTGGAGCTGAGCTGAGCCGAGCGGCTGTGTTGCCGGGTTGACTGGATGGACGGAATGGGAACAGGAAAAAAGTGATTTCCTGCGTGGTTCTCTCGGGAAGGTTCAGGTGAAATGGGGGTAATTTGATTAGAACTTGTAAAGAAAAAAAGGATGTGTTTTTTTCCCATTAATGCAGCAGAGTTGCTCTGGAACAGAAATGAGTTGACAGCCACCGGGGTTGATATGTAAGACTTGGTCTTTATCCAGGCTGCACACACTGTGCACAAGCGGCTGCAGTGACGGTGGGATGATGGAGGAATGCTATAACAGCACTGTAATAATGATCTCTCGGTGTACAGTTATGGCTGCCAATGGAGAAAAATGCAGATAAAGACATTGTCAAGAACACAATGTTAAACACATCATGCAAGGTAAAGCATCGTTTAAGCCTTTAGGTCGTCTGTGGGTGGTTTCGCTCCATGATCGTCCATCAAGAAACGCATTAAACATCATCTCAATGTCACCTTCAGGTGGAAGATGTAGGTGCATCAGTCAGCGCCTGCAAAATGACCTTCATTTAGAATGTCAACCGCCACCGGTAGGTTGAGGTAATTTGATTAGTACTTGTAAAGTAATAGACTTTTTTTTTTCTAAATGAATGTACATTTAAAATAAGAAGATGATGCATAAGGTACATCCATATTGCAGCAGAAATGGTCTGAGGAACAGGAGAGAAGAAACCTGGCCGCAGGACGGAGTAGTAATAACCATGTAATGACATGCAAGAACGGTCACGGCCAAAGAAATTCATCACACCTCATGTCAACATTTTCCATAAAGTTTTAGGTTCACCTATCCAGGGTGAGAACGTCTGAGAAGAAGCTCCATATATCACTGGGAAAAACCCCCAAAACTGGCAGTCTCACCTTTTTCAATCCACGTCACAACAACAGCTCAGTTTGCTGGATTAAGTGTCTTGCTCAAGGGCACCACGGCCGCGATGACGAGGGAAATCCGAGCACCTCTTCCTCGGCGTTCCCACCCAGACTCGTCCTACTCGCTGGGTGTGGGAAGTCCTCCTGATGGCCTTCGGTTGATCCCACACGGGCCTCACAAATCGCAGCGGAGGTATCCGCCGCTGCTAATACGGGAATTTATCAGAAATGAAGCATTGGAGCAAACGCACCTGTCAGCGCGAGGTGATCGGTCGGAGCAGTCGGGTGTCGCTGACAGGATTAGAGAATAAATGTAGAGATGGAGGAATTCTTAACTGCCGTTGTGAAACGGTCTGTGTGTGTGTGTGTGTGCGTGTGTGCGTGCGTGTGTGTGTGTGTGTGTGTGTGTGTGTGACTCACTCTCCTCAGCTGTGAGGATTATATGTGCTACCCGGAGCTCTGCAGGGATCTTTAGGGATAAGAGCGCCACATGCCTTTATGAAACTATGAGCTAATTAACTTGCTCCCTACCGCCCTCCTCCAGCCTCCACCCCAACTTGATCTGGGCGACGTGCAACTTTTTAAAAAGTGTGTAATCCTCTTGACCCGCCGCTGCTTGGTCTCGCAAATGCTCGAGTGTGTGTGCAACTTTAATCTGTATCCGTTTCTTTAACTCCGGCCCGGTGAAACTGCAGGCGGCGCCGCGGGCCGAAGCCTCCAGGAACCTTTTGGAGTAACCCCCACCCCTCCCGACTACCGCCCCAGGCCCGTTAGCCTCTCCCACCCAACTAAAACCTCTCACCTACATTTTAGCACCGTTGGCAGCACCTTCCCTTGTTTTTGTTTTTTTTCTCTAACCTTTCCAACCCAGACGGAGTTTGAAACACAGCTCCGCTTGTTCAGCGTCTTTGAATAAAACATGACATTAGCAAGATTGCGAGACTGCGCGAAAAAAAATCCCCTCCAGTACATGAGGCAGCAGCTTGAAGTGTTTCATCAGCCGCTGGTGGAGGGGAAGAAAAGCAGTTCCTGACGTCGATGCCCTGAGAATCGGGAGGTCGTGATGGAGCCCGACGCTGAACCCGAAGGCGCTTAAACTGGGAGGCACCAAAGTCCAGATGAGGTCGTTGTCCCACTGCACTTGGCCACACCCTCCTCCTCTATTAGAAGGGATCAGTGATAGGTGTAAGTTCTTCTCAATGGCGCCGAAACTTAATCCGCATTGGATGACTCCAAGGGCCAAAATCTGGATTTGAATTTAATTTAAAACTCACAAAATGATCCCGTCGTTTCTCAGCGACTGAACCAAACAATCATTTTAATCCATTACGTGTTCATTCACACATTAAGCCCCGATGAGGTTCTTCAATTCATATTTCCCAAGTCGGTTTGTGGTAAAACATTATAGCAAGTCTTGTGACCCTTAAAGACACGCAACAAAATCATGATTGAATGCAACGAGAGAGTGACGTGTTGTCAAGATAATGGAGCCTTTTGTTTGCCGTAACAAGTTTCTTAAACATTTTTCTTTATGTACACTCAGACCTCCCTCTCTCTCTCTCTCTCTCTCTCTCTCTCTCTCTCTCTCTCTCACTCTCTCTCTCACTCTCTGTGAAACATCCAACCTGTTGTTGGTTTCATTGCAGGAAAAAGACAAATCATGTTTAGCTCATCCCGACGGACCTCTGACCTCTTTGGTGGTCTCCAGCCAAGACTTCAGCTATTGTTGTTGTTTTGGAGGTGGTGGGGGGAACAAATGGTTTGACAAAGACACACAATCACTCTTACACACACACACACACACACACGTGCACGGAACAAAGGCCTGTCTTGTTCTGCGACCGAAGCCGTGTGGTTTCAGTTGTGGTGTGCAACAAAAAAAAAAACCTCGACATTGATGTGTGTAGTTTAAAATTGTCACTCTGGTGATGGTTGAAGGAGGATCTGAAAGGATGAAAGACCCCTTGTGGTGCTCATGGTTTTCTCATGGATGTGCTCGGGGCCTATGGAGGTCTACCAACACAACAGCACCATCCACATCCTGTCAGTATTTTGAGGGCAATGTTCGACCCGTAAGATGACTTTCAGATTTCACATGTAAATTGACTGCAGGCCAACCAACAAACAGCACACGCGCTTCCTCGACTGGCCACTTTTCCTTTTTTTTTTGTTCTTTTTTTCCCGTAGGATCCACGAGGCCTCTGGTCGGTCTTGTGCCTCGTAGCCCAATCTGGCGGCGCCCTCGCCATCGGCCGGCCATCTGCCCAGCTCTCAGCAGCTTGTTTAGAGGTTAATAGCTTCATGATCCCTCTATCAGTCCTGCCCATCTCCAAATGACTAATTCTTCCTCTCCGGCAGCTATTAGCGCGGCAGGCCGCCTCCTTCTCCGTGTTTTTCACAGGGAACGGGACTGGTTGAATTTCACGCGGCGTGCAGCCGCACTGGAATAAAAATGGCACATTTGGAGACGGATCAATATCCCATTCACAAGGGGAACAATTGGAGGCTTGTAACAAAAAAAAAGAGAAAGAAATTGGCGAATGGGAGAATAACGTGAAAAGCGGATGACAGAAAATTGCTTGCGGGACGGCGGCTTCGCTGTAAGATGAGACCACATGCGCAGGAAGCCAGTGCCTTCGTTCATTGGCCGAGAGGCTCGTTGCCTGTTTGGGTGACGACGATCTTGCAGCTGATGATTCATCTTGTCGCTTGCTGTGTGTTTTTTCTGCGTGTGAAAACAAGGCGCACAGCCCCAACCGACCACATAACTCGCACATATATTTTCCCTCAGGCACCCCCCACTTCCCCTCCCCCACCCTCACTGCCGTCTTCCAAGTCTCACCATCTGATTTGTATGAAGTGCTCACCGCCGTCGCCACCGCTCCAGATTCCGATGGCAAACTAGTGGAGATGCGTGGCGCCGTTAACATGGTAGCGGTGGTCTTTGAGAAGGAGCGGTTGGGGGGAGGGGTTTGTGGAGGGTGGGGGGATGGGAGGGGAGGTCTGAAAGGATCAACTGGTGTCGGTGCTGAAGGGACCTCTGAGGCTGCCAGTTTGACTGCAGCTCAACTCCGTCCGCGGCCAAGTGGTTCCTCCCTCAGGAGGGGAAAGAAGAAAAAAAATAATCTCCAACTGCCTCTCAAATTAAGTTTCAGAGAATTTTTTTCCTTCCCCAACCCCCCCCATCCCTCCACCCCCAAAGTGACTTTTGCATGACCCCAAAAAATTTGCATATTACATAGCTGGGAACTGAATATTAAGCGCTCGGGCGAATTACTGTCTCTCCGTTGATATTCCCCCGTGCGGCTCGAGGTAGCGAGCTAAAAACGGGCGGGCATTTAAAACCCCTTTTGAAGATAATGTGATTTTTTTTTTTTCCATTGGGCTGATAAGGACGTGTCATGGAATGTTTCATTATTTTGGACACTAAGCATTTTTGTCCCCCCCTCGCTTCCTCATCCCCTCCCCTCCCCTCCCCTCCCCTTGCTTCCTTCCCCCTCGTCACTGCTCACCAAGAGGAGCAAAAATTAATCCAGCGTCATTTTATTTGCTGGCTCAGATGAGGAGTGGGGGTGGGGTGGCGGGAGGATGGAGGGGCGGGAGCCTCTTGCTGTGATTGCCGCTGTCGGATCGTCTTCGGGGATGTGCTCTGATTCTGACGATGCTGGCAGACGTCAAAAAAAGAAGAAAAAAAAGGAAAAAAAAGTCTCGGGCTCGAGGGGCTGTGAGATGACATGTTTTTTTTTTTTCTTCTTTTCGCGAGGCACCAGCAGTACAGTAGTCGCTCATCTCACACTTCTTTGAGTTACCCCACATCCGCCGTAATGCATTCTGCCATGACTTGATAATTTTTCGCTGTGATCTCCGAGTTGTGGGAGCGGCAAATTCGTAAGGGGGACGGCGGGATGTTTTATGCACTGCGTCTCTAAAGCCGCCACCAGAGCCAACGTTTGTTCAAACCCCCCCCAACCTACCCTATCTCCACCCTCCACCCCCAACCTGTGCTGTGCATCTTCAGGCCCTCACACGCTACCGCCGCAATGCAGCGAAGCTTCAGCGGTACGTTTGTGTGGGACCAAGTATCTGGTTCCAGATGATTGCTCCAGCCCATGCATATGCATTACATAAACATAAAAAGGGCCGATAGCTCGAAGGGAAACTGTGATCTCTCAACACGTTCTAATTAAAGATTCCCCTTCCCCACTCAGGCCAAAAAAACTCCAGCTTTCCGCTCGCCGACAATCTCATTCTTAACTTGCTCTTCAGCCCAGTTTCCCCCTCGGTGTTTTTCCATGTGGCCCCGCAAAGACCAGCCGAGCTGAAGCGCCTCTCGCTGGCCACACACAAACGTGAACACAGAACTGATGCAGCCGGTAAACAAGAAGCTAAACAGTAGGACGTCTCATTATATTGATCGATTGAATCATATCGGAAAATTTGCATGTACTGATGGACGGATCTGTTCTTTCCAGCATCATATAAATTAGCTTTCGAGCAGACACAGGCTAACTGCTAGCATTTGACTAGCACTTTGATCATTTCAGTTAGTGCTAGGCTCTTAAGACCGGAGTGAAGAGGGGAGTCGCATGCTAATGTGAACCCGTCTTGCCAGTAAGCACAAAAAACAAAATACTTCATATTCTACTCTGTGCCTCTAGTACACTGAGAAAAGCTTTTTTTTTCCTTTCCCGGAAGTCTAATAAGGCTGGATATTTTTCTCTCAGAGCAGTGAAAAATGAATGTGTTGAATCTCTTTTGAAGACTGTCAAGCCTCGAGGAAATAACTGTTTGTCTCTCAGCAGTGATTCAGCCGACAGAAACTTGTCGCGTCTTCCTCTCGGCCTCTCCAGCAGAGTGCCGTCAGCCTTTGCACGCCATTTGAGCGACACTGTCCAAATAAGACGCACAGTCTCAAACTGGTCCAGCATGTTCCTCGGAATCCCTAATTGTCCTTAAGCCGCTCCAAATATTTACATAGCATGGGCCTGCGAATAACTGCACGAGGAGTTAATACCAAACAAATGTGCGCCGAAGCCTTGTTGTCACGACAGACATGTAAAAAAAAAAAAAGTAAAATAATGTCATGGTGAGCCGAAATCGATGTGATTCTTGGAGCCCTGTGCAAACAGCAGGGTAAGAGGCAAACGGTGACCTCTGGCAGCCACATCATTCCGACCACATGGAGCATATTTGCCTGGGCCTGCGGTGGCTTCGGACCAGGAATGCATGTCTGATTCCACTGCATGTCCACGTCCTTCGCTTCCAGAAAGGGACCCAACGAAAGCTGCACCTTTATAAGAGTTAATTTTTCGAACGTGCTGTGTCTGGTAGAATGTTTGTCGTGTTGGTTTTGCAGAAAAATGGGCCATTTCGAAAGAGACGAAACCAAGCACACTTGGACGTTACTGGCCAAACGTTTCCAGACATCACATCCAGTGCTTTGCCAAGCAGATTCCTCCAGTGGTGCTGGCTGCAAACAGCGCAAGAGGCAACACTTGACACTTGACTTGACGTGCAACATCTCACTGTCTTGAGCTGAGGAGACTCTGTGGTGCAATTAATGTGCAATAAATAATGTGCAACTAATTTACTTTTATTTACATCTCTATTCTGATAGAAATACAAAAAACGACTTAATTTAATCACATTCTTACTATTAATCTGAGAATTCCGTTCCTCCCAGGATGACTACAGCATGCTAAGCAAACCTCCTGGTCCAGACCGAGTCCTGGAACCTCAGAAAGACACTGGGACCTTTCCATGGGAAAACAGCGAAGGTCAAGGGGTCTAACTCACCTTGAAATGTCTAAATGGAGACCTCCTGTCGCCAGGGTATCAGTGTTTCATCGCTTTATCCTCTCGGAATGTCTCCGTCTATCATAAACGAGGCACCTTCCGAAAGTGACTGAGTTGTCTTGGAGACTTTGAGGGTGAAGATAAAAGCTTTCAGTCTGGATGTGTTTGCTTGCTTCTGCCTTACCTCAGTTTGTTTCATAACCCGTTTGGTTCATTTTTTCTTGCCCTCGGGGACGACTGCAGATCTTTTTTGTCCTCCACCCAACAAACTGAGTCCAGTAATCTCTGTCAATTGGTTATGGATCACAGAGGTCATTCTGTGGGTCTCTGAGGTAGCCGGACTTTGCAGAGTGTCTGCTGGCTTTTGCCCTTGATATTTGCTTACATGTGTGTGCGCCATAATGTGGGTGCACATTCTTCATTGCTCGCTAGCCGGAGGGCAGAAGTGTGGGAGAGGCTCTGGCTTTGCCAAGATTGTATATTACACTTTTTTGTTCTTACAAGCTTGTGCTGCGGTTATGTCAAATTAAAGTTTCTTTGACAGAACAATTTAGTAAAAGCACCAGCAGGAAAAGAACGGGACATTTTAGACCTTGACTTAAAAAAGGAAAAAGGGGGCAGGGAGCCCAAACAAGTGAGTGCGGGACGAGAAGCTGGGCAGGAGAACCGGAGCTGAACCTCAACAATTTCACACATGATTTCTGCTAACAAGCTGATAATTTGCAAGACGTCAAAACAATTTGTGATTTTGGTTTGACTTTGCAACGTAGGGACACGTTTAGGTAAAATAACCGTTTGTCCCGTGTATGAGCTGTAAAAGGCTTTTTTTTTTTTTTTTAAATGTGTCGCATTTTATTGTTAATCGGTTGCCGCCAGTGGCAAATCACTCCTCTGTGATTCCTTGTGGTGGAGAACTTACTGACCAATTTACATCAAAATAGACAAAATCACAGTTTGTAACAGCAATCTAAATTCCAGATTTAAACCATTAATGATGAACCATAATGTCAAAAAATAAATAAATAAAGTCGACCGTGCAGAAATTCATTCATCTCATTTGAAACGATATGTGGACAAACATTCCCTGCATCTTCCCTCAGTGTTCAGTGGTGAAAAATGGGATCCAGCGGGGAAAGTGCAGGCGCCGAGGTGAAGGTTGACTCGATCATTGTGAGTTAAGGTCGCCGATTGTTTTCCAGTTAGCGGCGACCATCCACAGACAGACAGGTTCTCCGCACAAAGAACCCCCACGCTGTCCCTCGGAGATCCCTGTGTCTCAGCGAGATCAATAATCCAATCTCAGCATCCGCGTGGAGGTTGAGCCTGCGTGCCTGTGTGTGTGTGTGTGTGTGTGTGTGTGTGTGTAACTCTAGCCTCTGCACAGAGGCCCACCAACGCTCCTGTCTGACCTCCAACACGCATCATTTTCCTCCTGCTCTCCTGTCGTGTGCGTCTGGTTTGGACCTTCAGCCTTCCAGCTTTCCTCCTCCTCCTCCTCCTCCTCCTCCTCCTCCTTCTCCTTCTTCTTCTTTTCCACCTGTCTTCACACATCAGCGTGCCCATCTGTCTGTCACTCAGCGGCAGCCCGCTAATAAATTGGTTTGCTCTCAGAAAGAGCGGGCTTCGTGTGCGCCGCTGATTGCTGTCGGTGTATCTGTCATCTTTAGTGTGTGTCACCGTGATCGATGGAGTGTGCGGTTGTAGTCGCACGCGTGCGCGTGTGTGCGTGCGTGCACACAGCATCCGTGGAGCCACCGCTGGGATTTATTTTATTTTTTTGTTGCATGTAAGAGAGTAAGGTCCACTTTTGGTCCTGATCAATGGCTGCAGAGACTCGCTGTCTGTCCCGCTTATCAATCGTGGCAACACACGTCTCGAATCGGACCAATCGAAGCGCAATGATCAGACACCGAATAAGGACGGGAGGTCTGGGAATGACAGGTCACCTCTGCCGACCTCAGGGACTGTGTCTGTGTGTGTGCGGACGCTGCTGCTTTCATTCGGGGGATTAAAGGTCCGAGGAGACTCGTGCAGCCGTGCTCACGTGGCAGCCGCGCCCCTCAATTCCCACCTGGAGCGGCGAGCGAGCGGATTAGATTCAACACCTGCCTCCACCGGAACCAACGCACAGGGACGATTTTAATTCTCACTGCTCATCAGAAGCAGAGGTCACCCGTCAGGCGGCGCAGATCGGATTGCAGCTGTTTTTTTTTGAACAAGATGGGAAAAAAACCCCGCCTTATTTTAATTAATAGACTCATTACCTTCCAATCTCCTAGTGCCCTTTTCCCTGCGCGACGCCTCCGGGTGCGAAGCTTTGTGATGCATGTCTGAGGGCAAAGAATCGTGCCCCTGGAAACCAGACCTGATGTGACACTCCCTCCACCCCCACTGGTGTTTGCCAGCTGGGCCAGCGACATAAGGGCAGGTGTGACTAGTGGGAACAATAGAAGGAAAGCATCAAGCATAAAGGATCAAGTGATGAGGAAGAAGAAAGAAAAGTTGAAAGGAGAAAGAGCCAAATTCAAAGTCGAGTTCAGTGGGTCCAGAAATGTGAATCCAATCAACATATTTGCTTTGTGTCAACGCCTCCATGCCGTAGAAATGATAAGTTTCCTTGGATCTGAGATGTTCTGGTTTGGGTTCGACTCGAATGCAAGGGTAGATACTGTAATGTAAAGTTAAAAGGAAACATGCAGGGTTGTTATTTATTCTCTCATCCGCTTATTTTCCATGCGTCACGTGGAAGCATAATTTCGGAAATGTGAAAAACGAGACGTGAAAAGAAAAAATGAGCTGCAGACGAGTCAAACAAGGTCGGTGAGAATGAGCGAGTCGCTTTGATGTGTGTGTGCAGCCCCCATGAGTGTACAGTACGTATGCAGATTGGTGTAAATTTAAATGACGGTTTATAAATGATGAATTATGCACCTCGGGATTGTTTCTCCATTAGCGCCGAGCTCCATCGCTTCGCTGTTTGTTTTTGCTCGCTCCATCACACGGTGCCCTTCCTCACTGCCCGGATTTAATCAGACCGCCGTGACCCCGTCTCCCCAGCGTGAATCTTCCAAACCTCTTTCATGAGAGAGCTCCAATGAATTGAATTGGAGGGAAATACAGAGTGGTGCCAGTTAAGGGACCAAACGGGCTAAACGTGATCACATGTAGGACTCGTAGGAGTGGAAAACACTGACGTGATCGATGAAGTGAAGTTGGCTGCTTTTGTGAGAGAAAGCATGGACATGTGCGTCGCAGGAGGAAGACGATGGGAGACGTTAGAGTGTCGAAAAATGCAGCGCACATGAGGGAGGGGGGGGTGGGGGGGGGGGTTGTCGTTACGACCGTGGCCAGAGCGAGTCAGTCTGGGTGTTAAGTGTTTGCGCTGGCCCACCCAGACTGGCAGGTTGCCCCTCCCCTCAGGCTGATGAAAGTCATGTGACACAAGGGAATGTATAACTTACAAAGAAATAACGTAATTTAACATAATTATTGTTCAGTTTGCGATTTAGCTACTTCAATAATGAGAGCTGGGGGGATAGTGTGTGTGTGTGTGTGTGTGTGTGTGTGTGTGTGTGAGGCCGGTCCAGAGACTCCCTGCCCACCCATTAGTGAGGTTCTGCCTTCTGCCGCTGGTTCCGATCTGTACTTTTCTTCTTGGACGCTGCAGGTCAGCAGTAAATCTCAGCACTGCAGCCGACCACCGCTGCCGCTCTGGAGCGATGGCAGAGCAAAAGTCTGCACACAATTTAGGGGGGAGGCCGTGTTTTAAAAGAAAACACGAGAGGATCTGCACTTTGGATTTAAAGCGCAAAATCCACACGCCTTTGATTTATGACGCAATCCAAACTCTCACACGAGAGCTTTTTCAAAACGACATCCACTCCGCTCACGGCGTCCAATTAGTGAGCTGCGTCCAGGCCAGAAAAGGCTGTCGGACACGTTTTCTGTGCTTGTATAGTTCTAGAACATTAATATCGATACAACTCTGGATTCAGCCTTGATTGGATTCGGTTCTGGTGTCACAACTTGATTTACCCTCCGCGTTTTTCCGCCCAGTTTTTGCTTCCCCAGTGCGGCGGGCGGCTTCTGTAAGGGCTCCAATAACATTTACGTTTGCCTTGCCTTTGTGTGTCCTTAACGCCAATAAGTGGGGGCTAATTGTCCCGCTTGTCGAGCCCACCCACACTCCGGCAGTTGCCGCGAACTGGGCGGCGACAAACCCCACAGCGGCGAGGCCCTAATGGAGTGATGGATAGTCCCCACCTGTCAACGTGACGTTGGTAATGGTGCCATCCTTTGTGGGAATGTGGAAGGAGGGAGTGGAGGGGGGGATCAGTCACGTTGTGTGTTTTTTTTTTTTTTTGTTTCTCTCCTTCCTCTTCCTCTGCGTCTTTATCTGCGTGTCTGGATGCAAAGGCACCGCGGACATGATTCACTTTGAGAAGCGAACAATAGGAGCCTCCGAATAAATCTCTCTCTCCTCAGCGTCTCCCTTGGTTGTGATGCAACCGCATTCCATTCACATCCCCACACGCTAACACCCGGGCCGGCGCACTCATTCATCCTCCCGAGACCCAGTTCATCTTCATATCCCCGTTCGCTTTATTTATTTTCCTGGCAAGAGAGAGAAATGAAAAAAATAAAATAAAATCACTTTTTTTGTTTTAAAGCTGTGTTTTTTTTCTTCCTCTAAGGTGGCAGCGCTGCTGAGCTGTATAGCGCCCTTTGAAAATTCCAAATAGTCACTGCCATAAAACAGGGTGGGTCCTCGGCTGCAGCGTGAACAGCGGGAGGTTAAAGGAGGTTCCTCCCGCCGCTGAAGCCGCACATCAATAATTTCTTGAAATGTTTTATTGCTTCTGACAACACGCACAGATGTATGAAATAAAGGTGGGAAAATCGGACAGCAAGGCATTCCTTCCTTCTTTTTTTTGCAGATTCTTGCAACAAAAAAAAGGCGCACAGCCAAATATTTCTTTCCCCACCCCCGAAACCAATCCCATGTAAACAAATGTGACATTTATTACATCGATAGTCTTCAAAAAGTGACGTGGGAAAAAAGACTTCATACAAACAGCAGTGAATATTTTGACAAGGGGAACAATAAAGCAACGTGCACGAGCCACGAGACGGGCGAAACAAAAGCAGCGAGTGAAATGTTGCGTGCAGCAGCAGCTGGAAAACGGCTGTGCTGGTACGTGACAACGTGAGCAACATAATGTTTGTTAAGTGACGATAAAACCATCACATCGTCATTTGTCACTCATCAAGCATGTTTTGATAACAGAACCTCGTGTAATTCGGTGAATTCCATTGGGATTTTTTTTTCTCGCGATATTTGCATTTGACAAGTGCGTGAATAGCCAAAGCAGATATGAACGCAACGCTCTGGAGGATTCAGCCTGACCTGAGAGAGGAGGTTGCACGTCAGAGCCGACTATAAATACACTCCACTGCAGACTGACGTGAGAGAATATTCATTCATTTCTCCTTTTTTGCCACTGAATGCAGCGGCAGAGGGTGAAAAACAACTGCTTCGTCCTTGTTGCTGAGTTGTGTTTCTGCTTCGTCGGCCAAAACCGTGGATGGCGTTAAGAGAGCGAAGACTCGCCTTTTTTAGGGTGTGTGAGGGCTGAGCCAGGTGGTGGCGCCGCGGAGGAGAGGGCACCAGAATCAGCACTGATCCTCTGAGCACAGAAACCACTTTTTAATCACATTTAGTCTTTGTGAGTGATTTGTGCTTCCATGACCGTTAAGACATAATCTTAATAACAAGCACTCTGATTGGACCGTGGGAATCCCCGGGAGTGCTAATATAGAGCGCTAAGATTTAGAACTCATGATCATGTATTCAAAGCCAATCCTACTGGCATCTCACGCAATTTGCTCAACAGTGATTCACAACACGTTGGTTCTTATATTTGATCTGAACCATTGAAGTCGAGAGTTAATGCTTTGCATTTAAAGTGTGCCCCCCCCCCCCCCCCAATAACACGACGTGACAACAAATACCAAATACACAACTTACAATTCATCGTTCTCCCATTCATACTTTACAATCCACCCCAGAATCCCTCGACAAAAACATGTAAACACAACAGTGCCAGCTGTAAGATGTGACCCTAACATAGTGCGAGTTCTATGTCCAGGACTTATAAAGTGTCTACAACAAAAAGGCGACACAGCGCTGGCTTAGTGTTATTTTAGCCGTGTGCTGTTGTGGATCTAGGATACCGTGTCGGAACACAAAGCAAATAGGATTTTCTAGTATCGTTTTCTCTCTGTCGTTTGGCAGAGTGTGTGTGTGTGCATGCGTGTGTGTGTGTGTGTGTAGGCACATAACGTTTGCTCTATATTGTGAAGCTTACTTTCCCACTGTGGTCATCCAGAATGCCAGTCACCACAGCCTCGGTCAGGACATGCTAGATAAATCCTGTTTGCACGCGCACACGCACAAACACCCTCTCTCTCTCTCTCACACACACACACACACACACACACACACAGGAGCCTCCCTTTGTGAGCCAAGCGATGTGGGCTAGTGGGTTCAGCTTAACCACAGTGAACTCCAGTTTGTCCAAAACCAACGAGGACGGCCACGCAGGGATGAGGCTCTTAACCGGCTCCATCGGCCTCGCAAAAAATTCCAAGGGCGCCGCGTCAAGTATTATCTTTAACTCGTGTTTAAGATGAGAAAAGAAGCCGTGTTATTCTGACCCACTGCGCCGCCAACGCCGAACAGCGGGCGACCCGAAGCTTTGTTTTCTCGTTACATCGGTAAACAGTTTTCACCGGAGTTTGCGTTTGCGTTGACGAACTGCGGCCCGGCTTATTTAAAAAGGCGTCTCGATTTATTTTGGAGCCGGGAACTTCTCGTATCAAGAAAGGCAATTAGCCGACCCTCGTGTTGTTGCAGCGAGCGGAGATCTCCGCCGTTCTGATCTAATGAGCAAAGTCTGGCCGTGGGATGATGATCTGTTGGAATTTAATAACGGGTTCCACTAGGTCCCGCTCTGGTGTTGTCGCAGTGTTAGGTAGCATCCGGGGCGTATTATGAGAAAACAGAGCCAGACAGGCTCATTATGGGATGTCCACGTCGGCCCCATTGTGTTATATTAAAGGCGATGCTTATACACGGTCGGAATGGATGTAATTTCACAGAGATAATGGACGGCTTGTAGCGAAGAGAGCCTATTACACGTTTAGTATTTGTTTTTTTCCTCCCCGCACACACACGGCAATTTACTGCGCAGATCTCCTCGACACGGAGGCCTCGGAACGGAAACAGGGTTGGAAAGGATAAAACCTCAGACAGCTTTATCCTCACAAAACTACTTGTCAGGCTAATCAGACACCAAAAAATGGAAAAATAAGCAGGGCACGTTAAAATGATGAGCTGGTTTTCCAAAATTAAAGTATGAAAAAAAAAGTCTCAGTCTTTATCAAGCCGGGATGTGAGTGAGTGCAGCGCTGTTGCACCGATGGCCTGTTCGCAAGAGGCCAAAAGAAAAGCAAAAGCAGCCAGTTAGCATTCAAAGCGAGAGCTAAAGCATTGTGGTACTTAATGGACCATTAGATTGGGGTTAAGCGCTTGAATGGGGAGTGGTCCTCCCTCCTCGTACCCCCCTGGGCTACACATCCAGGGCTACTGCTCAGCATTACCATAATTGCTGGACACCGGAGCACGGCGGAGGGTTCAGAGCAATCCTACATTCCAAGCTCACCTCATTCACTCTGATGGAGCTGGGAGGACTGGTGCCGGAGTCGGTGCCGACGACCCCGGACGATGGGGCGGCTCGCCAAAGAACTTAGGAGAACGCCAGACGACGTCGTTGGGAGGCTGTAACGGTCGGAGCAACATCGATTCGCTCGCCGTTATCCAAACAAAGAAACTTTACGACGTCCGCGGCCTTGTGCACGGTAGCTGGAAGCACCACCCAACCCATTCCACCCCACTACCATCTGTCTGTCACTCTCCCTCCGCCCTGCCTCCTCCTCTTCTCCGGGGATGGGTCCTATTTTCAATCATAATGAAAGAGGAGAACATGCAGCATTGCATCGGACTCAAATGGGACCCCAGAGAGTCCCAGACCAATTTTTGTTGGACAAAGGAAAAGAGAGAGAGTTAGTGTGTGTGTGTGGGAGAGAGAGAGAGAGAGAGAGAGAGAGAGAGAGAGAGAGAGAGAGAGGGAGAGAGAGAGAGAGAGAGAGAAAGAGAGAGAGAGAGAGAGAGAGAGAGAGAGAGCGATGTACATGGTGGTGATGAAATGGAGGCAGATGGAATAAAAGTGAGTTGTAGAGAAAGAGGTTCTGAAAGGGGAGGACGTGGCTAATTGCTGGTGAGGGAGGTTTGACGAAGCGGCGAGCGTTGCTTCTTCCCGCCGGGCTGCGAGGATGCCCGTTTATAAACGTGAACGCAGACAGATGGAGAGTTTAGTAGGAAGCGTTGAAAGTTGATGCGATCCAGGTTTCCTTTACAGATCAGATCTGAAAGAAAAACCCGATTTCTCCTGTTGACTCAAAATTTCATCCACGCAGCTGCTTTTGCAACCGTTGGCGTTAATTGAAGGCAAAGTAGGCGTGCTATGGGGGATGTGCTAGGAGGCCACGCCCCGTTACGCATTGCGGCGGCTACATTTAAGTAATTTCTCGAGGCAAATTCACTCCAGTCATTATGTATTAGAAAGTGCTCTTCCATTTGCCAGAAACACAATTGCAGGGAACTTTTTTTGTACAGTCAGGCTTCCATTAGTCGTATCTTCGATTTGCAATTTATATCCAGGCAATTTCACGACTTCTTCGAATGAATCTGTTCCTCTGCTTGTTCCTCTTTGCTCCTTTATTTACTCCTCAGAACAATGTAAACTCAGCACCTCCCAGATCACGAACCCTCCCTCCCCTGCAACGTCGGAGAATGCGGGGCAGTTAAGCTGTGAAGTGGGATTAATACAAGGCTGTGTCATAGAGCCGCGTCCATGCAAAGCACTTGCAGATTCAAAAAAAAAAAACTGGCCCCCAAACTCAGGGGCCAGTGGCCTGAACACGGCTCCTGCGAGGGGCTCCCTGAACCCAGACATGCGTTCCTCCTCCCACCGGCACCGCCGCTCCACTCCCCTCGCCGCCGATCCCCATTGAGGGCCTTTCACTGCGCCACCAGGCCCTATTGAGGGCCCGGTCGGCAGGTCTTCCACGGCCATACAGATCCACTGAACTTTCCATAACCTACTAATCGGACCTCTCCTCCTTTCCAGCCCCCGGAACATAAAGGCCCATCTTGACCACCATTTTGTAGGTCAGCCTCTGTGAGCTTTGTGCGGGGGCCCTCGGCAACCGCCGGGGAAAGATCCACCTCCCATTGATGCGTCTTGAGCGGCTCCCCCGAGCCGCCCAGACAACTCGGACCGGGCAGATGGAGGCATTCAAAGACATCCAGTTTATTAAGCTGTCACTGCGCATCTAAATCTGTTCCCTATTGCGCCGCTACAGGCCTTTATACGCACAGAGTGAGGTAGAGGGAGACGGGAAGAGAGCGAGGGAGAGAGTCTTTGTGCGCCACCAAGGTATTCAAAGAGGATTTCTTTAAAAAAAAAAAAAGAAAAAAAGAAAAAAAAAACAACACACACGCATTAAAACTAACAGACACACACACACACATCGACAAAATGAGATGCAAATCCGACAATTCACTTGGCAGGGAGAGTCGGCCTATCCTTTATGTGTGCATGTGTGTGTGTGTGTGTGTGTGTGTGTGTGTGTGTGTGTGTGTGCGCGTGCAGACTTGTTGTGTTGAGTGTCTGTGTGCCTGCGTCTAAATCCTGTAGCTCCCCAGTAGAGTAGCGAGCACCTGTGCAGCCGTAACACAGTTGTTGCTACAGGGGCCATTGTGCAGCTGTGGCAGGGAGTGAAACCACTTTTTTGTACCAAACCTTCAGATGACGACATCTCCGGTGGAAGCTGAAGCTCTGGCGGACGAAGCTGTGACGGCGATGAGCGAAACAGTGTCACGATGGAGCCGCGCGATGGGAGAAAAAGGGAAGAGGGCCGAAGAGGGTGAAGCCTGAACTGGATCCCATCAAGTCTTCCCATCCAATACCCCCCCCCCCCCCCCCCTCGTCCCCACCACCACCACCTTTTTTTCTTCTTTATTGGGGACAATCACACACTCACATATTGGATTTGCATGGCTAATGGGAGTTTAAGGGCTGTTGTTTATGCAAAGGGGCTTCGAATGGGGCTGACCCCCTCGGATTCCACAGCCCCGCATTCACACAAAATGTTCAGGCAAACATGTCTGCTGGCGCCACTGCAGCCGGCGAAGCGCAACAGTGTTTGTACGTCCATCCGGCCGCTGCAGCGCATTTGAGGAGGAAAAGAAAAAATCCCTGGGGCGACCTTCGGAACCCACTTCTGATGCAAGCCATGCCGAGGCACAAAGGCCTGCAGACAAAGTTTTTACTTTGGATGAAAAGGACCTTGCACTGTCTTCCTGTTCTCCATCCAGGTCTTTGCATCTGGAGATTTTGGCATCAATCACAGGCTGAACATTCCTTCAGTGTCCTCAGGCTGGAACTTTGTTCTAAAGCTCTTTGAGGGTTTGTTTAGTTCGGCAGAAAAAAACGTCTCGGCCTTGTTGAATTGGGATGATTATCTTTTGAAACGACGCACGGTGAATAGATGAAGTCGCTTCCATCAGAAAATATCCATCCACTCTCTCACTACAGGGAGGATGAGAGGCAGATAAATAAATATTTCTTAGTTTTACTACTTTCTTTTATGGTTTATTTAACCTTTGAGATGAATGATATCTTCTTGGAGGGAGTCTTGGCCAAGGAGGCTACAACTCCCTCTTGTTGCTCTCTCCACGAATGTCCACCTTTTTTTTGCTTCTGATTGGCCATAATGTCTTTTTACCCTTGGTGGAGACATGCTTCCTGGATATAGCACTGACAGTCTGCTTTTAAAAAAAAATCAATAAAAAAAATATTTTATTCCGGAATGGACAATCTTAACAGCTTAAGAGGTCAGTGCTGGTGCTGAGAGAGGAAACTATCGCTGAGCCATTGAATTAGATCCTTCTTAGTCGTGGACCTGGGTCCAGGATGGCACACAGAGGAAAGTCGTTCAAACTGACACCATTCAACCGGTCAAAGTCCCACACGAAGAGAAAACAAGCAAAAGTTCCCTTAAACATGTGAGCACTGCCCAGCCAGTTGTTGTGGGTCTGAGGCAGTCTGGGCTGCATTTTTTTTCCAGAACCGCCTATGAAGATCCAAAAATCCCCGTCCTTTGTTCAAATAAATTCCCTCAGGCACCAGTGACGGGTGGGTTTGTTAGAGTGTCAAGTGCCGCGGTTTTATTTGCATTTCTCCACAAGTGAATCCGATGGAAATTGGAGCTGGGTGTTCGTATTCTGTGAAAATAAGTTCCACGTGCAAATTGTCAGCTGACCACCCTTCCCATCACAAGCCCGGACTGTGATGTGCATATGTCTTCGCTACCGCTACTCTCTCCTGCATTCCTGTGTACAAAGCCACGATTGGGTCCAAACACAAAACACCTTTTCTTCCTGGAATTCTGCTGCCTTTTGGCAGGTTAATCATTTTTGGTGGGTGAGAGGCCATGGGAACAGCGGGGCTCTCAGAGTGCTACCTGTGGAATCGTCACATGTAAATGGTGAAGGTATAATTGCACAGCGGGTTAAATAAACCTGCAAAAGTGGATCAGGTTGCGCTGCCTGACTTATTAATGCTGTTTTAACAGATACAGGAGACTGTATAAGTGTTTCATAATTACCTGGAGTGGAATGTTTCACACTACTGTTTGACCAAAGTTCTTCCCCGTACAAAAACCTGTCGGCTGAGAAAGACGGAGGGACGAGTGTGCAAGTTGGTGCACTGTGACTGGAGTGTTACTGCCTTTATAGTCTGCCTTACACTGCTGAATAATCAAGGTTGGACTTTGTCATTTTTGAGGGGCCCCTGCCTCTTTTAAAAGTCACTGTTAATGACAGCTGCACCACATTGTTGAATTTTGGAAAGGTGCGTTTCCTCACCTAAATCTACCAAGTGACCAAGTGACCTGAGCCCAAAACATTTTTCTCCAACTAAAGTCATATGAACAAGGGCTCAACCAGCATACATCTTACATCAATGTCAACCAATGTGCTGTCCATTGGTTCACACTCAGACCAGCCAAGCCAAAATAATATAATATGTGGCTGCCATGTGTGACCACAGATTGGTTGTGTTCGTGCGAATCAAATGGGCTGGAGTCTCGGATAAAAGGCTCTCAGTTCTGGTCCAAGTGTGAAAAACACCTGAAGAGCTCACGTGGCAGAGTGAGGCGCTTGTCTCAGCGTACAGCCGTCATTAAAAGAATGCCGCGTGTGCACGCCGTTCAAAAAACAATAAATGTAATGGCCGACTGCTTCGCCTTTTTGAAAGATCTACAGCCGCGCTCAATCACAACAAGATGGCTAATGCATCGGAAGTGCAAAAAGAAATAGGCAAACAGCCGCAAGCAGCGAATAGCAGACACATTAAAGCCTGGAGCGGTTCCAGGAGGGAAAAAATCTTTCAATTACGCAGAGTGAGTGTTCGGCGTGAAGGGCGAGGCGGATACCTCGGAGAGGGAACGCTGTCAAAGAAGTAAACTACACTATAGATTTAATTAAAAGTACAGGGACCTTATATTTGCTTGAGCGGGGGGGCTGCGCAGTAATGGGCAGGTGGATGGCAAATCAATGCTCTCGGCCGTAAGGACGAGACGGTTCATATAAAAGTGCTGAGACGTACGGCGCAGCGAGATGAAGGCGCTACAAGAGACAGAGGAAATGGGCTTTATTGAAAACGGTTCGTTTAAAAAGAAGTGAAGCTGACATTCCATACGCTGCCGTTCCAATGACTCACTCTTGCCCTTTGGAGATTTCTTGGCAACTTCTTCTTCTGTGTTTGATAGCAAACTTTGGCTCCCTGTACTTAAGTAGCCTGGCGCAGACAAACTGGTTCACGGCACAGAAATGGGAATTAAGTCTGGAGCCTTGATGTTTGCCTTTTACTTCAGGGGTCAAAGAGACGGAGAGAGAGAGAAGAAAAACCTCTCTGATTGGATAAACATTTAACCAATCAGAAGAACGAAGGCCCTCTGATTGTCTCTCCCTCTTTCTCTTTTTTAATGAATCGTGGGTTTTGTGGATTAAGCTAATTTTAAAACAGACCCGTCCTCATTTTTTTCCTTTCCTCTTTTGGATTTCATGTAAAATGACTGAGGGCAGAATTCAGACGGGTATTGAAGGGAAAACAGTGTCTTCAGGCCAGCATGGCTCCAGGTGGAAGACGACGGCGACACTCCGTGGCTTCTAAGACAAGGGCTTTGATGTCGTCAAGGTTACTGCTCCACTTAAATTAGCTTGCTTGATATCAGGTTTATTACAAAAAAAAAGAGAAAAAAGAAAGAACCACATCTATCAGCATCTTGAAAGATCCCTCTGAGTGTCCTCGCTCGCCTCTCGGTCAAAGTGAAGGTGTCCCCGCTGCCGTCCGCTCCATCAAAGGCCCCGTCTGTCTGCGGCACTCTTAGCCACTTTATGCCAGACATGTGGTTCTTATTTTCCAGCCAGAGCAGCAGATTAACATAAAAGAGGGTGTGCAACAGTTCCCGCATTCAAACCTCCGCCCGAGGCGAGGAGGAGGCGAGGCCACGTTTGGATTACCTCATTTGGGATGCTTTGCTCCGCTGTTTACCTTGCAAAGTGGGCATCTCAGAGGAGAGGGGCAGCGACCGCACCGGGGTCAGTCAGTCAGTCAGTCAGTCAGTCAGTCGTACAGCTGAGAGGTCCTCAGCAGGTCTCTGCATACCGCTGAAGAACATGGACGGGGAAAACTCAGGGACTGCTCATAATCTTTGGTTTAGAAGTAGGAAAAAAAATGAAGTCTGGACTTGATTTCAACAAGCAGTTTGCTGGATTTGCTGTGCAGTTTGTATTTGCATCTCACACTAGATGGTGGCACTAGATTGAAAAGCAACAGAACAAATGCATGTCTTGCTTTAATCTCAACATCGCTGGGGGAAAATGATGGAGGTTATGAATTTATGAGCTTCAAGGCAGATGTTTCTTAGGACACATTTGGATCACAGCCAGTTCATCTCCTATAACTCTTGAACTTTTGTAAATTGAATGTAAGTGTTTCACGATGAATGGAAGCAAAGTTACAAATAAAGTAAAGATTATTACACATGCATTAAACGTCTCATCAAATTTAGGATAATAAAGTCAAATTCTTGGTTATTTTTAAAATGCGGAATGAATCAAAAGTCAAAGACTCCCCCCTCCACCACTCCAAATGTTTCTGTCTGTGGTCATGGCGCAGCTGCTCCCTCTTCTCCTGGAGGCATGTCTAAACAATTTGTCAGTCAGATTGTCAGGTTAATCCTTCTTTCTTGTACGACTATGTGGTGTTTTTTCTTCTTTTTCTCAAAATAAGTGCTTAGAGCTGCAGAAACTGCGCTGGGAGTAAAAATAAAACATTCTCAGGTGACAACCATTTTCCAGCTATTTCCATGCAGCTGCCCCCCGGTGACCTGTGCGAGGAGCTACTGGCTAGCTTGGTTGCATGCGCCCCTAATTTATGCATGTCTGTACGGATGATTTAAAGTAAAGCAGACGTGCAAGCTCGACTCGTTCGGCACGGCCTGAGAAAATGCAGATCTCCGAGAGGGCGCGGACGGTTTGTCGCTCCGAGATCCGCATCTGCGCGCAAACAGCATCCTGAAACCAGGAGTGGAAGGAGGTGAAAGCGGAGGCTGTTGGACTTTCAGGAGGAGACAGAAAAAGAGCCTCTGTTATAGTGAGCGCTTGGCTTAAGAATAAAGGTTTCTTGGTTTCCTGTTGACGTCAGACTGGAAAGGCCCGAGTCGCCACAAGATGCCACCCTCCTTATTCAACCACTTGTCGGGTGGGTTGGTGCTACGCGGCTAAAAGGGAATGTCAGCGAGGCAGAGACGGCTCAACCCAACCTTTTAAAAGACCGTTTTAATCACAATTTAAAAGCTTTACTGCATTTTTTTTTTTTTTTTGCTAGCATAACCCCACGTCGTCCTCCCAGTGTCGCCCCCTATCTTTCACCGTCACACCCTCTTAAACAGCCTCTCCTCGTCGCGCTACAGAGCCTCGGCTATCGCGACAAGAGTTTCTCTCTGCGCCGCCGCTGACCTCCCGCCAGCTCAAGGGGAAGAGGCCAGATAAGGAGGAGGCCTTTTGTTGGAAGGAAATTAATATCGTTTTGCGCCCTTTGATTAAATCATAAAGCGGAGCGTAATGAATCTCCACCTTCGCTATTTCATTACTCACCGCGGCGCCGCTATCGAGCCCTAAATATAGCCTCATTACGTATTCCATTTTACCAGATTAAAAAAAAAAGGTATTTTCTGAACGTCAGGTGTATATTATGCGATACCAGGGGCTGATGTCTGTCTCCTTTCCCTTTTCCTGTCGCTTTCACTCTGTCTCCTTGACTTATGGGCCACTTCCTCCACCTTCCAACTCCAAATGAGGAAAGGCCTTTTTGCGACTTTGAACTGGAAATAGATAAGCGCGGCTCTTTGATGAAAGGTTCAATTATTTAGATGATCGGTCATTGGGTGGAAATGTCTCTCCATGACCTTTTAGTCCTGGTTGAGGCTCCGTGAAGACTTATTGTAAGATGAAATATCAGTCTCACACAGCTTCTAAAAAAAAGGGAAAAGAAAAATCCATGTGGCGGTGACCAGGCGGTGTCTTTTTCAGTGAATTTCCCTCCAATCTCAATATTTCATTTGGCTCCTTCAACGCGCAATCAGAGCCCATTGTGGAATCAACCAATCGTATCCAATTAAACAGGATAAATCCTGCAATCAGGACGGCGCATAATGAACTTGACCCTCGAGGTGGTGCCAGATGATGTCCTAATCAGAGTCCGTGAGCTAATCTATCCTGACAGAAGGGTCAAAGGTCACAGATAAAGCTGTGATAAGAGCTGGGCCCTAATGAATAACAATGGGTGGATTAGGTGGAAGCCGATCCCTGAATAGCGGATTTGGTCAAAAAAAAGAAAAAGAAAGAAAATGTCCTCCAGACTTTCACGGTGAGAACGGAAGACGTCGTTTTGTCCTACTGAAAAAGGGAAAGTCAGATTTTGATGTGAAATTTTGTCAGTGATGATCGGTCCAAAGCTTTTAGTTCAACCACATTTCAGCAGCTATACGAATGCTTATCATTATTAGTAATTACATGTTATTACTTGTGAGCACTATAATCTTTGAATGTCTACCAGGCTTAGACACTTAAAAAAAGCTACATTTAAAAATAACAATAAAAATTCATGACAAAAGTGAAACAAGCTGTTGAAGCCTCTGCTGCAAACAAAAAATTAAGACGGAATTCCATGTGTCATTACCACCAAGGAGCTGCTTGAGGACTTGAATCTGTGACTTTGTAAGAATGTTAATGCCACAATTTCTCTCTCTAAATCTTTACCATATAAAAGAGGAAATCCTAGTTTGTTAGAGCATTCTTGGCTCCAGCAAGTCGGCTTTTATTTGGTTGTGAGTTATGAGTCTGGTCGTCATTTCACTATAACTGCATCCAACCACATTAAAAAATTAAAGTTAGAAAAAAGCAAAACAAACATCCTCACAGAAAGTTTTCATGCACAAAAGAAGATTCAGCATGTAGCTTGTTCCAAATCACATGACCTAACACCTTCCTAGCTTACTAAATGCTGTGTGCATTTGCTCTGGTGACGGTCCAAACGTTGAGCTCGGTGTGGCAAACACACCCTCAAAGAAAAGCCATATTGAGGACACAGCAGGAGCTACATGGCAAACCAGAGAGCTAATTTTGAGAACCACGGCAGGGGATAATAGCAGCCGGGCGACGGCGAGTGGAAGCCAGAGATGGAAGTCGTACACGTTTTTGCATTCAGAGCCACTGGAATCGTATAGAGAGTCTGGAGAGGGTCTTTATTGTCACTGCACAGTGGGACAGCGCAGCGAGGCTCAGAAGCTCAGTCTTCGAGGTGCCAAACATAATGGAAGCATGCAAATATCCACCGCAAATGATGATGTGGAATTTCAAGTGTTGCCACAAAAAAACTGCCACGGTCAGTGAGGCATGTTGGGTCTGATGTGGCTCGCTGGAGTGAGCATGCTGGCTCACATTAGCACGCGCTAGCTTCAGAGTGACTAGCTAAAACCATTGTCACCTCTGGTGAAACATTTTAGCGCACACTCTGACAGGAGAGTCGTAAGATGAAAAGATAAGTTTGAACAGTTTGGCAATGGATGAATGTGTTTTATGTGTTTGTCTGCATAAATCAATGTAAATACATGCATGCACATAAACGCTTTTTCAAGCGTTTTTTTTTTTTTTTTTTTTTTTTTTCTCTCATGTCAGTACATTTCCAGCGGAGGTTAATCAGGCTGTTCATTTGTGTGGTGTGTCTATTCTGTGTGTGGCTCCATGGGTGGGGTCCTCTGTGCTAACCCCAAAACAAAGGTCACATGGGGAGGGTCTGACCCCTGGGGGTCACAGGAGGCCTGCATGATGGAGATAGCTGGCGAGAATGAGATAATAGAAGAGCAATTTACGTGCTGTGCGCATGTTTCCGTGCGCTTGGCCTGTGCGTGTGCATGAATGCCCCTCCCCCCCTCCTCCCCATTGCCCCCACCCGTTCAGTGGACTCGGCCTGTCTGCAGCTTCCACCGGCCCCCTTATGGGCAGCAGTCAATCCAGCGTCAGAAAGATGAGCAGTTAGCCTCCGGCGGCGGCTGATAAGTGTGTTTGCGCCTCCGTCTACGCACGTTAAAGAGGAAATCCTTGTGCACACCGTCCTAATATTAGGTTGTGTTTACCGGTCGGATTATACACTGCAGATAAATTGGAGATAACATGGGGCTGGTCAGAAGGCCTGTCAGTGTTGCTTTCACCGCGGCTCCATTCCATTATCCATCCCATTTCAAATGTCAACATTTATTTATTTATTTTCACAGTAGAGAAAATATTTTTTTAAACCAGGGATCTAAAATTGAAAGATTAAAAGATTATTTTTTTTCAATACTGTGTCTGACTCAAATCTTAGTGTGTATATATATATATATACATATATATATATACATACATATATGTACATATGTGTGTGTGTATTATTAAGTGGAGACAATATAATAAAAAATAGGAGGGTCGATTTCTTAGGTTCAAGTCCACCCATGAATATGAATTGGTGAATAAATAAAAAGATGGGCGGGGCTGGACAGTTTAATTCACCAAAATGATGATACACTTATTCATTCAAATGATGAGCCTCAGTCCTTTCCACCCAGATACATTCTATTTTGAATCCATGGAGATCCATCATAAAATATCCATATTCAACATATGCATGCAAACTGAACCTGAATTATTCTCTCAGCATCACTGAGGTCAAAGTTCAGGTGTGGGAGTGGATTTTTTTTTTGGCCCCACCCCCACTCAACTGGGACAAAAAAAAAAACCCTGAAAACCTGAGTCCTGAGGCTGCGTGCAGCGAAAATTATACATCGATTGTGCCTCACCTTTACTGCGACATCTTTCCCGGTTGTGTACGACTCCAAAACGCTGGCCGGCATTTTTTTTTCCTCCTCCGGCTTCTCAAAGCGCTGCCGCACCAACGACCTGGCACAAACGCCGTACTAATGTCGCTCTAATTGCAGCGCAGAGAGAAGCTGAATCGCCACTCAGAAAACCTAATCGTGTGGACGGGGCCAGAGTGAACTAATTATCCGCACGCTGTTTTTCCCAGCCAAAGCTGTGTAATTTAGGAGCAATTGACCTCCCGCAGTTTGCCCGGCGAATGAAAACACGACGGCGAGCCGGCTAACGAGGGGCCTCGCCGAGCCCGGGGTCGATCCGGTCCAAGCGCCCTTCGCGTTGGACGCCGACTCTCCCACATCACCTCCAATTTACCAAGCTGACCACCTCCAGGGGGAGCTGTCACCGTCCTGGCAACGTGCGATGACTGACGCTGCAGGAAAGAAAGGACTCGGTGCCAGCGTCGTCTGGAACAAACAGCACTTTGCGTCCGAGGTGGTTAGCGGCCTCAACAACTCCAGCCTGACTCCGTCGGACTCCGACCCCGCTGCGGAATAGCTAAACAGAAATCGCTTTTATGTGCATATTTTGTTTGTATATTGACTCGTACAAATATGGATTAGCTTAGGAATTGTTTTTTTTCCACTTTCGTAGCGTTTAAGTTCCCCGACGAGCCGAGCCTCTGGCAGCGTTTAGAACATCACAACAGAGACACAAGCCCCGGACAGATGTTTCCAGTTTTGCAGGTCAGCAAGTGTACTTTGAAATTCTTTTTGCGTGCACGTCAAAAAAAAAGTTTATGTTTTGGAGTGCAGGAGAACCAAAAAGCCGGACTGCTTGCGAATTTACAATTTTATTTTCTTCCTGGAGTTTTTTTTTTTTTTTTTTTTTCAAATGTAATGCGGAAGATTATGCAACATTCAAATCAATCTTTTTTTTTTTGCCTTCCTCTATTTGCAGCTGTCTGAAACAATTACATCCTGGCAGACGCGCAGTAATGAAGACAAGAAGCTGAACACCCTCGGCGATTCAAGTACGGCATGCTATTCACATTACTGTCTCTTATGTCCGTCAACTTTGAGCACACACACACGCAGATGTGCACAGAGGAGAACGCCTCTGCAAATTACGGCCCTTTCTCACTGCTCCATATTTTTGGAGTTCATCTCTTAAGTCCGTGCATGATGTCACTTCTGGCGTGCTACTGTAATACCTGCAGGAGTGATGCAGGGAACGGCGATTGTATGTCTGCTACGCCGCTGTCAAGGCCTCTGTTTTTGTGACAGAATGCCCAGAAGTAGAACACCAGCTCAACATCCGTCCACAAAGCGTCAGTTATCACTTCAGTTGTCTGTACGTGGTTAAAAAAAAATAAAAATAAATGAAAGAGCACTAATTCATGTAATGATGAGTTATTCAACATTTTCCCCTCAGCTACATAATTTAATAGATCTTGTTCATATATGTGATGTCTTCAGTATGTTTCTACAAGCCGGACGGTATTGATGAAGAAAAAACATTGTGTTAGAAGGTGTGTCTAAACCTTTGACTGGTAGTGTGTGTGTGTGTGTGTGTGTGTGTGTGTGTGCGTTTTGTAGTAGAGCGACTCATTAGGGGCCACCAACACGCTAACAAAAAAGAAAACAAAAAAAGTGAATTTCCTCTTGTGTGGTTGCTTGAGCAAACACTGCTGCTTTATGATGAGTGAGAGAGTGCTTCGCCATGGAGTGCTAATGGGGCTTCCTCTGGCGTGTCTTGCGTGCGGGGTGAGCCGGTTCACCGCAGAGATGTGGCGAGTGCCATAGTTACTGCCATTTTACATTTATATATATATATATATATATTTTTACTGCAAGCCGTTTGTGCTGCCAGTAACCATCGGCGTCAGAAGGCACATCTGCCGTCAACATGTTTGGCTCGCACTGACGACAACAATGAATGGCCTCCGGAACGGAGAACTTGTGCAATTCACCGACTCTGCTTCAGTCAAGAGTCCGAGGCCTCCGTCTTCGCGTGTTCCCAGCCGGAAGAAGGTCACGATTCAAACAATCAATCAAAGTTTATTTGCATAGCACCTTTCATACATAAAAGGCAACCCAAAGAAGAGTGCTGCAACCTGATAAGACTTACCTCAAATAGCACTGCTACTTTTAAATCATCAATAAATCTACATCCGATTTTTAGCTGCTGTGTTGAAACCAGAGGGGGGAAAAAAACCCACATTAAATACTAAAATGTGGATAAAATTAGGTTTGTACTATTAATTGAACATTAAATGCTAACTTGTATGCAGACGATTGATATTTTCACTCAAATTATTATAAAACACAATAAGATACTGTTGCCAACTTACCATGAATTTGAAGCAAGTCAATATAGCACGTCCTTAAAATGCAGATTACATCTTGCATCTCACTAATGTAAATGAAGACATGTTTTCCTTCTTTAATGGGGAAAATAAATAGCTTCATGAATGTGAGGTTGGACGACACGTTTTCACTTTTTGGGAAACAAAAGGGCCTTTGTTTCAACTGGGCACAAACAGTTACCTTTCAACACACTTCACACCCACATCACACCGTTGGCAACAAGTCGGATGCACCATTTTCATGCTGTTTTTTGTGGGAACAGACGGGAGATGAGCGCACGCAGCGCCCACAACCAAAACCGGCACACCGGCATTTCCATGGAAAAGAAAAAAGAAAAACATGGACAACAGCAACACTAACTTGGTGAACTCATCCCGAAAGTGCGCTGAGGCCAACCGTGCATCAACACAATGTCTCATGGAGCTCCCATCCCTGATTCCCCACTTAGCCCTGACTGGTTCCAGTGTGTTCAGGCATCTGGCAGAGCTCCGGCCATCCAGGATCTCCACTGTCGGTCAGCTGGGTCGAGTCCTGTTCACAGTTGGCTTTGGTCTTTTGCAGGTGGCCCCGCTGTAAATCTATAGATGACGACCAGAGAGAAACTGGTGGAGCTTGAGCACTTTGAGATGTGAAGGTGGAACTTTTTGGATGGGAGCTACGTAAGGCTTGGCTCGCGGTTGCAGCAACCTGCCTGCCATCCTGCCTGTCTGTGATGAATCGCCCAACATGTCGCTTTGCCAGTAAATCAGATCAACTAGCTCAAGTCCCGAAGCAGAACTGCCGGTGAGTCTGTGCATGTCGTGCTGAAAGCTTTTAAGTCGAAAAGCAACAAAGCAACATAAATGTTTCAAGAATCATGTGTTATGGGTATTGGATTGAGTGTTATGTCTGGAGTTGATGCACTGACTCCAAAATGTTGAGACCAACGATCAGGAATCCATTGGCGACTTTTGAAAGTGGTTTGAAATTTGACAACCAAATTGACTTTGTGGTTTGGACAACACCAGAAAAACATTTTTTAGCCGTCCCAACATTAAGATAGCCATTCTTTCCTTCAATTGGCCAGAACATGATTACTGTAATGCACTTTTTTGTTGCCATTTCCGAGTCTTCTCTTGAATTATCAACCCTGCACTTCTCACACTTCACTGGCTCCCATTTGGCCAACTTTTGCAGAAAGTTTCGAGACCAAGGTGTAGAATGTTGGAATTATATACAGTAAATGGCTTTTGATACTCCTATCTGGTATGTACATTCTTACCAGATTTTCATGTATGTATTGCACTAAAGGTAGTTCCTAGTTTTTATTGTAAAGTCCCTGTTGGCTTGTCTAAAAGCTCAAAATAAGTAAATGTTGCACTGGCCCTGTGATAACCGGGCAACTTGTCAATGGCATAACCACACCTTCTCTGCAAGACGGCTCAGATTGGATCCAGTAGAGCTGTAACCTGAATGCAGGATATGACAGAAAATAGATGGATGTTACAATGAAAAATTTTCTTCTGCGCGTTTGTTTGTGCAAAGACATGCAAGTAATTACTCACATCACTTGCTCACAGCTGATTGTCCCAGTGTTTGTTTGAGTCGAGTGGATTTGGAGACGGATTGAAAGTCAACCGCTGAGTGGCTGTCGGGCCACATTTCCTGCCTCTACACCAAAATAGTTTTAAAATTTTCTGGATGGTTCGACAATTCTCGCATTTTCCCCCCTCTTTGTTTTAGGAAGGAGTTAAAAGGAATCCATCTTCCAGACCCCTGCTACCTCTGTTTGGCATGAGTGGGACAGAGGGAGGAGGGATGGACGAGCGCTTGGATGCAGCTTCTGGCACAACAAAAGCAGGCAACTGTCCATGAAAAGCCTGCGGGAGGATGAGGTGGAAGACTTGGCGGTGGGGAGAGGGGAAATACTGTGTCAGAGTGAGACGTCTGACATGAGGCTGAGTTCTCTGACCTGGCACGGCCACGCGATGGCTTTGGCTCTCTGAGTTGAGAAAGTGAAAAGAAGGGGGTGGAAAGAATGGAAGCGGAGGTTAGTGAGCAGAGAAAATGAAAGGCGGGCAGGGTTGCCCCCTCTGCCTCCAAACCGCACAGGTCAACTGTGCACTTCCTCCAGTAGGAGCACTCGCCCGTGTGGTTTCACCCTCGACGGGAAGCTGCTACGGACGGAGAGACGGACCAGCGAGGAGGAGGAGAAGGAGAAGGAAAGATGGGAGATGAGAGTGTTGTGAGCGCAGGGTGTCTTGGAAAAGTGAGGAGGTTTTAAGTGGAAGCGGAGTGGCCTGGCAGACACGATGGCACCTCCAAACACACTCAATCAATCCCCTACAGAAAGCCTGAGACAAGGTCAGTACCTCGCCCAGCCATACTCTCACTTTACGTCAACTTCTCTTACCCTGATTGAATCTTTTCTTTCTCGCTTGATTTATTTCCGCCCCCCCCCTCTTCCCCATCCCCTGCGCTCTCTCTTGCGCAACCTGCCGAGCTTTACACCAACTCTATGTGTTTCTGCCACGTTGTCATTTGTGCCAGTTGTTCAAGGTTCTGGCAGAGCCCAGTTGTAGCACACAGGAAAAGGTTTCCAAGAGGCGTTTTTAAGAAAAAAAAAAATCACTCCGTCAAATCACACGTAGACCTCAGCCTGCCAACGGCGTCCAAACCTCTTGCCAAACAACTTATTACGGACTCGCTCCACAAACCACTCAACACAATGCAAACTCTTTGCATGAGTTCTGGCCCCTGCGAACCCCCCAATTGATATCATTACAACGAAAACAGCAGACTGAAAACTTATCCGACCAGGCCGGCCTCACGAAAAAACAAAAAAAAACGCAGAGGAAATCTTTAGCCCATAAATCTTGCGCTGGAAGTGGTTAGGCCTAATTCGTCGAGATGATGGACTCGCGCGATAAAATCTTTTTAAGTCACACTGATAGATGTAGTGTGAAAATAGGTTTAAACTAAACAGTGTACCTCGCTGCATTTGCCCAAAAGTTAGGCTTAGTTGGTTTTTAGCGGGATTCCCTCCCGCTGAAGCATTCAGTGGAAATCTGCAACCAATCTCCTGGTTTACACACATAGTTTTTCATTGCGAACAAATCGTGGGATAGATCTCCCCAGCGGCGTGGTCTGTCCTGGTGAGGGGAGTTGCATATCAGAATATTGTGGTAATTACACAATTATAAGGCGGGCGGGGGGGGGGGGGGGGGGGGGTTGTGTGATCTGAGAAGGAAAAAATTGTGTGGCAACACCCACAAACTTAATTACTCAGACATGATCTGTCAAAAAGATATTTAGCTTCAGACCCGTCAGATCTCTCGTCTTCAGTGGAGTCTTAATGGTTTTGTTTGAGCGCTCGTAAAATGCTTCTTTTTTTAATAAGGAAACTCTGCCTGGTCTCTACATCTTGAGTGCTTGAATCGCTTGGTCCGTGAGACGTGTTTGAATAAAAGCTTTGGGAAATCAGTTTTTTTTTCCCACCCCTGCTGGAAGCAACGATGATGAGCTCTTCCGCTCTGACAGCTGAGCAAAACAGAAACCAAGAGCTTCGTAACGTGCGAACACCATCCTCTACTTCGACACTCCGCTGACCTGTGATAATCACTTGAGAAACACGCTTTTGTCGTCCTGATTGTGAGAGAGGAGGAGCACTCTGGGCTCGAGGCGTGGGGAGCTCCTGTTGGTGGCAACGGAAAAGAAAATCTGCTCACGTCTGCGTTGCAAATCACGTAGCAGCTTAAAGCGTTTTTTTTTGTTTTGTTTTTTACCACGCACAGCAATCATGCGATGGTTAAGGTTGGGTTCACACATTTGAAGGTTGGCGTGATGCTGCATGAGGTGTGTGCGTGCCTGAAACTGTGCCACTGGGCCTCGTCGAAGCCCTTCTGACCGTCAAACAATCACTCGTGAGAGCGGCGGCCGGATTCCCGCACGCAAGCTCGACGGCCTCAGGACTAATGTGTGTGTGTGTGCGTGTGTGTGTGCGGTGCTTACATATGCACAGTGATTATTATTAGAGGGGGTAGTGGGAGATGATGTGTTTTCCCTCTCCGTGTCGGTCTTTGTTAGTGGTGACACAGAATGGACATACATTTAAATGCACGCTAACGCTATGCTAGAATTTGACATATGATTGTATTCTTTAGCAGCGTATTTCCAAAATCAGGGCTCTTTATTTTAAATTCAGCATTTTCTCAGCATTTTCTTTCTTACGGTATGCAGAATGTGGCAGTGTTACTGAATATTGGTTTGTCCGGCTTGTCCGGCATCACTGCTGCCTCCGTTTCCCTCTAGAGTTTATCTTGAATTATTTCATCTCATTAGGTGGACTTTGGAGGAATCTTAATTGTGAACAGTTGTTGTTGTTATTGTTAGACGCAAAAGGCAAATGTCACAGGCGTCTCCACGGGCACGAAGGTCGGTGAAGCCTGTTTGGAAAAAATTTAAAAAGCTTTTCCTTGAATTTTTCCATCGCACGCGCTGTTTTCAGGACACATCAAAATCTGCTCTGCACCGGCATCCAAAAAACCTTTGTGTGGTCTGTGGCAGCATTAACGGAGCTGCTGGCTTCTCATGCAGGGCCACAAACAGAAGGAACAAATGGTTAGAAGAGTGTTCTCATGCAAAAGTTGCAAGAGAGCTGCAAGTAGGGTCCACAACAAAGAGGGCAACTCCACTGGAGAATTACTGAGGTACAAGAGAAAAGCAGCAAATTGCCTGAAGTGCACTGATGTCATTACGTTACCTCCGAGGTGTATATTCTAGTTTTTAAGAGAGCTGTTAAAGGATAACACCTGAAATGCTCCAAGTGGCTGTGCACTGTAAGCACAGACTTTATATGATAAACTGTTTTTGTGTTAATATTTATGCAGCATAAAAAAGCGACACTCCTGGACTGAACCCGTCAGATGTTTCAAATAGCAGCGGCTTTACCTGAACAGGCAGCTAATCAGCCGTAGAGGCACACAGAGCTGTTGCGAGAGGAAAAAAATCCTCTAATTGGGTGCAGTTGCTGTAATCTTTGTTTTTGTTTGCGACTCGCAATTAGGAGCCTTTCAGCTTTGCTGTGTGGTTAAAAGGGGGCGTCTGTGAGGACGGGTGTGTGCTGGGTAATTTAAATCCCGGCGTTGCGCGCTCGTCTGTACGTCGGAGCGCATCAAACAAGCTTCCTGCGTTCATCCCGATGAGCCGCAGACCTCAAAATATCGCCTTCAGAAGAGCTCGCGAGTCTCGCAAGTAGGCAAGTAGGAAAATGTGGAATGTTGCTGTCAGAATGACGCATGTTGATGAATCTTTGTGCTGGGATTAGCAGTCAGCCAGCCGAATCTAGGAATGGTGGGTTTTCCTGTTTGCTGCTCTCGCACTAAAACACCAAAGAGAGAAGTGAAAACAGGCTCAGCGGCGGGAGTCAAGGTGAAGTTCATCGGTGAAATCCCTCCGTGACAGCGACACGGGCGCGAGCCTCGGCCTCGACGCCGTTTTAGTCCGCGGCTATCTTAGCAATTACAGCACTTTCCCACGGGCTCCACCAAAAGGGCCCGTTGGCTAATATGCTAATGAAGACAAATGGCGGTAATCTCTCCTCGGCTTCTTGGGATGAGCCTCACTTACGGGAGGGAAGAGAGTCGCAGTGACAGTGGAAAAAGAAAAAAAAACGAATAGAGAGAGAGAGCTGACATTTAAGGAAGGACGAAGGGAATAAAGGGGAGTTCATCCAAATGTCTCAAACATCAGCACCACATTTACTCCAGTCTGACACACATTAAAAAAAAAAAATCTATATATTTTGCGCCACCCAGCAGAACATGAGTCTGAAACTAGGCGGGAAGGTGGTCAGACGCTCCTCACACGGAACACAGCTGCTCGCGACAACCGACGAGACGCTCCGGGTTCCAGAGCCGCCGCTCTTGGATGTGGTAACGAGTCACATTCGCTGCTGCTGCTGCTGCTCCGTTTTTTCCCCCCTTCTTCTTCCTTTCGTCCGAGGACCGCGTGTGTCATAAAGCGAAACAACATAATTACACAGGGCCCATTACACACAGTATTTAGAGATTAGACTAACACTGCGGTTTCGCGGTAACAGACATTTTCTGATGGCAACCATGTGCGCCGGAGGATATACATCCTCAGTCTGCACGGCAGAGGGACGGCGATAATGGGTGCCAACATACCTGATCCGTGATCAAGTGGCGCTGCCGCCCCTTCACAGGAAGTGATGGGAGTGATGAGTCAACGCCTCGTCCTGAGCTGTGCAGCACTTTTTATTCATTCATAAGCTGTGGTTTGAAAAGCCCCTTTTTTTGCACGTCAAAAGGCAGGAAACTTACAACAAATTAAGACCTGGGTCCCTCACTCCGGCCTGATTTTTATCAAGTCCGCCCACATCTGATGACAACTTAAAAGTTAAATTACATGAAGTTTATGGAGGCCCCTAAACAAAGGAGACATGCAGGACCTCCCTGATTTCTCAGAGCCTGTTTTGAAAATTAAAAAAGGCCCCATGTAGAATGTATACACTTCGGTCAGTCAGAATTATTATGTCATGCCTTTGGGCGTAACATATATGCACATGGTCAAAACCATAACAGTCCTGCCAGAGAGCGGCTCTCTGTCACGGCAGCCCCTCCCGTCTCATCGGGATGCAAAGGAAAAAAAGAAGCCTGAAGGGAAATAAAACATCAGGTTCTGCTCAGGAAAGGACAAGTGGCATTTATGTTTTTTTTCCCCTGCGGACATTGACTCGGCCGGCCTGGATGTCACGCGCTCGGCGCCAGAATTGAAGCTAACCTCACGTCTCTCGGGCCTTTTTTCTTAAAATGTAAACTGCCCTGTCCAGACTGCGATGAAAATACTCGCATACCTCAGTGTATGCAGCGGTGGAATCTATATGTTTATGAAACTCCTTTGTTGCCACGTTGATGTAATTTAAGAAAAAAAAAAAAAAGTTTGTCTCGCAAGATGACAACTAAAGTCACCCACTGTCAACAATGACGTCCCGACAACACACTTTCCCACGGAGTCGCTCCGCTCCAGCTGAGTTTTGTAGCAGACCCGGCGAGAATGGAAATCATGCATAAATTAAAAGGGTCAAAGGTCTCTGACAGAGTACAATTGAAAAACAGCACCTCATATAATATCCTGTGCTCAACTAAAACAAGTCAGGAATAATTATAATCATACAAACTATTTACTGAGAATCATCAATTCTTATATATTTCTCTTCATATATATATGTATATAATAGGTGTGTCTTAGACAAGCATTCACGACATACTCCTAGACTGCAGAGCAGTGGGAACTGCAGCAAAGATTGATGCTGCGTTGATTAGACATTTTTTATGACCCATTTTTATTGGACTTAATATGCAGAGTGTTGCTGAACTAAACCAACTTGGACTTTCAGCAGCTGTTGACTCTCTTAGTGCGGTTGGGCAGGATTGTGTGACATGAGTCCAGCTGAACGTCCCGTCATCATCATGGTGTCATATAAATGTATCGTTACCAACCGATGCAATGGCCTTTTACTCTATGAACGACTGAGCAGAGACACCAGTGGCCGAAAGAAGGAGAACGTGACCGATTATTGATCGGCCGCCAGCAGCTCCAACTTTTCTTCTTCTGTCGTTTTTTTTAACAGACTTCGCTTCACTCTGTGTGGCGCGGCGTCGACATTTAACTGTTTCATAAAGCCTTTTAATGCTCAGTAAACTTCTTGTAAATACACACAATGCCACGTGAATTCAAAGCAGCACCCAGCATGTAAAAACAATATTTATATATACATACATTGGAACCAGAGCCAATAAATGTAACTGCACTGCCGTTACAAGAAGTTCAGTGTTTGCCTTCAGTCGCCATTATAGATTTGATGACGCCGCTTTTAGTCCTCTGAAAAAATACTCTATTGGTGGAAGATTTCCAAGAAATAGAGATATTGCAAGAAAATTTTCTGGACCAAATTTCCGTGTGTGCAGTCATTCCCACAAACAAAAGACGACATTCCAGCGGGGATTTGGGCCAAGGCGCTAAGACGTTTCAACACAGCGTCTCAGCGTCAGTTGCTTTTGGGCTTAAACGAGTAGAAAATGCGCCACACCCATGGGCCCTCGGTGCTCGCCGCGCTTGCCAAATGTTAATACGTCCGCAGGCAGGAGACCTGGAGGGAGAAGCACACTAAAGAAAAATGAAAAAATAGAAGGACAACGAAGGGAGCTTTACAACGGTAGACAGAGAAATAACCATTATTGAGTTTACATTAAAGCCAGTCCTGTTTTGACTGCAAACTCACAGTACGGAGTCTCATAGTAACCTTTGTTTTTCGCGCTTCGTCAACACGGCACATTAATCCTCGCGCTTTGTATCTGTGCTGTTGCGGCTCTGCGCTGAAGCCCCACGCGTATTCCTCGGCAAATAAATCAATTATGCGCGGCGGCGGGAAAAAAAAAGGTTCGGCGTGTAGGCCGAAAGTGCGATTTAATGACAAGGTGTGGAAGAGAACACCGAAAATATGAGATAATTAGTACCCTTGCGCGCAGCTGCTCATTCTCACTCGCTGCTCCGACTGCGACTCGCTTGGAGGCGCTGAACTGTATTTTGCTCAGGTGACCAGACCCGACAGCCGTGATTAATGGAAAAGGAACCTTCCATTTAGTAGCTAGGGCAGGAAGCAGGCAACAGGTTTGTTTGTGTGTGTGAGTGTGCGAACGTGTGTGTGTGTGTGTGTGTACGCACTCGCTTCCTGACTCCACGGTGCCTCTTGTTTTGTCTCGCCTTCCTGTTCCTGCTGCTGCAGGGGCGAACGCACAAGTCTGTCTCAGTTCGGCAGCACACTTCCCTGCGAACGTGCCGCGGCTTGCAAACACCGGTCCGCGTGCTCATGGTGTTTGCGTGCATGCGACTTCCATGTCTGCAAAAAAATAAAATAAATTCAGACTCTGACCCTGTGCACGTCTCCAGGAAAAGTGTAGCAACAGTCAGTCTAGACAAAACAGAGGCGCCCAATGAGAGTGAGAGAGTTGCAAAGCCATGGGCCAATTAGATGCTGTTAGAGAAGCTGTGTGATACTGACACCCTCTCTGTTGCACGCACACTCACACATACACACTAGCGTACACTACCTCAGGGCCCGTCCTCCATCATCTGTATAATTAAGGTGCTTTACTCCTCTGAATATTTTAGAAAACGACTCTGCAACCGTGTGGCAACAGCCCGACTGACGAAAATACAAATCGGCTGCAACAAGCTCAGCCGAGCACGGCAGAGCCCGCAGGTACGTACGTGCACGCACACAAACCTGCATCTGCAGCAGGTGAACTAACACTCACCGGGCCACCTCCAGTACCTTCAATAGGTAAAATGTTCCTCCGCTGGTTAACACAAGCTGCTAATCAGCCCAACCCGTGGCATTTCTACT
Organism: Nelusetta ayraudi; assembly: GCF_046127955.1. Taxonomy (NCBI): domain Eukaryota; kingdom Metazoa; phylum Chordata; class Actinopteri; order Tetraodontiformes; family Monacanthidae; genus Nelusetta; species Nelusetta ayraudi. The sequence goes on from NW_027466110.1 coordinate 6,067,789, forward strand.
ATGTTGACTTGGTGAAGACGACTCGCTGAAGTTCACAGCACGCATCAGAAGAGGGGGGTAAGGAGGATTTAAGTGACCGTGAACTTGAATCAGAGGCACTTTTTTTTTGCAATTGTTAAATTTGCTCTCTCCATAAATTTTCTAACGCACTACTCATACGCATTAAAAGGCTTCGGTGGAAAGCAGCAAATTCTTACTTACCCCATCTCAAATGTACCCTGCTGTGTGTGTGGAGGCCTTGTCGACTTCAGAACCATCGCAGCGCCGCTCCCTTGTTGTTGTGAAACATATGTGCAGTGCAGCCAGGGTCTTTTTTTTGGCACGCACTGTGCAAAAACCTGAGTGTTGTGTGAATCTAATCCTACAGCAGATGGAGGAGGAACAGTATCCAGGACAATACTGGCAGGGCCGACAGCAGAGGGAGCAAAATGGGGCAGGGTGGTGGGGGTCTCTCAAAGATTGATGAGAGCAGATCCTGTGATGGACGTCTCTGAAAGGAGACGACGTCCTCGTTCACTGCGGACCATTATCTCTGCCAGCACGATGTGCCAGTGATGAGCTGGTGAGATGGTAAACCATGAAATGCAGTCCTCCATTCTGCTGGTATTTAGAAGTAAAGTTTCATTTATTTTTTAACAGCTCCACACATGGTGACAAACCACAAGTGGAAGTGAGAGAACAATTATCACAAGCTTCAAACTTTAAATGGCGCAGACTGTCATATCCGGTATCAAGCAGCGGAAACTATACATAAAAAAAACAGGAAAACACTACCACAGGATTTTTTTCCTCCTAAATCTCTGGCTAAATGTGTCGTCGTGTGTGTTATCGCCCGTCGAAAACCAAATCTTCTGAAACGGGTTCTGTGCTTTCAGACCGTGTGTGACAGACAGAGCCAGAAACCCGGGGGGGGGGGGGCGAAGGGAGGACTGGTTTGCCGTCCTCCGCCGACTCTTTGGCTTCTTTGTCTCTTGTCTCTCTTGCGACGAAACCTCAACGCCATCAAGGAGACCCAATGTTGTTTCCTCTCCCCCTCTAATTACCAGCTGCTACGGTTTAGCCTTGTTTAGCTGTCTTCAAGTAAATAAACCGTCATGTCTGCCTGTTTTGATTCGTGGGGAATTTCTCCACCAACCACCACCGACCGAACCCCCCCCCCCATCCCAGCCATCCTGGCCCTCCCCGGCCCCCCGGCACGCAGGCGGAACGCCGTTGTGTTGCGTTTCTGTTTCAAGGAATAACCAGCAGCATTCACGTCAGGTCGAGCCGCTGCGCCAGTCAAAGCTCTGTGTAAACCTATGAGCAGTTCTCCTGCTCAGGTCAGCCTTTCCCAGGGAGAGAAAGTCTTGTTCGGAAAGTGCGTCTTCCATCTGGATGACTCCGCACTGACTGGTTGCAGTGACTCACATCCGCCACAGACAGACAGAAGGACAGACAAAGAACAAATGCAGCGTCACCGTCACAAGTTCCAGCTACTGTCGGTGTTTCATTTCTTCCCCTTGTTGTGGTCACTGTCATTTGTGAAACAAGGAACACTTTAGCAATTACCCACCAACGCCACAAGATAACGCGATGAAAGCAACGTTTTCTGTAAACAAAACCTTCCGTTTCATGTCTTTGCTGTGCAAAACGCTGTTGGGTCATGTGATCCTGTCAGTTGCTTACCAATGTGGCATTCCTGCAATTTTACTCTCTGTCTTTTTGGTTTCCCGAGCTGCTAAACGTCGCCTTATTATTCCCTTCACTCCACTGTTTTCTGCTAGACAGACAGAAAGAGGTTTTTAAAAAGCAGCGATCCAGCTTTTGTCATAATTCAGTTTTGGCACCACAAGAGTCACATACTTGCTTTGGATTTTGGAATGGATGCGGTTTGGACGCGTTTGGCTGCAGCGCTCTGGTTAAAATGTAACCTACACCTTGGCGAGGCCAGCGCAAGATTCCTAGTGAGCGGAAAAACTTTCCTAACTACTTTGCACACAGCGCTTGCGACGCTGTCTCACACAGTCTCAACATCTTGATCCCCCCTAAATACCCTGAGCACTGGATTCGACTCAGTTTCTGTTCCGACACGTCGCTTCTTCTCTGGGAGAGCAGCACGGCTAACTGCTTAGACGAGTGTCACTCACACGGATGGCGAGTGTGAACAGATTTGACCAATGTTTCTGCCATAACAGAAACAAGCCTGCGAGAAAACAATGTAAACCACAAGTCATGGGAAATGGCGGCGCAACGAAGGGCGCGCTGACGGGGGCGGCGACTTTTATTTTCCAGCTCTTTTCACGGGTTGACAGTTTGGAGGGGGAGCTCTCCTTGACAATGGGCAATAATCCCGGCTGCCTGTTTAGCAAAATGAATCTACTTCTGTCATTCTTACCCCTTGATGGGACATGACTGTGGCTGAAAGTGGAATTAGAGAGTGGGAAAGAGATTTAGTTCTGTCCCGGGGGAGCTGCTCAGGGCAGGATCGTCAGTCCGACCGGAGCTGCCTCGCCGAGGGTGAGAAGGAGAGTTCACCACATTGGCTGTGACCCAGTTAATCATGGGTTAGGAAGCTGAGAAACACTCCTTCTTCTCCTTCTTCAGTTTTTGAGATAAAGCCTCCAAGGACGCATATTTTTGAAATGACATTAAAAAGCTGTGAGTAGGGCACAAGCTTTCAAAGTGAAACTGGATCTGACTTAGTGCAAAGTACAGAAATCGGAATTCTTTCTTCTCTTTACACAAGAATACATGGGAGGAAATTGGAAGTAGATGAGTCTGGATGTGAAGGTACCGCTGACTTGTGTTACTATGGGAGAAGCGTGTCAGTGTTGTTTGTGTCGTGCAGTGAAGCAGTGCGGGGGGGGGACTACAGCCACGATTGGCCCATGTGTTCCCATCATCCTTTGCACTCATATAAATCTAGTGTGGCAGGTGGGGGCTGAGTGGCTACGTGAACTTGCAGAATATTTATCTTTTTTTGTTTAGTTCTTCAATGTGATGACAATAAACACTGCACTGTGGACTGTTTTGACAACGCTGTTGTTGTTAAGTGCTTTTCATTTATTTATTTATTTTTTTCATTTTGTAGTTATGTTCCTTATGTGTAGTAAACGGTACAAAGCACAGGCTGTGTAGGACTGCCTCGTTTAAGTGTATGGTCCCAGGGCAAAATAAAACACACTTTTATTTCCAGAACGTAGCCATAAAACATGTTGCAGACACAATTTTAAACCAGGCACATGAGTACGACAAAGGCGGGGTGAAGGTAAAAAAACAAAAAAAACAACACTTTCTCCACACTTTTAGGAGAACATTAAGTGGGCTGTTGAAATTGTCAACAGATTTAGAGTCCCATGTTGCTCTGCAACAAAACAATAAAAAGGCAGAGGGACTGAGAGTGAGGAGTAGTGGTGGTGGTTCTGGCACGGCCCAGTAAACGTCCCCGGCATGATGTTTGGTGTGCGGGGATTGTGTTACATGCCAGCAGCCTGCTGCTTTCTCGTCCCGCTGCACACAGCGAGCACGGAGGAATGTGCCGTCCGAGCGAGCGAGCGAGGGAGAGAAAGAAAAAGACGACGGTAAAAGCGGCAGGCAAAGCAAAGTCAGGTGACGGCTTTATTTGTTTGTGTGTCAGCGTGTTGCAGGGCCAGGACACTGGCGGCTACACACGATGCTCCCCATTCACATCTGGCCCCTGTGAGTTTGCAGCGCGGTGGCATGCGGGACACATCACGGCTCACAGTTGTGGCTGTGAATCAATATTTTCCTCCATCCCATGCCGGATTGTTCCGCTGGCAGGAGTTCAAGAATGGACAAACGCTCGCTCGATGGGCTGGAGCCGCGGACGGGAGGGACCCGCAGCATTTTTTCCGATCGGCCGCAATCAGAAACAGATTCCCAACAATTAGTCTCCGGGCTTTATTGACCGAAAGCAACAGCGATGGCGATAAAAACTGCGGCAATGACAATGTTGTTGCCTGTGATTGTGTTTGTTTGCGTGATACTCGACGATATCTTTCACTTCAGCACTATCGAGCGCCGAGTCTTTCCTTCACTTGACCGACTTTCATTCACTACAGTATTGAGGGGAGAAAAAAAAAGTTTTTAAAGGCCTAATGTGTAAAATTTAGTGGCATCTAATGGTCAGAGAGCGCACTGCAATCAGTGTTAACCTGTTTTCTGATCTCCCGCTTGATCGCATGCATTTCATGTTTGAGCCGTGATGTTAAGAATCACAATACCAAGAGTCAGTTCACGTTCTGGCAGTACGGCCTTTTGGACTCACTGTTAATGTCAATATAAATGCTGATTACGAGCAAAGGAAAACTAAACAATTATTTCTTTTTGATGACTTTGCCGAACTCAAAACACACAAATGTAATTTTATTTATTGCCTTTTATGTTCATGTTCCGCACCGGGCCTTTAAGTAATATATTATTCAAATAGTGTTCGTAATTTAAAATGCTTTCCTTTGCTTTTACAACATTAAATTTAACTGTTTAAAATTTCCCACATATTAAGCTCTTAAAAATAACAATTAAATTGGAAATAAATGTGGCTGTTTTGCTCACAGGGCTCTCTGCTTAAACCACACCCTTGCATATTTCAACTATGAGCCCGGAACTAGCAGTCATTGAATTGATTGTTAGTCACGGAGTCTCTCATATTAATCTCTCCCACTGTGTAATAAGTGAATTAGTGGGATGTAGAAGATGTATGACGAAGGCTGGCGCGCCTAAACCCTGCTGTAAATCCACATGCCAGCGCCACTTAATAATGTGGACGAATTCCTCTGGGCATCACTCTTTTTGCTGTGGCAATAGACAATATAAATGGTGTAAATCACTAAGAGTCGGAACTCTGTTCTGAGTTGGCGATTGAGTCATTCGCAATAAAGCATTTGCAGTGAAGGGCTTGTAAAAATGCTGCAGCTTGTTTTTGAATAGCATTAAACAAATAGAAAGTGAGAGAATTTACAGGAAACAAGAGGAAGAAAAAGTCACTTGTAATTGTTGCAGTAGGTGAATTGACATCCCACATTTTTCACCTGCTGTGTATCACCAACATTTTTTTAATTCTGCATTTTTTGAATACAAGATAGTTAATTAAGAAGTTAATTAGATTCTTGCAAAGGGGCTGCAACATTATTCTTTTTTATATGTATAAAAATAAGGTGCCACTCAGTGTCTGTTTAGCATCTACTATTCATACATTGGACAGAAAAAAAAAAAAAAATCCAAATTTTCCCACGGAGAAAATTCAGCATCATGTAATAAAGGTGCAATTCATTTAATATTTTTCAGTGACACATTCTGTTACAGTACGTCTGTGTTCAGTTACACTCTCGGAATGTGCACAGGAAAGGATTTTTTTTTTTTTTTTTTTGCAATGTATCTATAAATCTATGGCTGTTGGCTTGTGCCGCGCACCGTGGCCTTTAACTCTTCCCATACGTCTGACCCTTTCCCCGAACACTCGTCTCCCCGACCCTCGACCACAACAGCTGGTGTCTCAGCGAGCTGCCAGCCTTTCAGTGCAGATCAAGCACTGTTGAGCAGGGGGGAGGCAGGGAGGCCCTGCGACCCCCTGCCGTAAAATGCACCGACGGTAGAGCCGGTGGACAAGATCCCTCATAAGAATTTGGAATAAAAAGCTCACCTTTAGAACTCTGTCAAGGGTCTGAGCGACACAGTTGTTTCATCTTGTTTTGATTAAGGTTAATATAACATTACTTGACACAATTGTTTTTTGGACAAAAAATAAATGAATAAAATATTTTGCATTGTCCCTGATCTTTCTTTCTACTTAACTGCCTTCCTTTTCTTTGATTTCATTGTTAGTCTCAAAATAAGATTAAAACATACGTTCGGACTGACCATTCCAAACTCCTCCTTAGAAATGACAGCACCCATAAGTCTCCCAGCTCTTTTGTCGTAAACCAAGAAACTGCTCCAACGATACATCCCTAAATAAAATCTGACTGCCTGCCGCATCCAGAACGCCAGGTCCTCTCGAGGACTTTCCCACAGGCTCCCCAGTATAACAGACTAACACTCTGCCCACAGTGCTGCGTTTGCAATTTAGATCAAAGTGATCTGAGGAAATGTTCTTGATGTCAAGTATATGTGTTTCTCTAATTAACGTTGAATCGACTTGGAGTTTCAAGACAGAAGGAGACCTGAAAAAAAAAATGGATGGATGAATTATTGTGTTATAATTGTGGGTCAAAGGATTTTGTCAACTCTTATGTATCTTTTATTTATTTATTTTCAATGGGGGAAAAAAAAAAAAAATCTCCTCCTTCGACGACGTCTCCCACCACGCCGAGAAGTTGTTACGATCTGACCTGTGGTGAACTTTAGCGTGTCGCCCCTGTCAGACGAAGAGTGGGACTCTGTAGGACCCTGCGGAAAACGGCTCCATCCGGAGAGTGGGGGGGAAGAGGGGAGGGGTAGGGGGAGCGAGAGACGGAGCACTAGGGGGAGAGAGAGAGAGAGGTGGGGGGAAACGCTGAGTGGCGAGGAGACGCTCTCAGATCAGTCAGTGGCTTCATGGAGTTATGTACCTCTGATCCGCCGCCATGGATTGCAATGCGCGATCACTGCGAACACTCATCTCGTCCCGTTTCTTCTTCTTCGTCTTCTTCTTCTTCTTCTTGTTGCTGCTGTCCTGCCTCATTCCCGCCTCCGCCATCGTCTACCCCCCCAATGAAGGTAGGCGAACTCTCTCTCTCTCTCTCTCTCACACACACACACACACACACACACACACACACACACACACACACACACACACACACAGCGGGGGCATGTATTATGTGCGCTTCAGTTCACTGTGTGTGTACGTGCGTGTGCGTGTGCCCGGCGCTGGATGCTCGTCCCGGACTGTCACATTTTCCATTCATGTCATTTTAATTTAAACACGGCGCGCGCCCGTGGCTCGTGGAGCGCCGTTGCCGCCACTGACAAGAGCACGCGCCGTCAAAGTTGAAGGTGCAAGGCGCCCCAGACGGACGAGGCGAGGTGTAGCTCGCGGGGCTAGAAACCTCGCGAACCTCGCGCGGCTGTTAACAGTTGAGTCTAATGATGTAAGTCGCCACGAGCTCCCCCCAAAAACAGCCCGCCGCTGAGTTTGACAGTAAAAGAAGAAGAAGAAGAAGAAGAAGAAGACTGGACTTCATGAGACTCATCCCCGGGAATCCGATTTTATTTAAGGGGGGTGGGGGGGTGTGTAGACGCCCCGGTTTGGCATCACGGTTGCTGCCTGTTCAAAGCGGAGCACAGTAAAGAGAGGATGAGCGCGATGGCGTGGCGTGTCTCCTGTTGTGTGCTCCTGACCTGGTTCCGTCCGCGCCACACAGCTGACTGACTGACTGCAGCCAGCGAGTCGATAGAGGCTCTCTGTGTTCAGCTGACACACGATTCTGACCTTCCACACAGCGCAGGGGAAGAAGGGAAGAAGGGAAGAAGGGAAGGTTGTTTTGTGATGGCCGTACACGCACCGCTCACTTTTTTTTTTGTTTTTTGTTTTAAATCTCCCTCCTCCCTCGTCTTTCTCCCCATCCGAAAACTCATGAAACATGTCTGGCACCCCGCGTCTAATTTCATTATTATTCATTCATTCAACACCCGCAAGAAAGACCCGGAAAGGTGCCACCTCGCCCCCTCGTGCCACTGACGTGTCGCCCGTCTGAGTTGGTTTAGCAGCGGGGGGAGAGAGCGCGAGAGAGAGAGAGAAATAGGCTCTCCGCGCGCTGGAAGAGCTGCGTGAAGGTTAAAACTGCCCACAGGGCTGCTGAAATACATTTGGTGGAGGAGGATCTGGGTCACACTGTCTAACGGGACACGGATCAGCATTAACTGCCCCCCCACCCCCCTCACCCCCCTCCCTCCACCACCTCCACCACCAGCACCAACTCCCTCATCACCGAGCAGTCAGTCACGGTCCGGATGAATAAACTTATGGTTGTCTGACGCTCTTAGTTAGTCAGTGAGTTGGTTAGTTAGTGTATGGGCATCGTGTCAAAGATCGATCGGAGTGGGTTTAAACTTTTAAGCTTCTTGCCATTCAGCTCATTAAAAGGAGGGAGCAGCAGCAGCAGCAGGAGATCCATCTGAGCTTCTGCTGCTGGTGGTACGATGCCCAAAGATGGGCACAATAAAAGTGTGAAAAGTGCGTCTCCCCAGTCCCCCCCAGTCAGTGCTGCGATAAACAGTGGACTGTAGGCCTGCTGGTGTTGGGAAACTGTTGGCTGCGGTGTTATTTAATAGAAACAACCGTCACCCGGAAAGTAGCACCAAATTATCTATCGATCGCCTCGTTTCCGTTTTTAATCCAGATCGACATTTGTGGGGCTGTTGTGTAATCACTCCTTCAACAAGTTTTGTGACTGGACATACGTGTATTTACTTGTATATATATATATTTAGTAACGCTGTAGATTATTTTTTTCTGCGTGTGGAATTGAATGGCGGTTATTTATCTTAGGGTTTTTCTAAAGTTTCGCCTCGTTTTACGCCAGGCAGCTGCTCCCATGTGAGGATTTAACTTGGCCTCGGCTGAGCCGAGTAACATGTTCAGTGTTTTAAAAAAAAAAAAAAAAAATAGAGACAAAAATAATAAATTGAAGTTCACATGAAAATAATTAAAGGGGAAATAAAATATTGTTGACGCCAAGTGAAGAATTGCTGCTATTTCTAGGGGCATGATTGTGATTTTTTGTTTGTTACAAAATAATGACACAGTGCCGTGCAAAACGTGTGTGTGTGTGTGTGTGTGTGTGTGTGTGTGTGTGTGTGTGTGTGTGTGTGTGTTCGTTGAGGGGATGCTACTTGGTGTAAGCGTGTTTGCTTGGTGAGCAAAAGACGAAAGGAGAAGAGAAATGCAAGCGGAAGGAATTTACAGAAATGGCCAAAATTGCAGTTTATTATCAAATAATGTAAACATAAGATAAAAGAGAAAAAAAATGTGGTCAATTAAATCCACTTCCCAGAGACATAAATCTGCCAGAGTGTGTCAGTATCGAGCTGCCTGCGCATGTAAAGAACTCACACACGAGTTCAGGTCGCTGTGGCGCAAAACACGACGGCGAAACTCGTCAAAGCGCACATCTGTGCGTCAAAGCGCACATCCATCCAGTCATCAGTGAAGGGGCTTCAAGTTGAGATCCGGAGAGAATTTGAAATTGTAGACTTTCAACTGATGAGTGGCCGAGCCCTGTTTTCACAATGTGTTATAAAGTGAATATAACAGTGGCAGCTGCAATTTTAGCTGTCCGGGAGAGAGAGAAAAAGAAGAAGAAGAAGAAGAAAAAAAAAAAAAATCAAACAAGAACAGACTCGTAGCTAACGCCACTCCAGACGGTTTTAGCCCCAAACCTGGCCAACCACAAAATTAGACGTAATTTATTCGATTTTCTTTTTTTTTTTTTTTTTAACCCGAGCACCGGGACCTGTTCTGCTCACACTATCCTAGGATAAATATTTATCCCGGCTTTGGTTTTGGGCAGCGTCAGGCTGCAGTTCAGCTCTAGATCCGGTGTTTAAACCCCTTCTAAAATTGCTCGTCGGTAACGTTTAGACCTGGTTGGTGTTGTGCTCCGTCACAGAGCTCACTCACATCGTGGCGTTTGGGAAATGAACGGGAGGCCCCGCTGAAAGTGAGCACTCACGGAGCCTCCTCGGCACGGGCAGGAAAATAAAACCCTGTCGAACTTCGGATGGGACGATGAAAAACTTTAGTGATTTTTTTTGTTTGTTTGTTTGTTTTTGTTTTTGGCCGTTTTATTATTCACACAAATCTCGTATATCGTATTCTTAAACCCAGTCACTAACCCGGAAAAGTGCCGCACTAAATTTATGTATATTTATTTTATATTTATTTTTATAAGTATATGTTAACTTATTTTTTAAAATATATGAAAAAAATAAAATAAAATATGAAGTTGTAAACAGCAACTTGAAAAAAAAGAAATGCTCAAAACTTTCGGGTAAAGTTTTAAAAAAATGTAGATCGGAAAATATAGCCCATATATTAATATCTTATAAGTCGTCGCTTCATTATTTATTTCACTAAAAAGTTGCGACTTTGTTTTCGCGGTGTTATTTTTATATTTTAATTATTTTGTGATTATTTTTTTTTTTTGTTTTGCCCCTTTCGCCCCACGGTGTCATCCCGGTCCGCTGCGAGGCGTCGCGGGGACCTCGGGTATTTTTAGCCGGCTGTTGGGAGCCTTTGGCCCGCAGAGCCCGTCGCGGAAGCCCCGCTGGGACGCAGGGGCGTGTTGTGAGCGATGGCACCTCTCAGAGGCGCTGCTGGAAAAAAGTGCTTACACATGCCCGTCCTCGAAACAACAAAAACCAAGGCTTCCAAACCTGCCCTCACATATACACTGTGGACTGCATATGTATATTTATATGGATATAGAATTGTGTGTTTGTGTGTGTGTGTGTGTTATTGGGCTGACATGGAGCCGAGCAGGCCGGTGGCATCTTCACTCTCTCAGACTATACTGCTGAGGAGTTGCTGCTTGGCTTTACGTGAGAGTGAGTCTGAGGTATACCAACGCCAGGCGTTCGGTGGCACCGAGCGATGAAGAGGGGAGGAAGGGAACGGGAAAGAAATAAAAGGGAAGACAGGAGGAATGGGGGCAGAAAGGGTTGGGCGAGCGGCAGCAGCAGCAGCAGCAGCAGCAGCAGCAGCAACATCAGACAGAGCGACTCTGCGCTTAAATTATTCATAATGGGAGGTGAACACTTCACCCTTTAACACAGACACAAGTCGCCTTACTTTGCCTGCACTGCGGCCTGCCAGCCCCCCTCGCCTTGCACACGAGCCGGGCTGCAGAGTCGGAGCCGCCCGTGCTTCCACAGTTTAGACACTTAACACAGCATGTAGCTGCTGCTGCTGCTGCTCCTCTCTAATATCTTTCAGCTTGGAGACGCTGTGAGTCCGTCCAGCTGGGATGCACTCTGACCCCCTCACCCCCCCACCCCCCCACGTCACCCCCAACATTGAAACAGAGAAAAACTGTTTTCCTCATTCTCGACTCATTTCACATTTTTAATGGAGATCCCAGCACGTCTGCTGAGAATCAGGGTTTCCTTCACCATGTTACTGGAAAGTCGGAGAAGATCGGTAACCTTATGCTTGAATCGTGACAATAAAATACATGCACGTACGCTATGGATTATTATGTTGTGTTCACATTTTATCGCCGCTCATCTCCTGAAGGCGCTAGTTGGGTTTATTGTATAATGATAACAGTCAAATGGGTTGCCTACCCTCCTCTTCACACTTCCCTGAATGGAACAGGAAAAAAAGAAAAAAGCAGCAGCAGCAGCAGCAGCAGCAACGTCTCCTGTTCAGGGCGGCTCCCCGTGTTTGGGTGCTAGCCGGTGGTCTCCTCTCTATGTGTTATATATTGATTCACCTGTTTCCTACCTCTGTGATGTTTTGCTCCCTCCCAGACAGCCTGGCTGTGCTTTGCTATTAATACTCCCAGTTCCCGTTTAGAGGCACTCCCTGATGGGGCAGGAACTATATGCTTGGCTGACGCTAGCTGACTCTGCGTGTGTGTGTGTGTGTGTGTGTGTGTGTGTGTGTGTGTGTGTGTGAGGAAGAAAGACTGTCAGCAAATGTTTTGTATGCCTATTTCATTCCCGCGTGGTGCAGGAATGCATGCGTGTATTTGCACATTGTGCGTCCAAAGACTGGCACTCTTACTTGGATGTGTCTTTCTCTGCATAATTCCTGTGTGCCTTCAAGTTGCATGCATTGCGTGCTTGCATGCACGTGTGAGTGCAGATTTTTATTTTTTTCTCGCCAACTGTGCGACTGGAGGGCTTTCTCTCTCTCTCTCTCTCTCTCTCTCTTTCTCCCCCCCCCCTCCTGCGATATGAGAGCCGTCTAATTTTCTGCTCTCAAATTCCCCGGCTGGGCTCAATTGGAGTGGTGGGCTCGGCTCGTTGAGAAATGTAAATTGGAAGCAATGGCCCTGGATGCTGAGCTGCTATTATCTGACATGAACAGATAGCTTCATTAGACCCTAATAGGAATGTGCCCGCTGCCACTCAACCGGCTGAGTGGCTTTGCGGGGCTGCAAGCTCAGGTGAGCAATTTGCTCTCCTTTTCTGCCTGGAATTTGATAATAAGTCTCCCCCTGTGCCAGTCTTCCCTTTTTCCCCACCTTCATTTTTCGAGAATTTTTTTTTCTCGCTCTTGCCACACGGACTGATAGTCATCTGACGGCGCGCTCCAAGAAAATTATTCTAGTGTGAAACAACAATTAGCTCACGGGGCGACAAAATCAACCCTCTTTTCAAATTCTATTCAGACTCCTGACGAGGGGTAAATTTTGCTTGACTAAAATAGTTTTTTCCCGCAGCGCTTCACTCTGACCCACAGATCCCCTCCACTCCCCCTCCTCCCCTCTTTAACGGTGTTTGGAGCTGTGTGTACATTCTTGCCCTCGCGGAGCTCTGAATGGAGGATACAGGGAGATTGCGTTGCTCATATTTTCGCAGTGAATAGAGTTACAGCTGCAGGGCCTGACTGCACTGCTGCTCTGCTTTGCTCTGGTGTGTCTGCGTGCGCTCGCTTGGCCGAGTGTGCGTGTGTGTGTCTTGAGCTGTGTGCTGATGTGTTCTCAGCAGGATGAGAAGGAGGCTTCACGCTCGAGCTTTACAGGAAGAGACCCTTGGAGCGCCGGGCCTTTATCGCTCTATCAGACGACATTATTTGATCTGTCTTCTGTGAATTTACATTCTGGCCCCTATTTATAATCTGTGCATGCATGTGATGACTCAAGCTATTGAATGCACACATGGTTTCAAGCACTAAAATGTACCTTACAGCAAAGGAACTAGCAAAAAATTGGGCGTAGTTGCGAATTTTTCAGGAGAACGTTTTTTCCATTTTTTCCATCTGATCACAGAAGATTTTTGTCGTTGTGTTGTTGTTCGTTTGGCTGCCGAGGTGCGGTCATCCGCGCAGAATAGGGCAGCCACCGCATTCCACACGCCGTGAGTCACGGCGGCGGGTACTGACAGTTGCATTTGATGACAGTCGGTCGGTCACACTGCGATGCGTAAGTACAAAGGAACTAGTAATGAATGTAGCCATCTCCTTTTTTTAAACGCATGAATCAGTCCGGCCCCCATGCTTGTTTATAGTTAAGCAACCAGCGCCATGAAATGCTTTTGGGGCCCACGTAGAGAAGGGTTTTAGGATTTAAAGTGTTTCAGAAACTCAGATAAGGACAGATTTGGCAGATTTTTGGTCTTAACTTACAAAATACTGCCAATCAAATGCAGCTTCAGAGTCTCGGCAGGCAGGTCTCCTGCTTGCTGTGCGTCCGCCCTCGGTCAGCCTGCGTCCTGATTGGCCATTGTTCCATTGTGCTCTGCCAATTCACGGAACTGTAATCACGTCGCATGTTTACTACTTGCAATTTTTTTCAATTTGGGCTTCCCTCACTGACGGGAGAGGGTGAAATTCATGCCGTGCTCACCTCAGGCAGCATTGAAGTCGGCTGGGATAATCTTCAGAACAATCAGCTGATCAGGACGTTGGCGCCTTGCGGTGGGGGAGGTGAGTCATATCTCTCCAAAATACAAAACTCCTCTGGCCCAGGCAGAGCCTGGTGGCACCTTCACGCCAATGCAGCCCTTTGTCTCGTTTGTCCTTTGTCACGTTTCATCTATGAAACGCCGAGTCTCTCTGGTTCCCCTTTGACGCAAATACATTCATGGCGTGAAACATCCTGATGAAATTGTCTTTCCGGTCCAGATCTTTTTTATTTTATTGTATTATTATTATTAATTCGGCTCCCACTGCGGCCAATCGCAGCCTATAAATCATGCCAGGTGATATGAATTTCAATTCCGCTTCCTGCTGAAGGTTCAATCCCTATGGGATCTGGAAAAAATGAGGGTCAACATGGGGTCAAACCCATTTTACTTTGAAAACAAACATTACTATTCAATGTCGCTTCCACCTTAGTTTAATATCTCAGCCAGCGCCGCCACGCTCGCCCCTCGCAGTCGGGTGGCATCGATATGTGAGCACACGTGTGTGTGTGTGTGTGTGTGTGTGGCAGCTGAGTAAATAGAGTCATGATCATCAGCGCTTGAGGTTAGCCATTCTGCCCCTTCTGGGGATTAGCTGATGGCTAATTGGGGCTAACAAGGACTAGACACTCACATGTCCCCTTTTGTACCCCCCAATCCACCCCCCCCCTTCCCCAACCCCCCTCTCTTTGTCTTCCTCGCCGCAGTCAACCTGTTAGACTCCAAGGCCAGCCAAGGGGAGCTGGGATGGATTTCCTACCCGTCGCACGGGGTGAGTATCCTCTCGCACTCTGTTTACTACGCATCACACTCACAACGGGCGATTTGAGGGTTTGGATTCAGAATCGGGGATTTTCAACACTCCTGCCGTTCTCACTGCGTGACGTCGACCCAATGAGCCAAATGCAGATTAACCCACATTTCTTTTTTTTTTTTTTTTCCTGGACATTCTATTCTATTCCGTTGCTCAGGTTATAGGTCAAGCATTCAGAGCTGGCCATATGGTGGAGATGCTTAAGAGAAAATGTAGTGCGTGTGTGTCCCGGTGTTTACAGGAAGATTAAGGCATTAAACAGGGTTTTGGGTCGGGGGGCCACGAAAGGATCCACACACACACTAATTCTGACAGGCTTAGCCCTTTTCAGTGAGTATCGCGTCAACAAGGGGTGGATGTTTTACCACTGTTGCATGCAAGCATTGTAATTCCATTGTTTGATGGGCTCGCTCATTAATCCATCGCTTGTGGTTCCCGATTGCAAACTATGCATCACCTCATTCAGTCTGCGCCCGCATGCACTCATACAGTGACGCATTTTTTGGGAGTTTTGCAGCACTCTGCGGCTTAGTTCTCATGGACAGACACTTTTTTCAAAGTAAAAATTAAAAAAAAAAAAAATTAGAGAACTGTTCAGCTTTCACCCCAGAAATGTTGTTGAGGCAACACACAAACACACAGAAAATGTCTGAAGCCTCCTCATCCATCAGCATCTATCCCACTGCCACCGAAGCCCCTCCAGTAGGCTCAGGCCAAGTGTTTATTTGTCTGACTAGTTAGGCTACTGTGCCTCAGGGCTGGTCCGCTCTCTCTCTCTCTCTCTCTCTCTCTGTCTCTCTGTCTCTCTCTCTCTCTCTCTCTCACACACACACACACACACACACACACACACACACACACACACACACACTCATAGACACATATGTAGACACACCCACAAGCCTCCTATTTTTTGCCTTTTTATGAAGTGCTGGAGTTGCTCCTTGGCACCGTGGCGAAAGGTGATTCAGTCATTTGTTCCTTGGAGCTGCCAAATCTGGTTTCCCTCCACCATATACTGTACATCGCTGGCACAGCCAGAAGGCCCAGAAGTGAGTTTTTCCTTGAAAGAAAAATACACCAAAAAAATCAACCCAGAGGAAAACATTGCAGTTTTGGCAAGTGAAGGGTTTGAATCATTCAAGAGATGTTGTAGGTACGACAGGCTCTGTTTTGTGGAAACGCACTGAGCATTTGGATACATTAACATCATTAATAGTGACTGCAAATGCATTGACTAGAAATGTGACCGTGCACTTAGCGAAAGCGCTTGAGGAACAGAGGCCAGCGTCACTCTAAAACGAGGCTAACACCAGAGAGCGAGCGAGCCAGACGGAGCTGAGGGAGAGAGAGAGAGAGAGAGAGAGAGAGGAGGGAGGAACACAGGGGAGCGCAGGAGGGCGGCGGGCGAGTGAGAGATGAGGGGATGACGGAGAGATATTGCTGATGATCAAGTCCTCAAGGTGAATCATCTGTAATTACTCACGTCATCCACTGACTGCGCTCCGATAAGCAGCCTGCCCTGGGAGGCTGCCGCTCACAAATGATTTCTCATAATGTGGCAGTGGCACTGAGCCCTGCCTCGCTCTCTCTCTCCCTCTCTCCCCCACCCCACACACACACACACACACACACACACACACACGCACACACACACAAGCACGCACGCACAAACACCAACTCCTTCGCATTGTGGCTATCGGCTCTACAGAGACACAACGTGCTCCGGTCACAACAAATTAAGAGCTTAGGCTCCCCAAGACGTTCACTATAGGAGCCAACAACCACACTGTCAAGTGAGGGAGTGTGTGTGTGTGTGTGTGTGTGTGTGTGTGTGTGTGTGTGTGTGTGTGTGTGTGTGCGCGCGCCTGCCGTTCAGATATACGGCTATCTGTCTAGGAGGCCGGCTGATTGCCCGGCAGTGTCCAGGGGGCTTAGCCCATCACAAGACTAAAGAGTGTTAAAGATTACATTCTCGCACACTTTGAAAGCATTCTTGAACAACAAACCAACACCCCAGATGCTGGCTGCGCCTACAAAACAGAATTAATGGGGACATACTGTACAAAGTGAAGTCACTCGGACCAGCGGGGAGAGCAGCCACCCGCGTGCTTTGGCCAGAAGTGCGCGTGTGGAGTTTGGTCTTTTGGAAAACATTGAAATATTACATTTACTAGACAAATAGAGCCATGAGTTGTTTAGTTCATGATAAAATATTACATCTCTAGCCCCGGTGCCAGGTGGCTTATGGTATTTGAAGACTGATGCCTTGACTGCTGCAGACCCCCGATGGCTCCCAAAGCCTGCAGTGCCCCAACTGCTGCTGCTGACACCCCGTCTGAGAAACCAGCCTGGTCAGCACATAGGAACACACACACACATACACGCACACGCGCATCTTTCTGCTTTCGTGAGGACTTCAGTTCGCTGTATTGATTTCTATTCATTTTTTATTTTTTTGGCAAAGCGTTTAATTGGACCTTTGTGCCGACCTCAACCTGACCTCAATTTATAGCCTGCCTGTAAATTTATGACCTCAACCTTAAAATGTAATGATGAGGTTGTCACTCCTCATTAATGTCCTCACTCTGGCGTTTAAAGACTTGGTCCTGACAATGCTATATTTACAAGAACACACACACACACTTGGACACACACACACACGAGGAAAGGAAAGAAATGTCACTGAAACTCGAGAATTAATGTGGCAACAGGAGAAACCAGGGTAAGGAGAGGAGGGGAGGATGTTTTGTAGTTCTGTCTATTTTGCTGGGGTCAGCTGAAATATTATATCTCCCTAATACAAATAGTAAAACCACTCTATCATACTAATATGTACAATTTCCAAACCAAAAAACCCAGAGTTAAAAAGCCACAAAGAACGTCTCAAATGATACCCTGCCAAACATACAATTTATAACACGCACAGTTTTAAACATACTGTAGCTGTTGTTTGTGTTTTTCTTTTCAAAGTTTCCTTTATTTTCCTGTGGCTTTAGTTTCATTGCTTGTTTTTGAGCCAAAAGTGAAAACAAAAGAACAACAAAAAAACAAAGTCAAGGATTAGCAAGGCGAGGCTTCCAGGGCGGCTGGAAAACAGGAGGCCTGAAGAGGGTGTTGAGGAGGGGAGGGGCCTCCTTTTGGTTCCGAGCGGCTGATGAAATGTCCTCTGACTGATATGCTGCAGTTGTTGTTGTGTGACTCCGGAGAACAAACCCCCCCCCCCGCTCCCCTCGCTCCTAGCAGGCTCCGCACTTGTTGTGGAGGCTGCAGACGCTGCAGCAGACTGACCCTCTCCAGCTGTAGACGCGGCTCAGCCATTTGGAAATGCACTATATATAAACTTTGTCGCACAAGGGCCACTTGAGAATCCTGTTGGTGGAAAAATAATTCAATTTAGTTCACAAATAAATAGAATATAATAAGAAAAGTGTGCAAAAACATAAAACAAAAGTACTTAATATAATAAGTAATTACTGCCATTTTTATATAAAATAATTAGAAAATAAAAGAAAGAAAAAAAAGAAAATTTAATTTAAGTAACACTTCCATTATTTCTATTTTCAACGCTTATTCTTTGAGGTTCCTGACCCGTAATCTCGCCTCCTGAAAAAGACTAAATAAAAGTGCATTGTCACCCTACACTGGCCTATATACCGGTCCGTTAACTCCTGTTGACCTGCGGCCCTTTGAAGTGGTTGAACTGGTGCGCTGACTCGGTGACTCCGACCCTGCGCCTGTTACCGTATAGTTGTAATGTCGCGGGCGGCTCGGGTTACCGCGCTCCATTTTACTGTCCCCCCTCGGCTGCCAGGCCTACCTACAGCACAGATCAGAGGAGCCAGCAGGGGTCGGGATCGCACCCCAGACTGCTGTCCCCCCATCTGTGGCCGTCAGGGGTCGGGGTCAGAGGTCAAGAGGAGTCGTAGTGTTGTTATATATCAATTAGAGGGCAGGGAGAGAAAAGTTAGCGAGCGCCGGGGCCCGAGCTGTATTTATCCGTGCTGCTGACGTGCACTTTCAGACAATAATAGTTACCTTGGATGGCTGAGGAGCCTGCTGTCAGGAAGCAAATGTTTTCAGTAAAAATATTGCCTCCCTAAAAAGTCCAATCAGATTGTTTGATGATAAGTTTTAAACTTGAACAGAAGTGCTTCTTTCTATTGGGTGGCATATATATATATATATATATGTATATATATATTTATATATGTATATATATAATCTATAATCTATAATCTATTAAAAACAATGTAGTCATTGTACCAGTAACAGTACACAAAGGATGGGTACTTTGCATCCGCATATTGAGTCTATATGAATTCATACCGACTGAAATTCCAAGGAATTTAGCACATGAAAGGAGGTTGGAGGAGATCATTCCTGGCCGTGATGTCATGTTTGAGCGCCGGGATAAGGAGCGAGCTAACTCCGTGTAATCGAGGCCATCCTCCAGAGGGAGATCCTCACATCTGCACGGCTCTGGTTTACCCTGACGGGGACTCGATCGGGTCAGGTCACTTTCCCTGGAACAGGATATAGCAAGCAATACATGCGTACATACGGAAAAAAAACCAAAACATATGCACACCTGGGTTTGATTTTAGACTGAGTGCGTGTTTGGTAACATTTAGACCCTTTCCAAAGGGCAAAAAAATCAAAACAGTTGCTTCGGATTTAGTTGGCTTGCATCATATTGGTGGACATAAAAGGAGGCTATTTAATGGGATAAGACATAATGCTTGAAGCTCACACAGACATCAGCTTACATAGTCTGCATACGCAAAAATACGCTCAACCACAAACACATCTGCAAGTGTAACACACATACATACCTATGAGAACACACACGCTTGTGCTCTCCCTCAGGCCTCTTGTTCCATCATCCAGAGTAGTTGTACTGTAGAGAATTTAAATCGCGCACATCCATCTTGAAACGCTTCATTCTGAGGTTGTTTTCAGCCTTTCGTCTGCGTTGCGTAACCACTCGTGAGTCCTGATGGAGTCAGCGAGCAGCAGCAAGGGAGGTTCAGGTGTGATGGGCGAGAAGCAGGCTGCCATTAAACAAACCACAAGAAGAAGACCCATAAGATGAAGCGGCTGCTAGTTTATAAATGATGGCCTCTGCTGAAGAGATTAGCGTGGACGCAGCAGTAGCAGCGGTTCTACCGCAAGTGGATTTTGCACGAAAAGTACAAAGCACGACAGCGAGGGCTCTTCTCGTGGAAAAGATGTTTTTCGCTCTTCTCCAGACTGACTTTGGCAGTTGACTTTGTGAGTAAACACAGTTCGGAAGTCTTGAACTGTTGATAACTTTTTCAACTGGCAGTAAAGAAAAAATAAATCTGATTGGTCGCCTGTAATTTTAGTAGCCAGTTGTCTCTTGTTTGAACGTACCCCCCCTGCTTGATGCTGTCCGTGGATACATATACATCATAATGGTTCCATTTTGTCTTTCAGGTATTACTTTTTCAAAGGTGAGAACAGAAATATAAAGACACGGTGGTGAACGCAGCTCAGGTGCAACTTGAGAAAGTGCATAACAAACACTAGCAGAAGTCCTTTCCTCTAATGCGTCACATTTATTTGCCGAGTGTTAGCATTTCTTTTGCAAGTGTTTTCTCCTACATTGCAGTCTGCTAAGCTTTCTTGGCCACCGGAGGGGGAAAAAAAGCTTTATATGCTGTATAAAATATACTAATAAATGTTGCTGGGGGGGTGGGGGAGTGTTCAGCGCTACCGTACGGGCGCCAGAGGCTAAATTTGCACCCCAAATCCCACCATAAATTAGGTTTTCGACTCGTGAAACACTCTGGGTCGAGGTTAGAAAAACACTGCAACAGAAAAGGGGCAAAATTGAATAAGCCCCTCATCATAGCAACATTAATCTTGTCTGTAGATGAAGTGAGTTGCAGAATGAAAACAGAGACGTATATGAGGGGACTTTTTCTTTCTGAAATAGAAACCCTCCCCGTGCTCCTCCTTGGCAGGGAGTTATCTCTTTCCACGTATTCTTGGATGGATCGCTCTCACCACATATTTTCGCTCCTGCACACTTTTGGCCGGTGATATTTCCAGCGAGCATTTCCAAGGAGCGCCGGCTACGGATTTGCTACGTCTGCGCAGAAACGAATCAGATCTGCACGCATAAACATATAGCGACCGAGCGGATTACTACGCCCTGATGTCTTTGCGCTCAAAGCGCGGCGTCACTCGACTCTTGATCGCAGCGACAGATCGTGTCTCTCCGCTGCGATGGCGTCCAATGTTCGGACGTGTTTGCACGTCATTATTCCATTGTGCATTGGGAGGGTGGTGTGGTAAAACTCTGGAGTGAAATGAGGTGAAGCTGTACAGTAAGCCCTGTTTTTGTTGGACGGCGCTCTGATGAATGAGGTGACGCCAGGGAAGCCATGGCCGCGGGAGAAGGTGACGGGGGAGGGTGGGGGTGGGGGATCCCCTTTTCAATTTTACTCTCACTTAACCCCCCCACTCCCACCCCGGTTGCCTTTCCGACCGCCATTTTTCACTTCTATCACTTCGACTCCCTCTGGTTTTCTTCCGCCGCTGCCGCTTTGCTCTTGTTCTCGCCGTCCCTCTCCGTCTTCCGTCGGTGGGGTGTTTCATTAACTTTGCTCCGGGATGAAAAGCAAGTGGCCATCCTTCAGCCTAAGTGCTCCTCCAAACACCGGAGCTGGCTTTTATTTAAAACTCTCCGAGCACTCACACACACACACACACACACACACACACACACACACACACACACACACACACACACACACACACACACACACACGCACACACACACACAAACATGTAATGGAGAGCCTCGAATTTCTGAGCCCGTCATTAGTTTCTGTGTTCGAGGCTGAAAGCACCTGCTGTGTCCGCACCGCTTCAGGACTTTAAACACTTCACTTGAGACTTATGTGCGCGCGGGTTTATGTTTCCATTAATGTCTGTGCGAAGAGAAGAAGAAGAAAAAAAAGGGCGATAATTCAGTCTCCGCTTGCCCCGGAAAGAGTCTCTCATTTCTCCCTTTTCTCTGAAGTATAAGTGACGCTTTATTCATCCGTACATCCGCCTCTGAGTTTTCACAATAAAAACGAGCGGATGAAATAAAAGAACGGCTAAAAAGCGTCCGTTGACTCATTTAGGCCCCATCCATCCCAGTGACTGTCATTTTAACCACAATGCACCCAGTGTTTTCAGGTGTTTTGTCCATTCATCATCGCTCTGATTCAGTGCTGATTTGCCCGGACAGCGAAGCCAAAGCAAATGATCAATGAGTCTTCCCGCTGTGTTGAATTTCAAAAGCAATGACCCCGGCTTTCTTTTCTCTCCTCTCCTCCTCATTGCTTTCTCCCAGTGGAGGGAAAATGTAAGATAGACACGAACGTTCCTGGTATACTCTTACATCTGTCTTTTACATCGTAGCTTCTCTCTGTTTTTCTTTTTTTTTTGTTCCATAGTGGATTCAGCACGTTTCCTCTAGTAGCCGTAGTAACTGTGATGCAAATAACCAAGACTGCAGCTTGAAAGTCCTCACTTGTAGAATTAAAAAAGAGAATGTTTAGTAGAAGGATGGAAAAGAAAAACACTGCCAGATCTCTGCCTATATTTATTTTGCTTTATAAGCACAAATTCACTGGGATTAGAACTTCAAATTTCTCAGAGATATTTTTCCAGCCCTCCAATCTGGGCGAAGGCGGCAAGTTTGCTTTTAATTAATGCGAGTCATTTACACGAGGATCTGGTTGTGCGATTTTTCACCCTTAAGTGTTTATTAGATGCTTAGTATTCAGCACGAGTGAATCTGAGTCTAAATAATTCATGTGTGAATGCTCACAGGACGGAGATAACGCTGTTTCTTTTCTTCTCCTTGCTGTATTTCCCTCCTCTCCTCCTCTTCCTGTCCTAACTTCCAACTCTACATTTCCTGTCCTTTTCCTCAACCTCAACCAATCTGCTCATTCTCCACGTCTTAACTCCTGCACCTCTCTTCCGTTGCTTCTATCCGTACATTCTCTGCCGCTCTCCTTCTTCCTGTGTTTGCTGATGATTGCTCTTCTTCTCTTCTTCCCCAATCTTTTGGTTCTTCCTCTTGTTTTTTTCCACACATAAAATTTGTCCCTCCATCCCACTGGCATCCACCTTCTTCATCTCTCTCCATCTCTGTCCTCCACCTGCCCCCCCACCCCTCTCTATCTCTCCATCTCTTTCAGTGGGAGGAGATCAGCGGGGTGGATGAGCACTACACCCCCATCAGGACCTTCCAGGTCTGCAATGTGATGGAGTACAGCCAGAACAACTGGCTCCGCACCAACTGGATCCCTCGCCAGTCGGCCCAGAAGGTCTACGTGGAGCTGAAGTTCACCCTGAGGGACTGCAACTCCATCCCGTTGGTGCTGGGCACCTGCAAGGAGACCTTCAACCTGCTCTACCTGGAGACGGACGAGGACCAGGGCAGCCACTTCCGAGAGCACCAGTTCTCAAAGATCGACACCATTGCCGCCGACGAGAGCTTCACCCAGATGGACCTCGGCGACCGCATCCTCAAGCTCAACACTGAGGTGCGCGAGGTGGGTCCCATGACCAAGAAGGGCTTCTACCTGGCGTTCCAGGACGTGGGCGCCTGCGTGGCTTTGGTCTCAGTGAGGGTTTACTTCAAGAAGTGTCCCTACACTGTGAGGAATCTGGCCTCCTTCCCGGACACGGTGCCCATGGACTCCCAGTCGCTGGTGGAGGTCAAAGGCTTGTGTGTCAATCACTCCAAAGAGGAGGAGCCTCCGAGAATGTACTGCAGCACAGAAGGGGAGTGGCTCGTACCAATTGGGAAGTGCCTGTGTAACCCGGGCTACGAGGAAAGAAGCAACACCTGCCAAAGTAAGTGCAGTTATAATTGGAAAAGTCCTTTCTTCCCTCGATGGTGTTTCGATCTAACAATTATGGTTATTTCTTCACCTGTTACACCCTCTGTCAGTTTTTGTTTGTTTTTTTCAAATCCGCCAGTGCGCCTGCTCCAAGCAGTCAGAGTTGATAGTCCCTTGAATTATAATTTAATGTTAACCACAAAAAAAAAAAACATGTTTACTTGGGTTCTTCGGCTCTGTTTTATGTACTTTTCAAACTTAAAGGTCAAATGTTACAGGGGTTGTTCGAAGTCAAACTTTAAGCAGGTGGAAGTGCCACTTTTAAAAGTAGTCATAGTAGAATTGGGCATCTGGCGCTGACGTGTAAATCCTGTGTGTTAAAAGCCACATGACATGATGCCGAGTCTGCCAAGACTGCAGCGTCTGTCGCACTTCATATCAGTCTGCAAAATACCTTTTCATGTCTGTTGCCGAAACCTTTCCGCCTTCATATAGATATATATAGAATAGTTTCACCGCCATGCAGTGGGGCGCGGTGGCGTGTCGGTGGAAAGCTGATGCGGTGTAACTTTCCGGGCCTTGCGTCTGATCCGTTCTGCAGGTCTTTTGAGTGCGGAGGCGAAGTGTGCGCTGGTGCAATAGCTAAACTTATACGCTGCAACACCTCATTAGGCCTGGGAAGACCTTTACCAGAGCAGCGAGGATGGGTCTGATAACGCAAGAAGAAAGGGAATGCTGCTGCAGAGTGGATTGTGAATAATGGAATATTGCGGCGGTGGCTGCGGGTGTCGCTGGAGTCATGAGCGGATAGACACTCGCGTGGCGTCTGGAGCCGCTCAGTCTCAGCCAGCGGCTCTTTTGAAGAGCCCAAACGGATCTGCTGCCTGTCTGAGACTTCAATTTTCAGATGTCGTGGTGGTACTAGTCATGCCAGAACTGATTGAAAGTTGGTATTTCTATTGAATTGGTTGCAAACGGCAAGGATGCTGTTCAGTGAATCACTACAAACAAGCCACAATCGATTTGCAAACAGATGGGACAGCTCTCCCTCTCACACACAGCCTGCTTTATACTTTGTCTCATCCAATTGTGTGAACGTCTTTTCTCACAATGTCATCGAATCTCACTCTGACTCCGAGCCAGTTTGCCCAAAGAAAAGGACACGAGCAGATACAATTATCCCGTCGGTTCGAACACAAACACGCTTGATGTGGTGCAACACAAAGCAAGGTTATGTTCCAAGTTCCTGTTCTTTTTGTGGAAGGAAGTGACTGACGCTGCAAATCTTGACATAAGCAGTTTGACTCTATCAAGCCTGCTGTTGTGATGTGCTCTTACACTCAGTGCACTGTGCACGAGCCAGAAGCAGTATCAAGAAAACTGCCCTGGGGGACATTTTCAGCTTTGCCTTTAGTGTCTCTCTCTCTTTCTCTCTCTCTCTCTCTCTCTCTCTCTCTCTCTCTCTCTTCCTCCCTCACACACACTCTGGCTCTTGGTTTGCCTCGCTCGTCCTGTGCGGTAAACGATCCCATGTTCATCAGGTCTCCCCTCACCAGAGGCGAGCCCGGTGTTAATTAAAGATCAAAGGCTGGTTTCCAGGTTAAGCCCCTGCTGCCGGGCCAGAGGGGAGCTCTTCCTCTCGAGCCCTGCGCTCACCAAGCGGCCCGCCTGACCGTCCAGATGGGAACTTTGCCACAGCTGTTACCAAAAAAAAAGAAAAAAAAAGAAGAGCTAAACAGGAACTAGGGTAGATGTACAACAAGAAATTCATCAGTATGTTTCTGAGTTGAATATGTTCAATTAGATTGACCACACAAATTCTGTGACTTTAAGTGAGATTTTGGTTTCGTTGTCGTAGAAAAAGGTCTGGCATTTGACGCCTGAATGGCAGTTTTTTCAGAAAGACGACGTTGCACTGACAAATTGCAGACCCCCTGTCCTCACCCCCCTGCCCCCACTTCCTGCCTCTCTGAGAGTAGTGCGAATGTTTGGATGTATTCGACAATCTCTTATTGGTTTCCGAGAGCTCTAATGGACTCTAATAAGGTCTTATGTTACCATGGAGTGGGACAGCTGCACCAACAGGGGCCTCGCTCTGGGGGGCCCCTGCCTCCAGGACCCTCGCTGTTAACAGACAGACGAGCGCATGGGCCCGCGGACGGCCAACACACAACATACAAAAACAGACGGTGAGGTGGCAAAGATGGTTTTGTCCTGGTTCAACATGTTGCAGAGCTGCACAGCGACTTGAACCTGGACTCCAAAAGTCCTTTCATTACACCAATCCAGCTTTTGCCAAACTGGTGTGATGCTGAATTTACCCATCTGGTGGTTTGGTAGTCTAGTAGCTGATCTGGTGCGCTGCAGTAGTTGGCCAGATGAAACTTGGAGGCTTGTTGTGTCGAGTGTTGCTGCCTCGCAGTCACACGTGGACCGACTACCTTCGCTGAATATTTCATGCTTTGTTTTACTGCAGCTACTGCCATGAAGCAGCAGCATCGTCGCACAGTTGCTGTTCTGAGGTGGCCTCTGTGTGTGTGTGTGTGTGTGTGTGTGTGTGTGTGTGTGTGAGAATGTGTGAGGGAGGGAGGGGGTGAGGGAGCGAGCAGTTGCCTTTGTTTATACAGACTCCACGGTGTGTTTAGGGGCTTTAATAAAGTACATTGTGGTATTACTGTCATTATCTTTCCGGGCTGTGCGTGTGAGCCGCTGCCTGTTTGTGTGTTTAGCCAGAGATGTTTGTGCAAGCGAGGATGTTGTTTCAGTGGCGCCTCCAAATGAGCGGGCGAAGAAAAAAACCCGTCTGGCCTTGGCCGAGCGGCGCGCGATCCGCCGCCGCTGCTGCAAAGTGCACGTGAATGTCTGCGTGCGTGCGTGCCTGTGTGTGTGTGGTCAATGGCTGCGATGTGTCATGACACATATTTCACGGCACACAAGCACGCGGTGCACGTTACGAGGAGCTTGTTTTGATGTTTCTTCATCCATACGAGAGCAGGAGATGTTATCGGACGACACTGTGTGTGTGTGGGGGGGTGAGGTCTCTGTCGGCTGTACGAGGTGAATGGACGTGTCAGTCATCGTCGGGATTACTGTATGTTCTGCGAGGCAGACTCTGGCCTTGCGACAAAGAATGCGAGGCGAGATTTAATCTGGCTAAGTCGGTCTTTCATCTGTCATTAGAACAGACCGGAGCAGGTGAACGAAAGCCCTATCAACCATCAGTGTGAAATTCCTGCACCCCTAATTTGATCTTAAAACAGCAAATGGGTGTGTGTGTGTGTGTGTGTGTGTGTGTGTGTGAGAGAGAGAGAGAGAGAGAGAGAGTGAGAGAGAGAGAGAGAGAGAGAGAGAGAGAGAGAGAGAGAGAGAGAGAGAGAGTGTGTGTGTGTGCGTTGTGCCGCAAACACGAGCAGCTGTTCGCAGGCCCACATTCTCACTGGATACATCCAGACACACAATACTCAAACTTGCGCCGGCAGCATGATGCTAATTTGTAATTGTACGCATACGGCAAATCCACAGGCATCGCCAGTTTTTGGCTCCGCTCATTTTCCGACATGCTCGTCCGATCCGACATCGCTTGGCTCAAGGGAGCAAAGTCATTAAGCCCTGCAAACATAGTACGTACATACAAAAGACCCAGGACTGGTAACATGAGCGCTGGTACTTTTATTAGTACTAGTAGTCTTTAGCTGTGTTTCCACTACCCCTAGAATTGCGCAAAACCTAAATATTGCAATAATAAACTGGCCATGGAAACACCTAAACTTGGAAAAACCTCTCAAATATCACTCAAGGTTTTGACGCTGTCGCGTGGTGGTTTTTCAGACGCAGCGAAATAGAGGTATATCGCCAAAGTGTCACAGAAACACTTTTTTTCATTTGCACGTCACCAGACGTGACGTACGGGGTAACATGACCAGTTCCCTTCAGTTCACACCCATTAGAATTTTAGCTGCTACTTTAGCCAGTTTGCTGGGCTCTATTTAGCGCAAGAGGCAAGGTCAGCCGCTAGCTAGCTGCAATTCGAAGCTATGTTTATGAGAACTCTTGTCAAATCCAGCGGGGTGTAGAGCAGAAACACGTTGGTCCGTCAGAGCAAAATTCTGTTGCTTCAGCTGTATATCCACACTGGTTTAGCTCGGTAGCTTCTTCCTCCTGGTTCTTCCTCTACGTCATCTTCTCACTTGTCGCTTTGCTCGTAGCTTCACTTCTCTTCTGCATCTTTACACAGAGTAGGTTGATGACTTAATGAAAAAAAAAAAAATGTATGGTTTGGAGGACTTCAGGATGTTTGAACGGGATTTTAGCATTGAAACCTAAGCAATCGATTATTTTAAGAAAAAAAAAAAGTGTTTCTCCAGTGATGTCAGTGTTTCCCTGTTTACCCCAGCTCCTCCTCCTCCTCCTCCTCCTCCTCCTCCCCCTCCTCTCTGCAACCCTCGCCCACCCTGTGGCCGACCGTCTTGGCCGCCCTTTCAAAGCGGGCGCCGCTCCCGTCTCACGTCGAATGTTTCCCATCACTCTCCACTTGCTCGCTTAAGCGACTCGGCCGCTGCCCTCATGCGCTGACACGCTCGAGCAAGACGCACAAGGCTTCATTTGCCGACTGGGTCACGCACAGCGCCGGCGTCGAGCCGGGCCTCGATGAAACAGGAGCGCCAGCTTGTGTGATTCAGCGTCGGGTTTTCTTATTATCCTGGAGGCTGGCGGGCGGTGATGCTCGTCCTGCTGCCTCTCAGTCTCTGTATCCTCTGATTGTTGTGCTTTGTCGGTCTTTGTGGCCGAGACACAATGGTGGCTGCTAAATTTTCAGTTAGTCTGGTACCTGCATGACTGGAGCCAATCCAGAGTTACATAGTTAAAGGGTTTCTTTAATCATGAAAAAAAAAAACAAAAAAAAAAAACAAGTCTAATTGGAGGTTTTGCGTTTCCTTCTTTCTTTCTTTTCCTTCTTTCTTGCATTTGAACGCTCTGCAGTGTCGCGGCCCAGAGACATCAGGCATCAATCTCTCTCTGCTTTCCATTAAAAAAAAGCACAAATGGTAGCCAATTAAACCTTTCATTTTTTGAAAACATTTGCTTTATTTTTATGTTGTTATTATATTTTATGGGATTCGAGAAGGCTTTCAATTAATGTGTGCCATATGCTCTTTGGATTTTCCTTTATTCATCATTTATGGATGCGGGCGTGCTTGCGTGTGAGCTCTCGTTGTCTTTTTACCTCTCTCTCCTCTCCCCCCCCCGCTCTCTCTCTCCTCTCTCTGTCTCTCTCTCTGTCTCTCTCTCTCTCTCTCTCTCTCTCCCCTCTCTCTCTCTCTCTTCCAGACTCTTGAAACTGAGTGCTGTGAATTCGTGGAGCTCTTGGCTCTCGTCTGGTCCCTTGGAAGGACCCTGTGTGTTTGCGTTGGCCATTATATCCCTGCCAGGCTTTCCACTCTCAATCACACACACACACACACACACACACACACACACACACACACACTCTTCTCTTTACACCGAAGCTCATAAATTACAATGACAATATTGTTCTTTATCCGGCTACAATCTAATACATAAATCAAATTCTAACTTTAATATTATAATCAACTCTTTCATGTCCCCTGCTTGTGCCCGGCCTCCGTCGTCGTTGCCTTGGTTTAGTCGTCGGTGCCGTCATTGTGTCTCGTGGCGTTGCTGCCCTGCTATGCACACACTCACACACACACACACACACACACACACACACACACACACACAGTGGAAGTGTCACAGGCTGGGGGGGGCTGGACGGCGAGCTGTAAGCCTGAGGGTCGTCTCCTTGGAGAGCAGGTGTTCCTCACACACTTCAGTCGGCCACTCACGTCCCTCCATCCTGTGTGTGTGTGTGTGTGTGTGTGTGTGTGTGTGTGTGTGTGAGTGCGCTGCTTTGTGTTTGTTTGGGTGAATGTGAAGTGCTACACTGTACTGCGGCGGCTGTGCTCGAGCGCCGCCGTGTTCCATTGCATCAGCCTCCTCCTCTTCTCCTCTTGTCAGTTCAGCTTAGCGCCAAGGCTCTCTCTCTCTCTCTCTCTCTTTCTCTCTCTCTCTCTTTCTCTCTCTCTCTCCCTCTGCTCGCCGCTGCAGCCCTTTTGGCTGTGGCCTGGCTGGCACTCTGCCTCTTCAGTGCGAGGGGAGCGAGGGGAGGAGAGGCCGAAGCGGGGAGCAGGGCTCCGACCCACCGGATCGGGTGTTTCAGCGCGGACGCTCTTTAATCATGTTGTTATCGCCCAACTGTTAAAGTTGTGCTCAATGTGAAAATATATATGTTGCGGACGTCTGTGGCCGAGGCTTATGAATTCAGTTTTTTTTTCTCGGGCACATTTTGAGATGACGGTACATCTGCGTAAAGTTGTTTTGGATCTCACTCCACTTGGCTCTTGATTTTTTTTCTTTCGCTAACTTGTAGCACATTGTGCTGGACCCTGCATCACCGCCGTGGCTGAGCCAGTGTCTCCACACAGACCCACATTTCCTTGTCTTCACTTTAAGAGACCCCCTGTTGTCAATGGCTCTCTTAGTTGTGTGTCAGCGCTGTGTCAGGTCATTTTGGACTAACCCAATGAGACATATACACTACCAGTCAGTTTGGACACAGCCTATGAATTTAATGTCTTTTCTTTCATTCTCATGACTTTTGGCATCGCAGTTTCTTACTGAAGGAACACACATGGAATTATGTGGGAAACAATGAAAGTGTAAAATAACTGAAAACACATTTTATATTTAAATTCTTCAAAATAGCCACCTTTCATAAGAAGCGTCTTGAGAGTTATTTAACATGTTTTTCTTCTGCATAATTACATATATATTGCTCATATATTTCATGTCTTCAGTGTCTATCTGCATTGATTTCTTCTGATTGTCCCCATGTGTATTGGTCGGAATTTCTTTGGCTGTTTGGAAGTGTGTTGTCAGTCTTACTGTTGTTCTTACAATCAATTACATCAACACTGATTTTCCTTCAGGTGCTCTTCCAATTTCCAACAAACTGTTGACTGCCTGCTAGATGCCTGTAGCAGCGTTTTTTTCTTTCCTCTTTGTACCTTCTTACTGGACGTCGTCACCTTTAACTTTCCGTCGACCCGCATTGACGCTGTGTGTGTCTGTGTACTTTGTGCAAGCTTGTGTGTGTGTGTGTGTGTGTGTGTGTGTGTGTGTGTGTGTGTGTGTGTGTGTGCCTTTCTGCTGTTGGCCAAGGAGGAGGCCTGGGCTGAAGATGGAGGAACGTTTCGCTCCTTCAAGCTCTTCAGGGCTGTTTGCTTTTCTCTTTATGAGCCTCCCAGCGCCGACTGGGGGTGACGGGCGAGCTCGTCACCCCCAGTCGGTGCTGGCGCTTCAAAGCAGGTTGGTAACCACAGGCTCAGGAATTCTACTAAACACACACGCACACACACACACACACACACAGTTATACACGCACGCATAAGCAGGCCAGGCTGCCACAGACACACAGGGACTGATAGAAAGATGAGGTGTTTATTTGTTGGAGAGGCTCCTCCCCCGCTGGTTGACATCACGGTGGTCAGTCAGTTTGCAGTTCAGACTGTGTGGGAGACGATTGTTTTTTGTGCAGTATGCTGAGGCATGATATGCACACAGTGTGCTTGATCTTGCACCAAATAATCCATGGAAAGCAAAATAAAGCAGAGTGAACATGGCTTTACTCTGTCAAGCGTTATTCTCTACTGTGTCAGGGAAATGTTCATCCTGATGCATTTCCTCTTCATGTGAAGGACTCTTGATTCGTTGTTCACTGTTAAATTGCAAATGCAAGTTTTTACCCTTAACCTCAGCGTTCGGTTATCTAATTTCTATCAAACTTTAACAGAGAAAAATAGTTCAAACATCATTTTGCAGACATCTGAGCTTGTTTCTGTTTTGGTCGCACTAAAGCATCTTACTGTTGTATAAAATTATCTCGCCTGTCCACAACCGATGTGCGTTCTTCTGAGTTTGGCAAGTATGACAAAAAGACGCCAGTGCCCATTGTTTACAGTCCAATTTGTTTTTTGGAGCAAAGCTTGTAGATGCCCTTATCACCAGTTCCAGCCCTCTAACATATATTCATAATTGAAAAAAAACCCAAACAAAATCAATTTGAATTAGAATGTCAGCATTTCTAAACCTGAGCCTGTGAAAACGCTGACAAGGCAGCATATTTCTTTCCCCTATTTTTAGGATTATTTGCATGTGTGCAGCGTGTCTTTGCAACCTAAGCAGCCGAGCGTCGCTCAAAGGATGAATTAGAATAATTTGCTGGTTTGCACATTCGTGCATGTGCGTGCGTGCATGTGCATGTGCGTGCGTGCGGCATGTGCTTGCGTGCGTGCCTGTGTTTGCGTTGGCAAGGACAAAGTGGTGTCACTCTGCGTCAGGGTCCACTTTGACAGACACTCTGGATGTTTGGCTACACATGTAATGCAAGACGGGGAAGGGAGGGGTGGATGAGGAGGAAGGGAAGGGAAAGGGGCGGGGGGGTGTCACTCCATCACGTGTGATGGATGAGAGGGAGCAGGCTGGAGAGGAAGGAGGGAGAGAGAGAGAGAGAGAGAGAGAGAGAGAGAGAGAGAGAGAGAGAGAGAGAGAGAGAGAGAGAGAGGCTGGCTGTCACCCCTGCTGAGCCCTGAGACTCCGGAGAGGAGCGCTTGTTTTCGTGATTTGTGACATTACAGCTGTCAATTCCTCCTCCACAGAGATCTATCTATCTATCTATCTATCTATCTATCTATCTATCTATCTATCTGTCTGTCTTGCACTTTCTCCACTCCAATGCAGTGGGTTAAAATGGCTTAAAAAGCTGAATTTAAAAGCGTCAACATTGAAAGGCTGTTAAAAAGCATAATTGCACAATAGTGCTTTCCTTTGTACAAAATCAATGCATAAACCGCCACGGCAAGCAAGAGATATTCAATCAAGCAACATCCCATCGTCAGCGTGAGTCTTTGTTATTAAATTGCGGGACCTGTCATCCGTCACGCTTAAAGACGCCCTCGGCTGTAACCCTACAACATCCGGAGGCCTTGGCTGTCATAGGCCTCACACACCGAAGCGGCGGCGAAACTGGCGAGCTGGCGGCTGTCAGCAGCGTCAACCCCGCTCGGCCTTGCGAGTGTCATTCCGCTGAAAAGAAAACGACGCAAAAAAAAAAAAAAAAAGATTCTCCACATAAACGTCCGTCTTTTCCGGCAGCTGTCTCATCTGGCTGCTTCGCAGATGCCGGCGCAAACAGCCTTTTTTTTTTTTTTTTTTGCGTTTCAACAGGCGCGGCGCCGCTCGACTGGCAGCGAGGAGGCCGGGACGTCTGTTTCAACGCTTCCGGGAGGCTCCGGCACAGCGTGAAAACCTGCCGGAGTTTCTGCGGTTGGGCCGGACGCAGGAACTTCTTTTTTTAATCCTAAATAATGTGACACACGTCGCCTCAAAAAGCCATTTTTCTGTGCTGTCGCTTTTGTTTTGAGATTTTTTTTTCACTTCAACGTCAAGACTTGCAAAGACGTTCCCCACTTTTTGAATCCGTTTAGATCCGAAACAGAGCGCGCTTCAGTCCTCGGGAGGCGGAGCTTCTGTTGGAGGGAAAACAGCCCTGTGCAATGTGAATGTGCGGCTGTTATTCTTTACAGTGTGCACTCTAACTTAATGGTCCTCGTGATTGTTTCCGATCAGCCGACTTTTTACTGCAGCAACTCGCCACAAAGCTATGATGCTGCGAGCTGCACAAGCTGACATCACCAGTACTACCAGTAGCTGAGAGGAGACCTGGAGGAGACCTGGAATAATCATGAACACTATCAATACACTCCAGGTCTTCCCTGACTCATAGAAATGAATATAAAGGAGAAAAACAAAACTTTAATAATTCGACTTCATTGATCAGTTTCTTGCTCTTTTTGAATACGTGTGTGTTTCTTCACGCCTGTCGGCCTCGCGTGTGTGTTTTATTTCGCCCTTGTTGCGGTAACCTTGGTTTTTCCATGGCTTTGCGTATTCCATCTTAATCGGGTCTGCAGTCTTCAGAGCTCCCCAGGGGGGACTCGGTGTTTGTGTGCGTGCGCGTAAGTGCGTTTGTGTGCGAGTGAGCGAGCGAGAAGGAAACTGAGAAAAATAAGTGTGCAACTACAACAACAACAAGTGTGTCTGTCGAGAAAAAGAAAAGCAAGGAAGGCAGGTCATTAGTTTAGCAGGCGCGAGTGGCAGCGAGGGAAGAAGACAAAGTGGCCACAGCAGCAGAATCCACCTCTGGCTGACGTGCGCCAGCCTGTGCACGAGCTCAGCGTAGCTGGACGATAGTTCAGTTTTCTGAACTCGTCCTTCGTCAACCAACCGCACGTTTCAAGAGCTTCTCTGTCGCCACGTGTCCATTAAGACATCCGCTCCGTCCCGGGAGGCTGACGGAGACGTTCCTCCTCCTCTTCTTCTGCACCCGGAGCAGGATGTGCATCAAAGGAGCGCGGTCGGGAAGTCAAGACGTGAAATGAAAGGCAGGAGGGAAAATGCTGCGCTGGGGAGTTTTCCGGAGCCGGTTACGGGTCCGAAGGCTGTAAAATGTCCATTGCACCCTATTTTCGCGCTTAATGTTTTTTTCTGGCTGCGCCCGTTCCGATCTGCCCACATGTGACACTGATTGAAATATTCCACAGCTACGACGTGGACGGCGAGGATCTGGATGTAGGAGGTGCAGATGAACGCATGGGGAGCTATTTTAGGGGGAGAGGAGAGACTATTAATTCCCCGGAAAATCATCTGTTACCTTTTTTTTATTATCCACGAGTGGACGTTTAAAAGGTCCCGCATGCAGAATCACATTACCCATGTTTTCTAACAGTCGGTTAGGTTTTTTTAGCCTGAGAGGTCTCTGCTTTTAAAGGGGGAGAGTGTAGAAAATCAGCTCTTCGTGATGTCACAAAGGGCACCTATCACTCCCATTGAAACCCTCCATTGAATCCGCCACACAGCCTTTACTTCCAAACGTGTGGAAGGTCCAGTGAAGCTTCAGTCTCTGGCTGACTGTTTTCACTGTTTTCTGTGGGAGGCTGTCAACAGATGGCTAATCTGGAAAGTTTCCCGGACAGTTGATCATGTGAGGAGGCTTCATTGGAGTCCGGAAAGAAAATGAAAACTGGGACCTTTAACCAGAAGCCAGATTTATCTTCCAGGTGGCTGCATGCGGAGTGGATCTCAGGTGACCTTTGCCTGGCTCGCGACCCCGTGAAAGAGCCGCTAAGATTCCCCAAATCGAACTACGTGCTCGGCCCAGCACGCATCCTTGACTCCGCCCTCGCGGAAGAAGCGTCCGATCTTTCCCCCATCGTCCCGCTCAGAGCAGAGCGCTGACATTTTCCTCTCATCCGCGGCGGTTGACTTGGAAATGGTGTCAGATGGGATGACATGCCCTGTGGTGTGTGTGTGCGTGTGTGTGTGTGTCTGCCTGCCTGCTCGCATGCAGGTTTGTCACCCTGCGTGCATGTGTGTGTGTGTGTGTGTGTGTGTGTGTGTGTGTGTGTCACTTTGCATGCCGCTGATTAAAAGACGGTCAGGCCTCAGCGATCACGCCTCCGGCTCTCCCTGCTCCATGAATGCCAAACACAACTGAGCATGCCCAGAGCAGCCGAGCATGGCGGCAGTAGGAGGAGAGCAGCAGCAAACCCACCTGGAGCTCCACCACTGTCAGTGTGTCAGTAGTGTGTCCCCACCTCCTCCTCGGTCCCTGTGCATAATGTGCCTAATGTTCACGCACTTTTCGAGTTATACTTTCCCACAAGATGTTCAAGTTTATTCTCTTGCTGTGAACTGAAATTATTGAAGTCATTCGTGCGGATCAACAGTGAAAATAAAAATACAAAATGTTTGAAAATCCAGTTATGGAATGTAGGATTTGGTTGGATTAATTGTAAGAGGAAATGTCTATGGCAATGATGGACAACACATTTAGCATTTTTGTCACTCCATAGGCAATATTGTGGAATATTTATTAAGATGCTTGAACTCATGCGATGCGGCATTATACCGGATTGAAAAAAAAAAAAAAAAAAAATCCATATTTGCTGCTATTTCCAATTATTTCTAATAGACATATTTCAGACCCTTTCAGATTTCGTTGTATGACAATTAGCCGTATTCACATTCAGATTCAGACTTGTCTCATGTGTCTGAGTGCTTTAGAGTGTTTTTGACAATGGCTAAGAGTTGTAATAGCGGCATCATTGAGCTCCTGTTGCCGTCGTTGTCTCCTCGGGAGGCTTTGGAGGTTTGCATCACCTGCACCTGAACAATAAGAACCACCAACCTTTAAAGGTTGCCGGGATCCTCCTTCCTCTCTTGCACACAAAGCAGTGTGACGAAGAGCGGCGGAGCGAGGGGAAAAAAAAAAAGTGTCAGACAGTAGTGTCCGACAAGATTACTGTACTCATCATGCACACGCCGCCCACCTCCTCCACCTCCACCACTCCACCTGTTCAGACGGATGGCACCAGGCATTTGTCAAGGTGAAGAGAGAGCTGGCCCGACCGATGCAACCCACCAATTTTTCCATTTCTTCCGCCTGGCTGCTCTCCCTCCTATCAGGTGTTCAATTTGAGCAGCCCGGGGGGGATGACGCCAGAGTGCAAAAAACCTCAGCGGAACGTTTGAGGAATCCTCCTGATTAATGCGAGTTCTCTGCCTCCCAGGCGTGATTGCTTGTTTTTTTGGCCGTCTTTGCTGAAGTTCTGGCCCTGGTGTGCTGGTTCTGGCTGGTGTGTTGCATATTATTGCTTTATTTTTGTATTATTATTATTTTTTTTCGTTAATGGCATACCCAAGGAACCAAACGGTGCTTCATATGGGACCAAAATCAGATTATTATTTTTTAAAATTTCTTTTTAATTTTGAAAATACAGGAACTGATTTGATCTCTATGGAAGAGGATTAGGGCCACAAGAAGAGAAAAAAAAGAGACTTTTTTTTTCAAGTTTCCAATTTGAGAAGAAAGTTGAAATTTCGTGATTAAAGTTGAAATTTAAAAAATAATGTTGACATAAAAAGGACAACGTTTTGTGAATAAAATTGAAATTTTGCAATTTTTCGTAGATCTCACATGTCAGTTTCAAGGGAGCACAGTTAAAATTCTTCAATGGAAAATGTTTGGTGTTTTTTCAAATAGAAATGGTGCAGCTGCAAGAGTCAAACCAATAATAATCACCGATTTATGAAACAAAACATCTCCCCCAGATTGTGCACATTGAAAAACAACAGTTTGCCGATGGCTGTGTGTGTGTGTGTGTGTGTGTGTGTGTGTGTCTGTCATCGCCCCCCAGTGGGTGATGACAGCTCAATACAAGGGCTAATTGAGGTGTGTGGTATTGATGAGACCCCGAACTCTAATGAGCTTTAGCCAATTAATCCATCGATTTACATGTAAATGACTGCTGAAAGGTGACTGGCTGTGACTGCCATCTGCATGCACTTACCATGCTAATGTCATGCTGAGTGACACATACAAGCCCCGACACACACAGGCAGAAAATCCCGGAGTTGAGGAACAGGAAGGCCATTAAATTAAAAAAAGAAGAAAAAAATCCTGAGCTTGCTCACTGACAGATTTCCGCTGCTCCCGCCTCTTTCCTGCTATCAGCAAAATACGACGTGAATTAATGACACTGCTCTCCTCGCTCTTTTTTTTGCACACCTTTTAATTATGAGGCAAAACTCTTTCATCCAGCATGTGGATCTCCTCCCAGCAACCTACCGTTTCTCTTTAAGGTCCCACCTTTGCACTACGGCGGTGAACACAAACTTTTATTTTGAAGTCAAGTCAAGAGGCCATTGAAGTCTGATACAACACCAGCAGGAGAGTTGTCCGTCACTCTTTGGTAAAAAATGAAAAGTAATTTTTTTTTGTTTGCGTGTGCGTCTCTTAGCTGCCGCAGTCAATAGTGGCTTGTTCTGGTTCTGCTGAGAAGTTGAGCCCTGAAAAAGTCTCTCACCACTCAAACAATGGGATAATGTGGAGGCACTGGGCTGCGCTATCAGCCAGCTAACTGACTGGGTTCAGTGTTAATTACCAGTGTGTTCAGCTGAACTGAGATTCGCACTAAATTGTCCCCAGGTGGGGAAAGAATGAGCTAGCTTCATTTCTCATGGCTGCAGTAGAGCTAATTATGGCTGTGTGTGTGTGCGTGTGTGTGTGCGTGTGTGTGTGTGTGTGTGTGTGTGTGTGTGTGTGTGTGTGTGTTGTGCTTAAGATTTTTGATGCATACTTCCCCACCAGCTCTCTTCTCAAGCTTCTATGTTGCATGTTTGTGTGTTTATCTAGGAGTGTGTGTAAGTGTGCATCAATGTGTGTGTGTGTGTGTGTTTGTGTGTGCGTGTGTGTGTGTGTGTGTAAGCGAGAGAGAGCGTTTGAGAATCCCCAGCTTCAAAGAGCCTTGTTAGCTGTGTGTACTCTGTATGTGTGCGTGTGTTTGTACGTTCACGCAAGACCGGAGAAGAATTGGCTGAAACACGGAACTTCCCAAAGCCAACAGCTCTGTTAAGTGAGATGTGCTCCATCCTAATGATCCCATCTATCACTCCCTTCATCTTTCCATCCCTCTATCCCATAACTCCTCCATCACCGTCTCCGCGGGCTCATTAATTTAGCCCCCGGACTATTTATGGGCCTGTAAAAACAATAAGGAAAGAGAAGAAGGGGTTTGTTGGCACGACAGACACTTGCAGCGCCTGGGAAAGACCAGTGGAAGCCTGCTGAGGTGGACGGGGCCGACCACATCACTCTTGGTTAATTATCCAAGATTCTTAACATATGGTTAGCATTGGAAGATATTTTCATAATATGGAGTGCAACCGCGCCGCACACAGATTGAAATTGGGAGCGAGAGCAACAATTTCTCCCCTGATCTACCTGCTGCCAGTGGAGGGTCCAGTCAGAAAGAGAAATGATTCAAATTAGCTTCTTTCTTTCTTTCTTTCTTTCTTTCTTTCTTTCTTTCTTTCTTTCTCTCTTTCGAAAAAGGAAACTCAAAAGACTTTACGAAAAAATTCACTGAAAAGCGTTGTAAAAACTTTATGTTCTCTCGAAGCTAAGCTAACTCAAAGCTATGCCTTTGTTTCAAGTGACTAACATTGAGTACAATGCTTTGATTCATTTTGAGTTTATTTTTATTTAAAAGAAGTGACCCGAGAATTTTACTTTAATTATGTTGAATTTGTTTCCCCAATTGAAAATAAATTAGTATCAGTATATTAGAATGGAGGCATTGTATCCAATTAAAATTATGTTACATTGTGGTATTTAACTCAAAAAGTTTGAGTTGCAACAGAAAAAACAGCAGTGAGATAACTCGGCGGGACGTTCGCTTCCTGGCTGTCGTTAACGACGGCGCGAGTGTCGGCGCGGCCTTGGAAGTCCATCGCACGGCGAACGCGTCAACACGACATGATCTGCCCGGGCACCCAGCTAGGCGCCCTTCAGCAGGAGCCTTTTTTAATGACGGGCTGTTGTAGGTAGCTGTTGCCGGCGAGTGAAATACCATGTGTGCACCCAGCGGGAGGACATTCCTGGCGGCCCCGCTGCTTCCTGAGGTCATCAGCGGAGTCCTCGTCCCCGCCGCTGCTGCTGCTGCTGCTGCTGCTGCTGCTGCTGCTGCTCCGGCGGCGGCGGCGCAGCAGCAGCAGCAGCAGCAGCAGCATCCCAGGGCCTCTGCCTGAAGGGCCTCCCTGACAGCGGGCCCTTCAGCTTCCTGTCAGCCACGCCATGTGTGAGGTGGTGGTGGTGGTGGTGGGGGGTGGAGGGGTCCTGGACCCGGTGGTTCAGTCAGTCAGGCTGCTTGTAACCTTTGCAAGCAGCCGGACGGCTCGGATTTCAAAATGCCCCAAAAAATCCACCATTCATCCGCGTTGCCGGCTGCCGATAGCAGGTGTTTTTAATTGGCCCCGACCCTCTTCGGGCCTATCAGCTTCCTGCGCAGATAAAGAGGTGTGAGGGCAAGGAGTGACTCCTCCAAACTGCTCTGAATAAGCCCGGATTACAGCCGGGAAGTAAAAGCTACGGCCCCCCCGATAAAAAGATTAACGTCGCTGCTGCTGTAGCGGCGCTTTTATCAGAACCCGGTGAACCTGACGTGTTTTTTTTTTTTTCTTTACTCCCATCTCACTTTGTTGGCCAGCGACTTGATAAAGATGTTGCCAATTGCGTACCGGTAGGAAGCCCTTAGCTGCCAGCAAGCAATCTGATTGGTCCGCTCGGATGGGAAAACGTTTCATTCCAGTTTTACATTTTCTACCAGTTGGATTTTTATCAGATGGTTGCGTTTGATAAAGCTGAAAGGATTCTGGAAATGTGCAAGAAAAAAAAAAAAAAATGATGGAAATGCAGGTTTTTGTGCGCTGCACTGCGCCGTCGTCATTATTATCTGATGGAGTTTAATTGACGAGAAAACTCTCACAATACATTCAGGGAGGGGAAGAAAAACAGACTGTAGCGTGGGGCTGTGTTTTCATATCCACGGGTTCTTCTTTTTCTTCTGTAGGACGCCGGCCACACTTTTCACACCTGCGAACGCCGTCAGCAGGTTTCTTTTTTTGGCTGGCGTGGTGAGATGTGCGGCATTGTTCGGCAAAGCGGCAGTCGCCAAAACGAGGCAACCTCCTCCTGCTAGCGCCCGACGAGCTAAATGAGCTAAAAACACGCCGCCTCTTTGTTACTCGATGAAGATTCAGTCGTGAGCTGCTGTGCGTGCCAAGGAGAAGTGGGGGGGAGGAGCGAAGGCATCTGCCTCTACTTATGAATTCAACAGAGTGCAACCTAGAGCATCCCTCCCTCTCTCTCCCTCTCTCTCCCTCTCTCTCTCTCTCTCTCTCTCCCTCTCTCTCTCTCTCTCTCTCTCTCTCTCTCCCTCTTCGTCTTTCCTTTTTCTGCCCACATTCTGTGCATGTAAAAGGCGCTGTTCATCATTATTCAAGGACAGAGCTGATTAAAGGTGATTAAGCTCTGCCCATCCATCACTCTCGCCTTTCAGCCCGTCACCGGCCCCACTAATAAGAGGGACACCAGTGCCTTCACCATGTGTGTGTGTGTGTGAGTTCGCCTGAAAGAAAGAAAGACTGTTGTGTTTCCAACTTTATTTTTCCTTGCCTCTAAATAATCACCATTAAACTAATTGAAAATAATTTCCCGAAGAAGAAAAAAAAGAGAAGACAAACACACTCCCGCACAAACCCTCCCACGGCTGCCGCTTTCATGTTTTTCCGCCGCGCACGAATAACAAAGCAGCCTTCCAACGGCGGCGCGGACCGAAATGGGCCGTGGCGGTTCCCACTCCTCTGCAGAGCTCTCCGGCAGCACCGCCACTGCCGCCGTGATGAACGTCCTCCTCGCGCATGATAAATGGCTGCAGTCACAATATTAACCTACCCTAATGCCGTAATGATGCTAAAACCAAAGGATCATTTCCTTGAATAAGAGTTAATGGATGACTTTGGCTGCCGGCCCGTCCCTCGCTCCTCCGCACATGGACCTGCTGCCCGCACCCCTATTTTTTTTATTTTCTCTGCCGTGGGCACGGACAAGGTTGGAGCGACACGTTTATTATTCATTTTCATAAATCAGTCGTAATTGAAGAGGGGGAAATTTAATGTTTATGCTCAACGTTTACAAAATTATATGTTTGGCAACGGGACACGCCCAGTTGCGTAAAGTGTTCCGCAGGGCAGAGAGCAGTCAATTGATTAATTACCGTGAAAAAAAAGAAGGGAAAATCTCACCAAGTCCAAACTAAAATAAATCTTATGTATTTTCTCGACCAAAGAATGTGTGACTTGTGTCTGCAGCCAAACTTCTGATGCAGAACTAAACCATGTGGCTCCTCTAAAGTTTGAAAGTAAAGCCAGACAAAAAGAAAGTTCAGGTTATCACGAAGATGAAGTGCAGAAGTTTTAATGCTTAAAAAAAAATCCATCACCTCGTCTTTTCCACATCTTCCAAAAATAAAAGTAATAAAAACTCAGTCATAAAACTTTGATCCGGGGCCCAGAACAGCGGCAGGCATCTTCTCAGAGCTCATCTTCGGCCTTGAGATTTCACACAGCCGAGTTTTCTTTTTTTTTTTTTTTTGTATCCCCATTCTGGCTCCTCGCTGGATGGAGAGCTCGTCTGAAACGGCAGCCAGACGATCAGAAGCCACAAAAAAAAAAAAACACCCTCTTTCAACGGGGGTCAAACTGGTTTCACTGCACATTTTACAGAGTGTTGACTTCAGTTTCATGAGCCGCGCTGCTGGAGGAAGCTGGGCGACGACCCGCACTGGCCAGTGTCCGATTCCTATTAAAAAGGCTGGTTTCAGGAGCGGCAGATGAGTCCAGCTCTCTGTCCAAAGAGGCTCGTTTGATTGATAGTCCGTGTCCGACGAGATGTTCCGTGGCTGCTCCGCACCTCGAAACAGTCTCTCTACCGCCGACGGCGACTCCCTGCACCAAAGCTGCTTCGCAGGATCCAAATAATAATAGTCATAATAATAATGATAATAACAACGATAGAACTGATACCGTTGGTGCCGCTTGAGCGCGAACCTGTCATTTCTGGCGCAGTGGATAAACAAGGTTTTGGAGCGGGACGCCTCCAGTACGGTGATTTAATTTTAGTTCTTCCACTTGGCTCTTTGGAATAGCGGCAGGAGAAGCAGCAGCACTCAGCGGGGCGTCACGCTGAAGCCGCCGCTGTTTCCGTCGCCAGCAAACCACACGAGCGAGGAAAGTGAAAACTTAGAAAGTCGTTCCTGAATTAAGACGGTGCAAGTTTCTCTTTCGGTTCACCGTCGTTGGCAAATTCACCTCGTGAAGAGCAAAAATTGCCATCGCGCGGAACGTTTTGGGGAACAAGTCGGCAAAGTTTTAAAATGTTTTTTATAGATTATTTATTTTTCTATGTTGCAGTTTCGTCTTTATAAAAGACTTTTTGCAGTTCCTTCTTCTTTTCAGGGCTGCTGCACCACACTGCTTCTTTGTGTCTCGTCTATGATTAGCACAGGAAGTTTTAACCCAACTGACTCATGTGTTGTTTCACTTATTTATGTATGTGTCATCACCCCACACACACACACACACACACACACACACACGGCCAGCTGGGCCGATCCCTGTATGAGAAGAATGTGCACGTACACATCAATACACACAAGCATAAGGAGTAAAAATGACTAATGGAGCCCGTAAACTCCTGTTTATGCGTTTGCAAGCCTGCGCATATGCGTACGTGTGTGTGTCCGCACCGATTATCGTGCCTGCTCCGGTCCGGGTGGCTGCTGCCGAGCATGATGGGAAGGATGGGTGTGGAGGAGGGGGGAGGGGGGGGGGGGGGTGAGAGGGCCTTGATGTGTCTGGACGTGTCTGTCGCTCATCTGCGCTGCTCTGTCACGCACACTGAAAACACGACATTCAAGAGTCTGAGCGGACACACACACACACACAACACCAAAGGGCGTCACACTGTCACACATGCATGCAGCCGTCTCCTTCTTTGTCTCTCTCGCACACAAAAACACCCAAACACACACAGACACACTCATGCGAGGAGGCGGAACTTGCACCCAGATCACTTCTGATTGGTTTATCGCTTGCTCGTTCTAGTCGCTCTCTCTCGCTCTCACCCACTAACTGCCACCCCGGGGGTCTCCATCCCTCCTGCTCCCTTTCTTCCCCCTCTCAAGCGGTAACACATGGCGGGACGCCCCGTGGTGAGGTGTGTCAGTTGAGCGGTGATTTAGAGCTGCGGTGCCCCGACCACTGCTGAGACACCTGCCCCAGGAATCCACACACACACACACACACACACACACACACGCAAACAAAAACACTTTTTCACACTTGAAGGCGGTCACTCACACACATGACGGCCCAGCGCCACCCGGCAGATCATGTTTTGCCGTTGCAAAGCTTTGAGCGCCGGCCGCTGGTGCAAAGTGTCGTGACTTCCCTGCTGCTGCTGATGGTTTTCACACCGGGAGTCATATATCCGTCATACGCCAAGATCATGGGTCTAACTGGTCCCTGGCAAAGACGCCATCTCTGTATTAATGTATACACTTCAAACCTTCTTTCTGGCAACTATTTTCATGCTGTTTCCATCCTACAAGACCAGTAAAATACCTCAGTGTTGCACTTTTAAAATATATTTGCATTCACTTCACATGTGATGGTCGGATGTGTATTTCTACAAGCTAGTGTTTTTTGTGATTGTTCACTTTTCAGGCGGAATGTTTTTGACTTTCAAACTCCATTTATAAACCACAATGACAGGCTCGCCAAAACTAAGTTCTAATTGTGACTTTCTGCGTCTCACCAGCACAAACGGGTGTCAGGTCAGAGGTTTCCATGTTAGCGGGATATCAAATGAGACGAGGGCCTGATTTAAATTCGCAACGCCGCGGGTCGCCAGCGCCGAGCCGCGGTTGTAATTATTTAGTTATAGAGACCTTGATCAAATTGCCTCTCATTTTACCCGCCCACCCACCCCCGGCATGCAGGAGAATCCTATTATCCACCTCAGGCAAGGGCTGAACACAGGAATTCTCTGACCTTTACAAATAGATTCTGACCTTGCTGTTCCTGTCAGAGATCCAGTAGGGGGGTTTTGAAGGGGGCGATGTTGGCTTTCAAGGTTATAACTAATGAGACGGTCATGAAATACTTAGTCTGGTTTGATGTAATGATGAGCCACCCGATATGATTTTGAAATGTTATTTGTCTTTTTTAAAAGCTAAGGGAACGATCTGTCGGCTTTCTTCTATGAAGAGTGATCATTCCCATCCTGCGTAAATCTACCGTGACCTCCTGATCAGCGCAGCTCCTCGCAGGTCCTGCTGAACCTGACACTTATCGCTAATGTCCTTCACAATTAAAAATAAAAAATAAAAAGGCAAATGGCCTTCCGAAGGAGAAAAGAGAAATAAATATCGATTAGCCGCCTTTCTGAAATCAGTTTGAGCAGCTCCGAGTGGAAACTCAACGCGGTTATGGATCACATCCCTGTTTTTGTAATAGCCGGCCGTTGTTTTCCGTGGCAACGGCTGCAAAACCAGATGTTGGAAATTCAGACGGCAGAACGCAAATGTTTGGGTTTGTGTTTGTTTTAGAACCGAGCCATCAGCGGTCCACAACAGCAC
Organism: Nelusetta ayraudi; assembly: GCF_046127955.1. NCBI lineage: Eukaryota > Metazoa > Chordata > Actinopteri > Tetraodontiformes > Monacanthidae > Nelusetta > Nelusetta ayraudi. The sequence continues at coordinate 6,112,188 of NW_027466110.1, forward strand.
GCCTCGTAAAAAAACAGGGCCTCGCCAAATCCGCCAATGTGGAACAATGGAGGCGGAAGAGGACGGTCGTTTATGAATGAATGAGACCTTTTTCTGCAGATCCTCCACCATCCACAAACAGCAGCCCGCAGGCTGCAGGCGGGGAAGCAGACGTCTCTATTTTTCTGGCGGAGTTTTCTTCAGAGAATCCCGCCATCCGCCCGAGTTCAGATCCCAGCGAGAGCGACGCGAACGGTGGAACGTCATGTGTCTGAAGCGGAGAGGAGCCTCGGGCCTCTTTACCATATGGCAGCGGCAGCAGCGGCAGCAGTGGCGAGGCTCGTGTGCAGGCGCCTGTCAGCAGGTTTCACAGCCGTGCGTGCGTCCGCGTCCTTCACGCGTCCCCAGGTGCTCCCGCGGTGAAAGTGGTCTTCCCCCCAGTGGGCTCCTCCGCGCCGCCCGGGCCGGCCGAGCAGCTTCTCCCCCGGCTGCGGATCAATGTCAGCAGCCATATGGGCGTCGACGCCTCGGAATTACAATAAGCGCCGCAGGAATCTATGCTCGGGAGCCACAGCTCCTCTATATTTTTCCTCCGCTCCTCTCGCTCCACTTGCTTCCTCACTTTTCGGTTTTTCTTGCGTGGCATCATATCATTTGGTGATGCTGTTGAAAATGCTGGTAAATTCACAAATGCACATCAACCTCAAGAACAATACTGTGATTTAAGATTTTGACCCTTGGGAATAGCAAGAGAAGACGCTGAAAACCGTTTTTGCGTCTCGCTTTTCTCTCAGCATTTTGGCTTTTTCTCGAGCATTCTTGGGAACACTGAACGCCTCAGTTCTCCGACATCCCGTAGAACGACGTGAAACGAAAGACAAATCAATCTCCACCTTCAGTTTCACTTTGGCACTCGCTCACCTCGCCCAGACGTCTCTCGCTTTGTTGCCGGCCAACATTTGCGATTGCGAGGCAGGAAGTGCAAAAAAATCTTCATCTCTGCGATCAATTCTTTTCACAATCTGAGAGCTGATTTGTGAAATGAACCTATTACTTTGCTCTGAGATCAGATCACTTTTTTCAATCTTAGCACATAAGTGCCCTATTACCCGGCAGAAAGCTTCCATCCATTTTCCCAGGTCCGCGTGGAGACGGTGAGGTTCGTTGCCATCAGTTACCATTGTCGGGTCCCCCCCGAGGGCTTAGCCCCCCACAATGGCCCGTCGGCCTTTAAATCACCGAGCCGACGACGGCCAGCGTGTTTGTGTGACTGGCCGCCGTGTAAATGCCTGGTTATCAGTTTGTATTCAGCGGCCGCACAATGGCGCTGTAAAGGATGAGCGGAGGCAAATGGGGTTTTAAGGCTGTTTGGCTTGTGCGTCACATGTTTCCATGGCTTGTAAGCACGGAATGTACATGCATGTGTATCGTGTGTGTGTGTGTGTGTGTGTGTGTGTGTGTGTGTGTGTGTGTGCGCGTGCGCGCGCCAAGTGAGAGGTCATGAGGAGGTCAGCGTCATCTTCAGGCCAAAACACAAAAGGATGCGTGAACGCCAAGTGTTGGCCACACACACACACACACACACACACACACACACACACACACATGGAGGGACTACTGTAGTGTAAAAACAAAACAGTGCTGCGTTGCGTGACAGATTAGCGCGGATGGGTTTAGCGTTTGTTAGCGCCCAGGATGAGGCCGTGTTGTGTGGTTTATGCTAATTGGTTCCTCTGTGAGAAAACACCACAGAGGAAGGTGGCGACCCCGGTCTGTCTCCCCCTCCCTGAGCTGGGCTGTGCGATGAGTCGATTTTACTCCATTTGAACTCCATCTTTGATGAAGAACCTGCTCATTTTCAAGTGAACTTCTTCTTCTGCACTTCATTCCCAATTGGGAAATTTGTTTGCTCTTTTGATTTAAAAAATAAAATATTTGAAATAATTTATTACATTGGCTTTTATAGTTTTAGCAAAAAAAAAAAACAGTTTTTCAGAGGAAAAAAAATCTGGATTTTATTTCTGTCCAAAATGGCCCAGCCCTACCCTGAGCCCTGCACTCTGTTGCTTTTCCACGGCGTCACTCTGCGTCGGCAGGTCCGGTCAATTTGCGGCGGTTGTCCCGGATTTTCAGGCTGACCTGGCTAACTCCTGGAGTGTTGCAGGAGCAGGAAGCAGTCATTCCACCCTTGACGGAGGCGGCGTGGGGAGCTGATCCGTGGCCAGCTGCATGCGCAGGCGATCCCAGGCTGCCCGCCCCCTCGATTCACCCCACTTTACTGCCCTTCACGCAAGCGCACATGATGTGCGACGAGAACGAGAAACCCGCGTCAAACACTCTGTGTAGAAATGAGATTCAGGTTCCTCCTGGGGAGGGAAAGTCAAGCGTCCTAGCAGCCACGTGCACTGCGACAAGGTGTGCCAAAGATGCAAATAGAAAGAAAATGCAAAATATTAAAGTAACAAAAGGGAGTAAAGGCCTTGTATATACACAGACATGTATTCCAGTCGTGTGCGTAGACATATTTTTTTTTCTCATTTAATAATATTTTCCTAACCTTGAACGTTGACCACACAGTGCAGCGATGCCACATTAATCAGGTTTGCATCATCACTGGACGTGCGTGTTGTTGAGGGTCAAACACTTAGCAGGCTGTTTGTGCACTTTATACTGGACGTGGGGAGATTCATCACCTCATCTCTATCTATATCTACACACACACACACACGTTCACATACACACACAGCGCAGCCCCTTTTGTGTGTTGTTAATGCGGTGCTACTTGTGCAGCTCGCCGTGTTTCTCCCCCCTCGCACAAACACGTTTCCTTCCTTTCCGCCTTTCATGTCGCCGACAATGCGTTTATTGCGGACCTTCCTCACCTTGTCTCCCCCGCTCTCCTTCCCCTGCCGCCCCCCCCTGCTTCCTCCACCTCCTCCCTTCATCCTCCTTTGCTTCCTCTCGCCCTCCTCTTATCCTCCTCCTCATCAGGACGCTTTATTATGCAAATGCGGCGTTGGATCGGATCGCTTAATTAAGCTTTAGTGTGGCGGTTTGTGTGCGCGGGCAGACACACACACACACACACACACACACACACACACACACACACACACACACACACATACAAGAAAAAGAAAAAAAAAAAACACCGACCCGAAACCCACTGCTGCCTGTGTGGCGCCGTGATTAGTATTCAGCGGCGGCGTAGCGCAAACAACACACACAGCGCTGCATCTAAGCAGCAGAAGAGTCTCCTTGAGTGCGGAGGGATAAACAGACTTGAATAGCCGGAGGTCTCTCCAGGCCACGAGCACCAGCAAAACCCTCAATCTGGCCACTTATGTGCTGCCGCTGCCGAGAGCGCGGCCTGCCGGGTCGGCAGATAAAAGGCGCACCTGAAAAGCAAAATAATCAGGGTGAGAAGTGAGTGCGGCAGCCATGGTAACTGATATCACCGACTCAGAATGCGCCAATGGTCTCTTTGGTGAGCTGAAGAAGTGGATGCTGTAGAACAGGGTTATCTTGGGTTTTGCACTGACAAAGTTCTTTGATACGACCATGTCATCAAGTGCATGACTGTCTGTTTCAAATGAAGCTAATTCACAGCAAAAAAAAAGTTGAACTCATATTGTTTTTATGTTTTTTTGTGAGCCACTGTAAAGCAACAGGCGAGGCTGGCAAGAGGACAACTGCGGTTGTCATCAGCCAGTGTGTTCCCAGCATCCTTTGCAGCACTCACGCAAATGTAGTTCTGCGACGATTGCGAGTAATTGCGAGTGGCCGGCAAGTTTCAAAGACGGACGTTTTAACTACGGACGAAATGAATATGCAAATCCACCATGTATCCATCAATGTAGCGTGGTTGTTAACCTTTCTTGTCTAGTCCTCCCAAAACCCAAAACCAATTACTCACTCTCTGCTGTCGCCCTTGTTTGTCTATTCTATAACTCGTGTTGCTGCTGCCCCGGACTGAAGCGACCGTGGTGTAAAACTCACAGCCGTAACGATGTTCAAGAGTGACAGTTTATTTCTGGCCCGTGTCACATCCTGATTATGTTTGTCAGACTTCATCACCGTCAAAAACATAGAGACAAGGGGAATCTCTCTCAGCGAGCGGTTCAGGGGTATTTCCCTGCGTGCCGACGTACAGGCAGACAGACTCACTGCGCTGTCATGTGAACAAACTCCAATCTGATTACCACGGCAAATGACACAATAATTTAGCTTAAGTGAGATGGAACGCACAGCAATTTGGCCCCAGACGCAAGTCGTCCATGTCGATGATTACTCTCATTTGTATGTCTGACAAAGAAAATGACTGCATTTTGTCTCTTCGGCGACATGTTAGCTTTAACAAATCGCAGTTCAACATAATGGATGTCTGTCAGTTGTCTTTTTCTTTTTTCTTTTTTTAATTTGCTGAGCGATAAACTTCAGCCTGTGACGTAATCACTTTTGCACAACGCTATTCGGGTGAAGCACGGTCGCACAGACAGTCATTAGTCAGAGTTTGATATTTTAAAACCATGGCAAAATGACCTTTTTCAGATTCCTGGTGCTTGTTAGTGAGGTTGTGATGGGGTTTGTGGCCAAGAATGCGGTGGAAAGATGTTTATTGTTGCTTTGTTTCCAGTAACGTTACAAGTGGCTCCGGATCAGAACCGCCGGCCAAATGCCTCCGCTGTCAATGTAAATAACTTTTCCATTTCAAAGAGAACTATTTCAATTAGGCCCAACAAAACGGCAGCTAGTAGAAATAAAGGGAAGGGGGGAGGGGTGGGAGGAAGGGAGTGAGGGAGGAAGCCACTGCAAAGAACTGGAGGAGACTATGGCAGGATGGGGGCGGAGCGGCGGGGACGGAGGAGAGAGATGGAGTGAAAGTCGTTAGGATGTTGTCGGATTGAAAGAGGAAAAGAGGCGGAGGTCAGTGTCGAAACAGGAAATCGATTGTCGCGCCAATGTTGTTTGTTTTGTTGTTTCTTTTTTTTTTTTTTCTACTGCTGTGTTTGCAGCCTGGCTCAACACTGGAGGGCACAAACTCACCCAAAAGGTTGTGATTGGTCTAAGTTGAAAGTCGTGGGCGGGGCCACGACAGTCAGTTAGCCAAGAAGTTCAAATAATTACCACTTCCATTAAAATACTCATCATTCCATTTTTTTTTTTTTACTGTAATTGTGTTTCCATTACAGTTTTTCACAAAATAAAAGCGATAGTTCTAAAATTTCGACAAACTTTGGGTACCTAACAAAGCCGCCACTTCCACTTCCATTCCCCTTTTCAGAAGCTCAACGCTGAACTCCAGCAGGTCGTCTACATGCCTAAACACTTTGAGCTGCTGCCGCGTGATTGGCTGATTGGCTTTTCGTGTCGCCCATTAGTTGAACACTGTACCTAATAAAGCTGCCGCTGAGTGGACAAAGATCCTCAGTTGCCAATTTTGCGGCCCAGTTAAAACTAAAACAGTTCCAAAATGTTCAAGGCTTGCATGGTAATTTGTCACCGCCGTCTCGAAATGACTCATTTAAAAGGTGCACGGTAACTAAATCCAGCGTGCGCTGAGGTCGGATCGGGTTCTCAGCCAACATGAAGTGAAAAGTGGGAGTGCATGTGACCGAGCAGTCGTGTTAATTATTGATGCGGGTGTCCTGTGACCTGCACTATTGATTGAGCAAATTGCAGGCCCCCGTTATGTTGCCCGCCGCCGTATCATGTGACTTCCACGGCTGCATTAAGCGTGTGTCACACACACTTTTTCTTTCCCTTCTCTTTTTTTTCCATGTCTATCTGTCACCGAGCGCTGCGGCTCCTGAAAAGTAAAAGAAGATATTTAGTTTCTGCTTTCACTGTGTCGTGAAAAGACATCAATTATACACTTGTGGCCGCATGAGCGCTCGCAAGACTTTTAACTTTATTGTGTGTGTGTGTGTGCGTGTGTGTGTGCGTGCGCGTGTGATGGATGTCACAGAATCCCCCGTTCTGTTTCTGCTGCTGATAATTTGAAGGGAAAAAAAATGGAAACTGGAGCAGACGAGAAAAATGACCTCTTCTGTGCAATTTGTCTCAGTGCTCTTGTGAAACATGTCTTTGTCTGCGTTTGCGCTGCTTTTACACACACACACACACGCACAAACGCTGCACTTTTTGATTAATAGAACATACTGTGTGCTCGCCCCAGGAGAGGAAACGCACGCTGGCTACCGCTCCGGCGATCATCCCGTCCACTCAGGCTGGTTAATGTCGCTGAAAGACGCCGCCGTCGTCCTCTCGATGAGTAGTTAACCTCCTGCGGCTTCGATCTGATTTTACCATCAGCCTTCGTCAGGGCGGCTCTTTATCCTGGCAGCCAACGCAGAGTGAAGAGAGGGGGAGGAAAAAACCTTTATTATGCCTTTCCAACTGTTATAAAAATATTTTTAGAGTTGCGGTCGAGAAAATACAACATATCACTATACTGTCACATGAAAACCTGGTAGTGGAAGTGCAGGCCTGGTTATTAATTTTTCCTTTTTTTTTACACTGGAAGTTTATAGGAGCCTCTCAGTGCCTAATAAGTTTCACGGCTGTTTTACTCACTGAAAAGCCCTCGTATATTTTTTTTACTTTCAAGTGGAAAAGTGTCGACTTGCCAGAGTCATTTGTACGAGTCGGGTCCAGTCGAGTGGACTGAGCTGTTCCCGGTTCCCGAGCTGGATTTCCCTTTGCTTCACTTTCTGACTTTCTTCCCTCCGTCTTTCCTACCCTTCCCTCTTTCTTTCTTCACTTTTCAATTTACTGATGACGTCTAGGATCTGCGATAGGCAGCGAAAACATGAATGCAAGGCCTGGAAATCAAAATGGAGAATAACTTTTATTTATTTAGAAGAGAAGACAATTAATACTTAATTAATTATTTATGCTATTATTAGTATTATTAGTGTAGGGTACTATAATATATGGTATAAGCAGCCAAAATACAATAAACCACTTGCTGCTTGTTGCTTATTATGGGGCAAATCAATGAGGTACCAGTACAGCAGCTCATCCAATATTTATGCCGGAAGATGATCTAAAAATTCCAAGACTTTCAGTTCCTGATTTATTCAACTTTGTAAAAATATACTAAAAAATAATCCAATCAAAACAAAAAAAAAATATGTTTCTGTGTTCTGTGTGTGGAGGTGGTTGCCGGTTGAACTCCAGCTCCAGTCTGTATCACAGCGTCTCGCCGCCACTCTCGAACACGCAAACACACATGTGCGGGCGCAGTCAGCGTAACAGGAAGCAGGAGGAGTATTTAGTGGCGGCCGGGGACGCCGGGGTGTCAGTGATGGATACGGCAGCAGTATCAGCAGCGTTGGCTCGGATGGTGGAGCGTCGTCCACTGGTTTTGCTGAGCACACACGTTCTGTTGGCTCGGTGCCGGCGCTGCTAACCATTTAAAAACATGTTTGTGTGTGTGTGTTGGAGAAGGACAGAGTCAACATGTCTGCACTCCACTGTAGTGGAGGAGTGTGGGGTCACTGTGAGCCGTGAATCTTTTTTTTCACTTTTTTCCCCATTTAAAAAATAAAAAATAAAATGTTATTTTGGTCTGTAAAAAAGTACTTTTAAAGGGGCAATTATCTCAAAATTAGATTTTCTACCCAACTACTTTTGTGGACGCAGGCGTCCGTGCTGATCTCAGAGGTTACAGTGGATACTTCAGCTTTAGGGCTGGAATTTCTACACACCCCCATCAGCGAAACCTCGAAACGGCTGCGCGGATTTGAAAATGTCACCAGAGCCTGAACCCGCAAAGCGGTGAGACCTTTGACCAGCGGGTGGTAGATGAACGACTGCTTCTCCAGAAGAGCGAGATCAGAGCAGTTTCAACGTACAGCTCTCTCGGTGGGGTGAAGGTTAGAAAATGAGGGAGGAAAGGCGAGAAAAAAAATGTCCCCCGGCCGGCAGGAACCTTTAGATTTACTGTCTCTGACACACACCCACACACACGTGCGCCAACAAAACACACACATCATGTAAGCTGGTTGAATATCACTCTGCTTGTATAAAAATCTTTGGATTTGTCTCTGCGTTCCACCAATAGGTAGCTGTCGACGTGTCTCTTTTCATTGCTCCTGTTGTCTGAATTCAAATCCAACTCCCTATTTTTGGTGAAAACAGAAGATTTCAGTGGCTCGCCAGCCTCTGCTAGTCGACCCTGCCACTGACCCTTTTTCTGCCTTCCTGGAAGCAATAAACCCTGGTGGACAGCAGTGATGCTTGAGAGACGGAGAAATAAAACAAAGCCATCGCAGGGATCATTGTTTTTACCAGCAACCAGCCGTCTCCTCAATTAGCATAAGACTTGCAGCCAATCTTCTAGATCGCTGTGTGTTTTTGTGTGTCTTTCATCTGCTCTTTGCTTGGCTGCGCCGACGGAGCCTCGGTGGCTCTTCCTCAACATGACGCTCACGTCGCCTCTCCCTCTGTCTCCAGTGTGCAGGGCGGGCTTCTACAAGTCGGCGCTGGGAAACATGGAGTGCCCAAAGTGTCCGCCTCACAGCGTCTCCCACCACGAGGGCTCCCTGCACTGCGGCTGCGAGAAAAACTACTTCCGCGCCGACGGCGACCCCGTCTCCATGGCCTGCACTCGTAAGTGTGTGTTTATATCTCACTTAGCCCCGATACCTGATCCAGATAACTGGTGAGAGGGCCGGCGCTGGGTGGGAGGATTTTTTTCTTATATTTTTTTTCTCAGTAGCCCATAAAACATGCAGTAAAACCAGTCTTAACCTCGGCTTGGAGGAATGCTGAGAGCCATTACCTTGGTGTGCTTTAGTGTCCTCCGATGGTTTAAAGGCTCCGGGCGCTTGACACTTCATCATTCTTGCAGGATGATATCTCTGCCCATTTTTGGGCCCACGGCTGCATGCATCGCAAATAAAAGCAGGAAAAACGGGATGATTCATCAAGCGAACGTGGGCCAGAAGAAGCTCCGTAAAATGCGTCTGTAATGGTTCCAACACAGGCAGCCATGAAACGTCTAAGTATCTTGTAAATATTTAGATAAAGTCAGCACTCCAAGACTAACAATAGCACAGCGGCGCAAAACACTGTAAAATCACATATTTATTTCCAGGTTGCCAAAAAGGTATCACTGCCAGTAACCCCAGTCACCTTTCTGCTCCCTTTGTTATTCTCCTTTGTTTCCCCCTCTGATGTAAATGGATTGCAGATGCTGCCTTGCAAAGCTTCTCGAAAAAAGCATTCCTCATAAAAGCATAAATCATTGTATTCCCTCACGTCAGGTTATGGATACATCCGCTCCTAAATGGACGCGGGAGAGGAATAGGAAAAAAGAAAAATCTTTTTACCGTGAGCACAACACAGTAGAAGATGGACGCGCCCGCAGTATTCTAATCAGAAAGGTCCCCATTGTGATTATCTCAACACCATCTTGTCAAATAGGCAAATCTCACATCAGAGGGACAGGTTGAGCGACATGGCGGCTTGCAAATGAATAGATACGTTGTTAGGAGATAATGATCGTCATTATCACAGAAGGGGGGTTTTGCTGTCAGCGGAGTGATCGAGGTTGTTGAGGAGCTGTTCTGGAAAAATGTGAAAATGTTTTGAGGCGGAGCTCCAGAGAGCAGTAAAAAATGACAATGACATGATTCAAGGAAAAAAAGACATTTAGAATTAAAGGAGGTGGGAGTTAGAAAAAGAGGTGTTTTTTTCAGAGTGAGTCATTTCTGTAGCAGCTGTCCAAACACTGTATAAAGTGGAGATGGTTCGCTACCGAGAATGTAAGTTCCGCTGATTGGAATCACATCAATGCGTATCCTGCAGCACCGCCTCCAGATTTGCATAAAAATGAAAGCCTGGTCGACTTGGCTTTTCAGTCCTGCTTTTTTTTCTCTTCTGTCTTGATGAAAAACTCAAAAAACTTTTTGTGGTAATGTGCGATATTGTCGATTTCCATTCTGATCCAATGACATAGACCATAGATGGCGGTAGGCTGTCGATGGTAGACCATAGATGGCGTTACAGATACCACTACCAAAACTTTTTACAAACATTTGAATCGTTGAGAGAACATATCACCAAGAAAACCAAACATTACATGACAAAAAGTTCTCGCACTCTTACACAATTTGAAATGTATCATCTTACACTTATACATCTTTTTTTTTTGTATTGATACATATCCTAAAATGGACATATCTGGCCTTGTAAGTATCAATCATTGAGAATCGAGCCGTGCAAAATACTCAACACAAAATTTTAGCTGCATTTTGTCTGGTGTATGAATAAGAAAGAAAGAAAGAACATTTGATTAGCTACAATAGCGAGGACCCAAAGTCCATTTCAGGGGGATGTAGGGTTACCCTAAGGTTGCCATAATTCATGTCACATGTTAATCTCACAATCAGTCTATTTGCTCTGATATTTGAGATGATTTGGCGATTGGCTTGTGCGTACGTGTGCAGGTAAAACTCACACAGGGTGGATTTGTCGCGGTCTCTTGGGGGTTCAGTGCGTCAAGCAGCCAGAGAACTGTCACGATCACGTTAGTATCTAATAGTAACATCGTGCCTCGGAAGAATGCACAGACTCCTGCAGTGCATACATTTTTTAAAAGAACAATGAAGCCGATTGGCAAAGGCGCCAGCAAACCTTGGCAGAGACGGTTGTTGTTCCTGAAGTGAAGAGCCGCTTGAGTTTGTCCGTCGATTGCAGCGGCTGGGAAGGATTCCACAATCTGAGAGTGAGATGCATCGAACCAGTCCAATTCAATTTACGATTTGGACGATAACGACAAGCTGCCACACACTCTGAATGAGATTTAGGCTGAGGTTGCCATGGAGACGGAGGTGTCGGTCGGATTATATTACACTCTATTATGTATTGTATATGTATTAGTGCTACAAGTTCTATGTTTTCGAAACTAAAATGACACAAATTCTGTCTTCACATGCTCATAGTGAAAAATTACGCACACTGCAACGGTTTGTTTTGGTCAAGATGAAGTGCTACTATTCTTATATTCTATAATGATTTTGCTTGTTGCTCCTTTTAAAGCGTACTTTTTTTCCACCACGCTCCTTAAACTGCTCAACTGCAACAAATCTAACCGTGAACATAAATCTGATTAAGTTTAAAGGCCATGGCAGTAATTCTGTATATTGTGGGTCTTTTCTTTTCTTGACATTTGGAGTGAATTAGAGTGGAAAAAGAAATACTTAATACAAAAGTCTGACATAAGTTATTTGACCTACGCTTGCTTTTGTAAACTTATTGTATCCAAATGAGGTAATTGCTCCCCAAATAGCGGGATAAGAGTCTGTTTTTCAAACTCGTTCCCAGAAGGCGTAATACGCCTGGGAATAAAATTTGCGATGGTTTCTCCGGCGGCGTTTACCCCACCTTTAAATCTACCACGTTTCCTTTTGTTCGGTCTTCTAACAGGAATCTGGTTGACACACGTCACTTTGGGTAGGAGCTGGAAAAACGCTTTTTAAACCTCCGTCGTGTCAGATTCCTCCCGGCAGGAAAAGGAGGCCCGGGTGTCGTTTTGAAATCTAAACTTCGCCGCAACATTCGGTACATCTCCCGCTTTGATGTCGCTCTCTTCAGCTCTTTGATTACCGCAGTCAGGTGCCGCCATCCGTTTGGCAGCAAAGTATTTTCTTCTCACAAGAAATGAACCAAACAAGGCATTTCATCTGCAGACTGTCTTCCCCTCTGCTCCCCTCCCCCTCCCCCGCCCACCGCTGTCATCTTCACAGATATTTGCCACATTTGTTTTTCTCCCCCGTGTGATTACAGACATAGCGATGATAAAAAAGAAAATAATAACATGATGTACGTAATCAAAGAAATCCGTTTTTAACGAGGCATTTGCACTTGTATGTGTCAGCTGGACTTTTTTGGGTCAGAGTCAACAGTTGCTTTTCTGTAACTGAAGATAATAACATATATATTTCTGTATTGCAGGGATGACTGCACACTCACAGGGGTGTTGCATATTAATGCAACCCTGACAATACACTCTATCACGGTTTTCGCTTCTAAATTTAGATGTAAACTGCTTATATAATAAGAAAACTCTGCAGTTAAACCCAAATCCCGATAAAGCTGCACTACTTTTAAACTCTAAAGACCCAAAGAATACAAAGATTCTATAACCGGCCTCTACAAGGCTCCAGTGTCACTGCACTTTTATTTTTTTACTGAGTCTGTTCTAAAAGACAGTTCTGCTTTATATAACATGGCACGAGAAATAATCTCTGTTGCTATTTAGCGAAGCAAGTGTCTCGGTCCAACAAAGCATCAGTTTCATTCCGGTGGCAGTAAACAGAGGGTTAAATATGCTGTTTTTTGCTAAGATCCTGATCTCTTAACTTTGACATCAGCCTGCAGGAGGAACGCTCAAGATCTCTTACAGGGTATAAAACGGTGCCGTAAAGCAGAACAGAATTTCACTGGCTGTTCCATGTTCATGTGAACCCTAATTTCTTCTCCATCTTTCGAGCTGTTAGTTCGAAGACGACTCTGCTGCTGAGTCCGATTTGTCAAACGTCAACCGCCTGTTTGAAGTTCACGTCGTTCTTTCTTCTCTCCGTCTCCTCCCACCTGCTCTCCGTCTTCTGTCCTCTCCCACCCCTGAAATCTCACCTCGTGCCCCTCCCCCACTTCCTTCCGTCCGCTTTCATCTCCGCCGCCTCCTCCAGGTCCTCCGTCGGCACCGCGGAACGTCATCTCCTCCATCAACGAGACCTCGGTCATCCTGGACTGGAGCTGGCCGGAGGATAGCGGCGGCCGCCGGGACATCACCTTCACAGTGTTGTGCAAGCGTTGCCGTGGCGGCGCCGTCAACAGCAGCAGCAGCAGTGGTGGCGGCGGTGGGACTCAGCGCTGCGAGCCCTGCCGAGGCAACGTGCGCTTCCTGCCCAGAGCCGCCGGCCTCCACAACACCACGGTGACGGTGGCCGACCTGCTGGCGCACACCAACTACACCTTCGAGATCGAGGCGCAGAACGGTGTGTCGCCGCTGGCGCCCAAGATGAGGCAGTACGCCGCCGTCACCATCACCACCAACCAAGCCGGTGAGAGAGAGAAACTAAAAACCAAAACTAAAACAGCAGATTGTTTCACGGATGAAAGCAAAGCACTACTGCCGTCACTTTAAATTAGAACCTTTTAAAACAGCGGCGAGTAGCTCGTAAAGTTGATGTCCGACGAGATGATGTCACACTAACATTCTGGCTGCTTCTCCTCTTTTTGGTGGAGAACTAATTACCCCGGAAGCAAATATTTTGAAAGGTGTTTTTGGAGGAAAAAGGTTCCAATTACAGATGTGCTCTGGTTCACTCATGTTTTGTGTGTCAGCATCTGTTTATTTGGGTTCCCCATGTCAATCACTCGACCGAAGCGGCTGACATCAGTGTTTATTTGAGACAAACCAATTTGTCGTGAAAATTAAAAGGCATTTTTAAAAACAAGACAACTTAAATTGGTACAAAGTTTAGATGAAGTTTGCGAAACTTAATCTAACTATTAATTACCTTTTTTCAAAAACATTTGCTTGATCTCTGCACCATGTTACACACACACTTATGTCATTCCGAAATAAAAGTCTAAATAGCTGCGATTTCTCCAACTGAGACACTATAAATGAGAGAAAAAAGGATTAAAAGAAGCTCCTCCGGTCTGGGAAATGTGTCGTTTTGCGTCGGCTGCGTCCCAGTTTGACAGCTGTTTTAGCGGCACGTCGGTCAAAGTGCTTCCTTCTCCCCTCTGATCCTGGGAGTTTTGGCCGGAACAGCAGAGACTCGGTGGAGGGTTGACATCACCAGACAGTCGACATCCCATCATCGTCCTATCTAAACTGGTAGCTTTCAGGCTCTCTGTTGCATAACGTAAACCTTTGGATACCAAGAACAATCCCTCTTTGATAGCACTGCAACTCCTCCCACTATGTATCACAGCGATGCGCTCCCATATAATCGACTCACCTCAGGTTTATGCGCTCTGGACACATGTTCTCCAATCATCGTCCCTGACATTTACAAGACCATCCCACACTGTTATTGTTTGGCTCCAGCGCCGGGATTGAATATCTCTCTGCCTTAGAAATGAAAAATGTGTGTGTAATGTATATGTACACACGCTAATCAAAGGGCTTCCCGGACGATGAAACGTTGCGCCCCACGCTGCTGTACGCTCGAGGTCCGCTTGGGCAAAAACACACAAACACACCGCGGTGCAAGGATAAACACACTCATTTGCACGTAAACACCGCAAGAGGGGCCGGGCGGCGTGATGAATAGTCTCGTTTTGTCAGTGTGTGCACACTGGGAGCGACCGCCTGACGTTTGTCGGTTTGTTGTGTTTGCTGTGCTCTTCCTCGTCTTTGTCATTCAGGTGGCTTTTAACAGAGGGCTAAATATGATTTTTTTTTTGTGTGTGTGTTTTTGTGTTTGCTCGTACTTTTCCACGTACTATGACACCGGAGTTCAGGAGAAAAGCTCAAGATCTGTAAATGGCTATAAGATGGTGCCTTAAACCAGACTTGAACTTAACGTGAACTCTAATTTCTTCTGCATCTTTCAAACTGTTAGTGTTTTTGATGCGCTTGCGTCGCTGTTCCTTGTTAAAAATGAGCGATAACACGCTCGCACAGACTTGCACAGCCGGTCAGCGATGAGTAGGCCGATGGAGCGCCGCGGTGCTTCCTCAGCCACAGGCTTCACTTTGCTGGCCGAAGAGCAGGTGTTTTTAACTTGAAGAGGTTAAAGGACAGCAGGAAGATTTGAAGAAAGACAACGCAAATGGAAAAGATTAAAACAAGAGAGAAAAAAACGATTTTGGCGTCTCCTGTTAGCCAGCCAGCTCGCTAATCTTTATCCGCGGCGACACGGTCGAAGGATTCTCACCGGGATCGGAATGCGTATTAGATCCAAGAAGGTTTTGTTGCTCGCGCGTCTAAGAATACCGGCGTTCACCATCTTTGATGTTTGAGTGACCGTCCAGATACCCGCGAGCGCCGCCCGCAGCTGCACCGCCTCCATCAGCCCTCAGAGTTTACAAGGATTAGGTATGTCAGCGGACTCGCCTCGCCCCGTCTCCACACTTTTCCCTCTCACGTAAACACACACACCCGTACAGATGCCAAAGCTGTTAAAAGCCGGATTAAGCGTTTCCCTGGGAAGGAGGAAGGGCGTCCTGGCGGCGCTGCGGAGGTGCTGTCAGACCCACCTATTTTTTCTTTAAAAAAAAAAAAAAAAGTGAACAATTCTTCCCCACCTCCTCTCTGTTTGTCGTCATAGCTGCACTTGCAGCAAAGTATCTGAGATCCGCATTCGGAAGAGGTGCCGCATCAACAGCGAAGCCTTCTGGCCCGAGCTTTGTTTGACATAATAAAAGGTGGCAAACGAATGAGCAGAGAGTCGCTGGTGGGACGAAGCAGTCACTGGTCGCCGCGGTGAAAATGAAGAAGCACTTTAGCGGCTGAACAAATTGTGACGGTTTGTTTTCATCTGCGTTCCAACGCAGTGCTGCTGAGAGTCAGCAGCTGTGCGCTGAAGCCGACCAGACAGGGCAGTTGGAATTGGAACGATGCAGGAAGAGAGACGACGTGGAAATCAAATAAAATTAAGCCAGAACATATTTTTTGGCAAAGGCTGTTTTTTTTTTTTAGTTTTTTTTTTTGGCCTGTCCGGGTTTGCTTGATATTTAGCTTAACATTGCTTTCAAGTGATTTTATTTTTATAATCAAATTTCCCCAAACTAATCTCTCCTGATGGGAGCGAGTACAAAGAGCCGGCCTGAAATCGAATATTCATGCTAATTTTATTCTTCCCCAAGTGCTTTACTCTTGAGTTGCTTTATGTCTCCAACCCAGCTTTGCTGTCGTAACCTTTTAAGTTTTCAGATCGATATTTCACATTAAAGAAAAAGTTCAGTCAAAGTTGAATTTTCACCCACCGGCTTCTCACCTTAATCTCGATGTAAGTTCTGGTCGACGTAGAGATTCTGATCTCTATGTTGACCAGAATTTCTGGGTTTGGAGGCTGCAGTGAATATTTTTGGTGAAAACCAGTCAAGACAAACTGGACTGCCAAGTCTTCCTGAGACTTGAACAACATCACCGGGGACTAGGAATAGACTTTCATTGGGTGGAATTATTTTCCATTCCATGAAACGTACAGATAATTTGACCAGACCCTCAAAACACACGGAGGTGAGCAGTAAATCAGTGACATTCCAAAACCACTGATTATCGACCTCGCGGAATAAATTTTCTGCTGGACTTTCCAAAGTTTTTTTTCTCCAACATCCTGTAGTTTGTGAAAAGACACTGCTACCAGTGAACTGCTGGGAGTAGGAGGAGATTCTGAAAAGCACAATTCCACCCTGATAAACGAAGGGATTGAACTAACTGGCCTGCACCCGAAAACTAACAGATGTTCTTTCTGCATCTTTACTTTGGCCACTTTGCCTTGTGACTGTCTCGCAGACTTTTTTTTTTTTCCAACAAACTCCTTCCATTGTTCACTCTACTAAATCAAGACAAAGTAGAAGAGGAACAAAGCAAAAAAAGTCAAGATTAATTTACATTTTTTCTGAGTCATGGTCTTTGTTTTGTCCGTCCTTCCCCGTTAATCTTCCCCTGACCTCCCCGGTTTTCTCCACTCTCATTCCAATCGCGTACTTGTCATAATAATAGATGTGTCCCGGCAGCTGCGTCAAGCCCTTGCATCTCAGGAAGGTGAATGACAACGGAGGCCGCTTTTTGGGGGCATTTCTGGGTGCGCTGCGTCACTTTTACGGCCGGGCAGAATCAAGCCTGGCACGCTGGGTGAGAGGGAGGAGGAGGAGGAGGAACTTGAAGCTGCCTCTGAGCGGCCCCGACACACTAAATCATTACCCCCATAAACCACAGAGCCAATAAAAAAAATAAAAAGCACAGCCTCGCCCCGCTCTGCTCTCAGAACCAGAGGCAGGGTCGGGCCAAGCGATGGGAGAGCAGGGGGGAGGAAGGCAGAAAGGGAGGAAGGGAGGGTATCGCAACAGAT
The DNA here is from genome assembly GCF_046127955.1 of Nelusetta ayraudi. NCBI lineage: Eukaryota > Metazoa > Chordata > Actinopteri > Tetraodontiformes > Monacanthidae > Nelusetta > Nelusetta ayraudi. The sequence goes on from NW_027466110.1 coordinate 6,129,215, forward strand.
TCTCTCCATCTGGATTCATTACCGAAGGAAAAAATAACTTCCCTGCGAGTTGCACGCACGGAGAGACATAAACACGGGCCGCGCCGGCGCACGCCGCAGATACATAATCAAGGGAGGCTCGAACATTTCAAAGACAAACATGTTTTTTCCTGCGGTCTAATAAAATTAAAAGTCGATGCATCAGACGCCGGGGCCCGGCCCCCGGAGCTGCCTGGCAATTAGAGAGCAGCAACGGAGGGGAAATGAGAAGAGGGATTGAAGGAGTGGATGGAGGGTGGGGGGGTTTCGGGGTGGGTTTCAGGGATGGGAGGCTGGGGAGAGGAAGGAGGGATCTGGTGAAATTACAAGATTGGGACCATGTGAAATCCTCCAGGCGAGGCACGGCGGGGCTGAGGTAGCAGCGACCGCACCAAAAGGCAGCGCCGGGGAGAAAAGAGACTTTTATGGTCCTCTGAATCGACGGATGCTGCGAGGAGAAAACTCGTCAAGACGTCGGTTCCCACGCGACATACGCTAGCACTTTGTTTGATTGGTTTTTGGGTTACGTGAAAAAAAAGAAAGCTCGTTTGAAAGGCGTTCGGCGCTCTCACCGTCTTCACCGATGGCGTGATGGAGCGCGGCCTCGTTGTTGTTCTTTACGTGGATGAAATCAGCCGGCGCTTCCTCCCAGAGATTAGCTCTTCATTTGGAGTTGGCAGCCTCCAGTGAGTCCTGCTCTGTTTTCCTGCATTCATCCCAGAGTCATTATCCAAAGAGTGCACCTTTGTGTAATCCTATCCCAGAGCTCCCATTGCCTCAATTTTCCATGCTTTACCTAATCCTAGCAAAGTACGTGTTTTTGTTCATATGAAGTCATATAAACCAGAAATGGTTTGTACTATTTAGATTTTTTGTTTTCCAAGTTGTTTCCCAACAATATGCACCTTGAGGCGTTTTCTCAGTCAATTTCTACTTGTCTTGCTCCGGTTTTAAGATTTTGTGGACTCAAACACATCACTCACGTGATGTCACAATATGACATCAGTGGTATCTCTCCCAGAGTATAGTAACAGCACACCCAGCCAGGTGTTCCATTGTTTTTTCTGAGACTACATTGTCTGCACGTCCTGCAAGACACGTGGGCAGTGGAACAAAGTGTCTGTGGCTGAAAACAGAGGGCTAAATACTCTGTTTACTGGAGATTTGTGGGGGATTTGGGGTAATTACCAGCTCTGGTCTAACAGGAGACCTTTACCATTCACTTTAACATTTACTTTTGATGTCATGTGAGAGGAAGAGGGGAGAAATGTGGGAGAACGCAAATAGTAGAACAGTGACAGAAGCTACAAACAAACACTTTGCCGCAGCCGCAACCACGTAAACTCTATCTTTCCACAATAAAACTGCTGAATTATCTCAGCGTCACACAACAGAATAAATCATTTCTTGTCCGTCTCCTTCGAACTCAGCAAAGTGTATTTGGGCGGGGGAAAAAAATACCCAAAAACGTAAAACCACAAGACAATCAACAGGAAGCTGCAGCAGGGGGCTGAACTTCCACTGAACCTCACTCTTCCCTTGGTCACTGTGTCTCCCAACAGCCCCCTCACCAGTCACAGTCATCAGGAAGGCGAAGACGTCCCGGAACAGTGTTTCCCTCTCCTGGCAGCAGCCCGAGAGACCCAACGGCATCATCCTCGACTACGAGATCAAATACTACGAAAAGGTTGGTGTCGCTTTTGCCATGTGTGATATTAGTAACATTGTGGAACGCTCATGGATGTATTACAAGAACTGGATACCGGACTGGCAATATGGTGGCGTCACTAACCCGTATGATACAGTGTCAAGAAATATTTTTTTTAGGGGATGTTTCTCACTTCTTCTCATTACCTGAAACCAAAATGCTTCCTCGCAACAGTTTTTATACTCACACTTCAATCCAATCTTGCTCACTTTCAGTCTTTTATCGGATCTGCACCAAAAGGCAAAACGCAAAGGATGTTTCCGCACGGGCCAATGATAACTGTACTTTCAAGACCCCAAACACCCTTACTGTGTTCGATGTCCACAAACAACACTGAGATGCTGCTGTGAGGCTGTAAAAACTGGAAAAAAACACCACAACTCCCCCGCGCGAACTCTTCATTCTGTCGTCGGTTTGACCCAACCACCCTTCTCGTACGATCCCTCCATCTCCAAAAGGCCACGTGACCCTCTGTTTTTGTGCCCCGTTGTTACATCTGTGTTCGCCGGAGAGGCCGGCGCTAAGACAAATAAACATAAATTTCGGATGCCGTAGCTAATATACTGCCGGCCCGGCAACGAGGACGGACTGCGATCTTTTCATCTCTCGTTCAGTTTCACACGATGCTCCCTCGCTCTTCTCCTCTCCTCTGCCCTGCCTCCCTCCCTCTGCTCTCCTTAATGGAGACAAGTTTTACGGTGGACAGTAAACGCGTCTGAGGGGTCGCCGGTTCCTCTGCGAGGGGGTTCGAAAATTAGTGCGGAACAAATCGCGCTGGCTTGCAGCGGCCAGCGCCGCGCCACGGCTGACATTTGATGGCGAAATTAGCCCTCGATGCTGGTTTAATCACTCTGGCAGGTTCAGTGTGTGTGTGTGTGTGCGCGTGTGACCATGAGTGAGTGTGTGTGTGTGTCCCAGATCGCAGTGGATCGCCTGAATGCCAACGGTGGCCCCTAATCTCTTGATTAGTAGGCCGACAGAAGCTGTTTCCTCTCTAAACTGAACTGGGCTCCATGCTCAGCCATCCTTGCCTAAGATGTGAAAGCAAAGGGGCTCGAAAAACAGCCGGAGGAAATGCTAACGACTGATCCCGGGGTCGGTGCGCGTCACAAACGCACGTTTCTCATTAAGAGGAGAGTTTCCACGACCCCGGTCCCTCGGCATGGCGTCACCAAGTCCCCGTCTCCCCCCACCACCACCACCACCCCCACCCCACTCCGGAGGATTCTCTGGGATTTCAGACCCCAGACAAGTGGCTTGCCGATGCAGAACAAAGCGCAGGATTCCCGGCCATGACAACCCAGGATGGAGGCCTCACCATGTGGCAGGCAGAGGGACGCTACGAGGCCTCCAGCCCGCCGACAAAAGAAGTCATAGGAGGATAAAAGTTGGCCCCAGGCCATGAATGACTGTGAGACCCTTAAAAAAAAACAAAAAAAACCCGATGAAATTGCCTCGACAAATAAACAAGGGTGGCAAAACTAAACTGTGCAGACCCGCTTTATATATGCCATCCTGTTTTTCTTGTTTAAAGCAGCAGAAATGATCTCAGAATTTGCTGCCAATTCCACTCTTCAAAAGCAGGCAGACAACTTTTACCTTCAACTCACAACACAAATGCAGACAAAGGATAAAATGATTGTTATCATCGTTCTGAAATGACCATCATTGCGTCAGATTTTTCGCCCGCTTCTGCTGCATTAGCTTGATGTAACAGTATTGACAGTGCAGGTCTTTCTTTTGCACAAGTGTCCTCCAGTTAGCTTTGGCCCAGGCCTTCCCCGTCACACTTGGCACTCGGCTCACTAGATACATATCTCGTGGTGGAACAAATGCGATGGATGCAGCAGTCGGTGATAGCGATAAACTTGGTGAACTCGTGTTTTATGTCTGACGTCTGGAAGCGTTTTGAGTTCCCCCGCGGAAAGAAATAAGATAACGTGGCAACAAACAACGGGCAAACTCTGCCAGAAAAACGTATTCTGCAAAAACTTGAACAGTAAAAAAAAAAAAAAAGATATATGTATAAAAACTTATACTGACTGCTTTTTTGAAGTTTTGTGGATTTTTTACTGAGATATGACAATATAGTGAGATTTTTCTCTTGTTCCAGCTCTGATGTCAACTATTAAATGTGCAACAGCCTGCAAAGTAATGGGCCAGCCAAACAAATATATACTCCAATGTGTTGCCCAACTGATCTTCCCAGGCCTGCAACCAGGGCGCATAAATTACGTGGAGGCATTTGGAGGCTTCATGATAACTTTAAGTGAGGCATTAGCAGGTCAGCGGCATAAATAACCTCTGATGCGTTTCGCAGATGTTGTTTCCAAAACCGTTAAGAGGAAAAAAAGAGGAGAGATAAATGACCCACGTGACTGTATAATTTACTGGAGCCTTAGCGCAGGTTGCATCAGATCAATAACGGTCAGGAAAATGAATAATGGCACCAGTTATTGGGAAGTACGAGCCTTTGGGATTGTCTTCTGGAGTTGGCTGAGACTTTTTTTGGCCAACAATTAAATTCACGTAAAAACTTGTGAGACTCTTATCTAAGTAAAAAAAAACAAAAAAACATGAAAGTTTTCCAGTGGAACGAATTAGATTTATTGCTGAGAATTAAATGCACCTGCAGGAGGTTTACCGATACTGTTACACAGATGAGATACTTACTTGTTTAACTTGGGTACGACTGTTAAATATTTTCCTTACTCATGTCTAAGCTCATCTGTCATCCAAATACATTTTGCATGTAATTGAAGTACCCAAAATCCCTATAATTTGTTCAATGTGGGTTATTGTACCTTTAAAACACTAAAATCACATTATTTGTTACATTGACTCACAATGTTTTTAAACCGTCAGCTCTCTCAATAGCATGGAAATATATTGCTGATTAATCATTTTGTTCTTTCAAAAAATGAAGAATTAAAATTTCCTTTAAAAGTACCCAACTTTAACTATACACATATATTGTTTTACCTATTTCATTTTTCTCCTGGTTTAGCTCAACTCAAACTGAAGTTAATTTAATCCGCTCACTCACTCGCTGATCCCACCCACTGCTGCCACTCACACCGAGAGAATCCTCGCAGCTCCTGATTTTTAATCAGGCACATCTTTCTCTTGGCTCTCTCCACGGGCTGCGCCGCGCACTCTGCCAACACACACTGCTGCATCGCACGGCCTTGAAACCAGAGGCCCCGATCTCCAACCCGGACTCGCGTACGTGAGAATTCCTCGGGAATGTTTGGTGATATTCTTGGGAATTCCCAAGCAGAAGGTTTCCCAGAAGTAGCGAGGTGTCACGTCTTGCTTCCCTTCGTGATCTTCCTGTCGCCTTCGTGCGCGGCTGCGGGGCAGCGAGCCTCCGACGGGACACAGCAAAGCGCACTTTTGTGAAAATAGATTTTGTGGGAATACTCCTCTCTGATTATTTTTCCACATTTTATCAGCCTGATCTGGAGGAGCAAAAGAAACAGCTTCAAATTCACTTTAATTTGGGTTGTTTATTTAGTCCCTCCGATGGAAGGAATGTTAGCGCTGTATTTACACGACTTCTGTTGTACATCTCCTGTTTTTTTGTGGGGGCCTGTGTGAGTTTTGCATCTGTGTGCCTGTGTGTGTGTGTGTGTCGCACAGGCTGTAATTTGCCACAGCTTTGTTTGGATGGTCGGAGCTGAATGCAGCGTGGAGGCTGCATTAAATTTGAGCGCTGCTCTGGTGGAGCGATCACAATCACACAGCTTGTCTGGCTGCAGTATGCATGAAAAAGAGTCGCACACACACACACACGTATGGTGCAGGGACACAAACAGAGTGGGATCACACATCAGCCCCGAACGCGGATCAGTGAGACGCCAGCAGTCGATTTACGAGTGCGATGAAACCGGTCCAGGTCGGTGCAGGTCTGCTGCAGCAGTTAGCCTCTCGCACATCAGACGGCTCTGTGCGCCATAAAACTCTGATCCACTTGCAGTCATGCTTGTGACTTTTCTTTCAGCAACTACACATTCTATTTATTTATTTATTTTTTTAACCAACCAGTGTTTAAAAATTGGGCCGGGCTGCCTGGTTTTGCAGAGATGGAGATTTGACTGTGACAGGACACAATTCTGCATTGAGTGCTTTTTACGAGGCGGGCTAATAGGTTGTCTTTTCGATTTAAGATCGGCTTTGTCCTATTTTACCCCCCATTTAGCAGTTTGTGTCATAGCGCCCGATTGGGTCCCTAATGTGATTGCGAGCCTCTATGAAGCGTGAATTCGGCTCAGCAATATTCACTGCAGACAATTTGAATGCAGTGCCTGCGATGTGCTGTGACAGGAAGAACTTGAAAGAAGAAACAGCTGCCGCAATGTCGTTCAGAATGAGTTTTCTTATGATTTTTTTTTTTTTTAAATCCGTTCCAACTCACAAAAGTATGTTACGCTCTTAAAACATCCTGCTTCTTTACCAAAGAAATTCCAATAATCATAAATATTATTTTACTGTATATCATTAAATATATTAGTAATGTATTATTAGTAACATGCATAGGCTATTAAACTTACTCAGATTATACAGAGAATTTAGCTGCTTTACTACTTATTTACAACACTGATGGGAACCATGAATGTAGCCTTCAAACTGGCACATTGTTCTCGTCTTTGAATAATAATTTCTATCCAAATTAATATGCTGCATTGTAATTTTTTTTTGTAATCATTTTTTCTCTCTCTGATGGGCACAGTTACAGTATTTTTATTTAGTTATTTTTTTAAAGCCTTTTACATCTCTTCTCGGTGCACTAAACACCAGGTCAAATTCCTTTTTATGTGACGTGCTTGGCAACAAACACGCTTCTTAAAAAATGGGAGAATATAACTATTTATTTCAGCTACACGGGTCAATTTATTTTTCCTATTATCTTAGCTGTGGTAATAGTGCCGCGCATTGCCAAAATAAAGGCGCTACTTTGAGTATTTTTTTTTCCTCCTTTACCTCATCCAGCTCCTGGCCTAATCTTTTCCCCACCCTTCCTCCTTCCTTTCTCCCACATCTGGAAACAATGTGCCTCACGCAGACGTGGTGTGTAAATCCTGCTGTTGTTTTATCAGTGGGGATCGTTGGGACAGGAGTCGTAAAATATGAAAGGCGTAATTTATCAGACTTGTGGGGTGTTGAGGGGGGGTGTTTGCGCCTGTATACATGTTTGAAAACTAAAGAGCCAAATGTTCCTCTTGGACTTGTCACCGCCTCTTGGCAGGAGGAGCAGGAGACCAGCTACACCATCCTCCGAGCCCGCGGCTGCAACGTGACCCTGAACGGCCTGAAGGCCAACACGGCGTACCTGCTGCAGATCAGAGCTCGCACCGCCGCCGGCTACGGAGCCAGCAGCCCCAGTTTCCAGTTTGAGACCAGCCCCGACTGTGAGTCTCTCCTGTCTGACGTCGTCCTTTGTACATTCACTCACCATCAGCACGACAGCTCGAGACGTGCGTTCATATCCCCCCATAAAAGGCTCGCAGATAGCTGCGACATGCTAAGAGGCTAGCCATCCATCTGCTTCTTGTTACCACGTCATGCCTGCAGAGTCGATCGTCCGATTGCCCCTATAATCATTCAGCTCCAAATAGGAGACGCAGCCGCCGAAGGCTGTGCCAAGTTCTTCAGAGGCACTTTTAAGTTTTAGCGCAATAAGCAACGAAAACTGTGTCGCTGAACATAAACTTCACTCCCACGCCCTCTTCGAAACGCATTTGTAAAATTGGCCAGTTTCGCATTTGACCAAACAAGAAAATCTGAAAGTCTGATTTGCCTTTTAAACATGCCAAAAGTACTCAGTTAAAATGGAACATGTACAAACGTAGTATAAAAAAAATATTGTTTCCATGTGAAATTGTGTCCTGCTGTTATCTATTTTTTACTTACTTAGCGCTGCATATGAAGAGAAAGCATTTTTAATTAGCTATGTAGCTGTTACAGGAGCTTAATTCAATAATATATTTCCCACACATGTGGATAGCAGTCATTAGCCTGTTGCCATTTTATTTGTGCCTCGCTTTGACGTGAAATTCATTAAAAAGCTATCAGAGTGATTTGCTGCAGCTAGCGCACTGTGCTAAGGTTTTACGTCGCCTATTAGGTGACCTTATTAAAGACACAAACAAAAACAGAGTACAAACACAAACTAACTAACTAACTCTGCTCGCCACCCATCTGTCTGGGCCCTCCAGCAGCCTTCTCCATCTCCAGCGAGAGCAGCCAGGTGGTCCTGATCGCCATCTCCTCCGCCGTGGCCATCATCCTCCTCACCGTGCTGCTCTACGTCCTCATCGGAAGGTCCGTCCATGTTTTTCTCGTATAAACTTAAACTTTTAAGGCTGCACACACAAAAAGGGGTGAGACTGTGCACCGTATGTGCGTGCGTGTGCGTGCATGTGTGTGTGTGTGTGTGTGTGTGTGTATGTGTGTGCGCGCGCGTGCGCACGCGCGGTGAGAGTTGGCAGTCGATGGCGTTCAGAGACAGAATAAATCCACAGCTCATTATAAGAATTAGTGATCCTCTCTTGGCTTATAAAGCCTGGGATTACACACACAGACACTTGCAGATACACACTGACTTTGCGTAGCGAGACTCCGGCCAGCCTGTAGGTGACGCCGCTTGGGACCTTGTCACTGTTTGATTGTTGATTTTTGTTTTATTTTTAAGGTTCTGTTGCCACAGCAAGTCCAAACATCCCGACGAGAAGCGGCTGCACTTTGGCAACGGGCACCGTAAGTACTGGATCCAGCGCCGACCCACTCGGGGTCAGAGACGGGTGGTTAAGCTGAAGTCTGATATCTGCAGCGGGAGGGGAGGGGTGGGGGTAGGGGGCTCGTACTTTTGTACTTTCATGCATCTTTACCAGCGGCGGATTGTGCCAGAGCGTCTTTATCCTCAGGTTTTAGAGGTTTCCTCACTCGGCCATTTGAGAAGCCAAGCGTTCGGGCCCTGGCCGTGTTGAGACTGAGGTTTCTCGGTCTATTTGCAAACAAATCCTGGAGGCTTCGTCTGTAAGGCAGCAGATCAGCGGGTTCCACCAGCCAGTCAGCCAGCCAGCCAGCCACCCAGCCGCTGACGGGAAACGTGGCCCAAAATAATATGGGAATAAAGGAATTTTCTCCGGCCTTTTGAAGTGTTTGACAGGAAAGACTCGCTAATGGGCCTTTATTGAAACTCTTCTAACGTGAAGTCATCCGGAAGAGCAGGGTCGGGTCTGAAACAGTGTAAATTGATACCTCGAAATGCAATAAAGGCTCCAGCCCAACAGATTTCACATGCAACCAGCGTCTCTCCCAGCTTCCCTCCTCCAAAACATAAACAAAGTCTTATTTATGAGCCGCACTCCTTCCCTTTCTTCTTACCTCTAACCTTCGCCCACCCACTGCCCCACTAAACTCCCCAGGCACTGACAACTTGGCTGTCCGGACCTTCATGAATTATAAAGATGGTCGAGATGAGGAAGATAAATCAGCCCACAGGGGCCAGCAAAGTACAACTTTATTACCTACAGCGAGTTCGAAATAACAAAACACAACAAAAGGTTGGTGTTGAAGCTGCGTTGCGTGGCCACAGGTTCAATAAACACTGAGCGGAGAAACTTTGAACTCAGCCGCAAAATGATATTTTGAAAGCAAAAGCTCATGTTCAATTCAGTTTAAATTTTTAACCATCTTAAAAATGAAAATGAAGGCCACCAAAAATCTCCAACCTTCAGGATCTTTGGGGCTGAATCACGTCTGCATCCTGATTCGTATTTGCTCCTAATGTTCTTGACTCATCTGCACTCGTTTGCACTTTTTTCCAGTTATTTCTTGTGACTGAGGTTTTTGTGCGTTTTTCACTCGGTTAATGAAAGATTTTCTGGCTGACTGACCTCTGACCTCTGTGAACAGCGTCTGGCATAGAAGCAATCGTAATTTTTTACACAACGCGCTCACTGAGCGGCTTGTTGGAACAGTGTTCAAGTACTAATTGGCTCTTCTCCGCTGCAGTTCGCCTGCCGGGCATCAGGACCTACGTGGACCCGCACACATACGAGGACCCGAGCCAGGCCGTGCACGAGTTTGCCAAGGAGCTGGACGCCTCCTGCATCGCCATCGATAAAGTGGTGGGAGCAGGTGAGGATGGAGAAGCACTCAGACACACACACACTCAAACACACACTCAAACACACACACAGCTGGTAGACGGAGGTGGGCTTCTTCTTCCGTCTCCCACTTTGAAAATTGCAGACCAGGGTGGACGGCTAGAGTGGTAGGTTCATAGAAGTCATCCTCAGTGTTCCCCTTCGTCCTCTCTCAGTCTTAAAAAGCCTCTTCAAGCGGAGAAGGAAAACAAAGGCGTTTGCATACGTAGCCGCTGTGGGTCGGTCTGACGCTGTGTCAGAGCCTGCACAGCTGGGACTGAGAAGCACTTAATGCCCGCGGCTCAAGGGCTCTTCCTCTGGCAAGAAGAAAGTCAAATCAAATGTTGCCTTCATTTGATTTTTTTTTCCCCCTCGTCCCCGTTCCTTCGCCTCTCCTCGAGCGCTCGCCCATAGCCGGAGCAGGAGTGCAGATGGGAGGGTAATAGATTGTGATTTGTGTTGAGTGCAGCCGGGATGGATGGAGACCGAAGCCCACGGAACTCAGCTTCAGGCTTCCACTCCAGAGACCCGGCGGCTCTCCACACTGTAAAGCTGTCAGGAGCGGCCTCAGGGTCTTAATACCTGACTCCTCTGGACCGGCCTGCGTTTTTGTAGGGTGCATATACACAGACACAGCCCATTAATCTGCATGGGGCATTTTAAATCACAACTCTGCGTCCCCCACTTCAGTTGCCTTTGGTTTTCCCCGATGGAAAAGCCTCTGATTCGGTTTCAGCGCGGATTTCCTGCTGGGTGTTGCAGAAGCGGAATAAAGTGAGATTTGGGGAAGAACTTTGGTTAAACTCTACCTTTGATCTGACACTTTCAAGTCAGTTTTTATAGAAGAAACAGCTTATGGGAGGTGACTGCACTTTTTTAACGTTTACTTTTGCTTTTACTTACTTTTTATAGCCTATATTTTTATAATGTGTTGAATGAAGAAACAGTTGTGCAATTTAACCAAAAGTGATACCAAAGCGACCATTTGTTGAGAAAAATTGGAGACTTTTACAAAAGTGACAGCGTTAGTGTCTGAATTGGAACTATCTAACTACAATTTAATCAAAGAAATTGACTGTTTTTGTTTTTTAGTTCTCTTTCATTTTGTTGTGAAACACATTTATAAACACATATGCCAGAATATGTCAAAGCTGTGTCCTTACCGTTAGCAGTGGCCAAACCTTTTCCTGTCGTTTCATTCCAAAGTCAACAAACTGACAACTTGATTAAACACAATAGTGTAATACCTAAAGTCATGATAAATAACAATAACATTCGGCTGGCTACGATAATCTTTTTCTGTGCCAGTCAGTAGCTGTTTCATGCCTGTTAAATGTCTGAGATTTATTTCGGTTTCATTAACAAGAAGCGGGCATGGATTGTGATCCTGCAATGCTTTTGGTAAACCTGAACTCGCATTTATTTTCATTTTTCTCCTGTCACCGACACGTTTAAAGAAAAGCAACGAGACGAATTTCAGAACAAAGCGGCGAGTTCAGTTTGGTTTCTAAACGACGGGTGAAGAACAACTTTTCTGTGCGGTTAACTCCTAACAGCGAGGCTAATGTGGAGGTTTGATTGGCCTCCAAGGCCATTTGTTGAACAAAAGGCCGTTGAAAACCACTTTGTCTCTGTGGGCGGACGCGGACATTCCATTCTAAAACAAAAAGGAAAAAATAAGTTCTCTGCATTATGGAAGAGTTAAGAAGATAAAACAGTTCCTTCCCTTTCATTTCTTTGAATTGAGTTTCTTGATATCTCAAACCTACAATACAAACACTTTGAATTGTACTTCAACCTTCATGTAGGGGAAATATTTTGCACCCCTCTAAGTACTGACCACAGACGTGCACAGCATTACCTTTTTGTTTTGGTACATCAAATAGACAAGATTGGGAACTTCAATAAGCAAATGAAAGAGCTGCCTGGAAAACATATCAGAGGACTCTCCTCTAAACCCCGAAAAGGCAAAGCTGTGGAGTGAAAAGCAGAGTTGAGCATTAGAGCAGTGACGTAGAAACATTTCTGTCGGCTGCAGACGGTCTCTAACGGTAACGGGCCGCCCTCACTCCCCATCTGTCTTTGTTAAGCACTTTGATCCCGGTGCCAATACGTGATTGCGCGCTAAAAGACGCAACGCAGGCACCTGACGGGTCTGGCCGGAGACATCAAAAGAGGGACGGAGGTGCGTCCGCCCAATCAGGATGTAACAGACGGTGGGATCTTCTCCTGCAGGATGACCACCTGAAAGAAAAAGACTCCTCTGTCTGCCTGCCTGCCTGCCTGCCTGTCTGCCTGTGAGCCGGGGGGCAGGAAAGCAGAGCAGGCAGCCATGATTCCTGCTATTTAGACAGGTTGTAATTATTCCGGCTTAAGTTCTTCCAGACCGGACGACTTCCAGCCCAGAGTGTTGACCAGTCCAGAGCTGCTGCTGCTGCTGCTGCTGCTGCACGAGGGCTGATCGTACTGTATGTAACAGCAGCAACCACCGCATGTCTTCGCTCTGACATCATCGCCGCGTTCTCAGAGCAGGTCGGGAGTGTCCGCTGCCCGCTCAGGCGTATACAGACACATATCTCCCACTCCTGCAACCAAATATCCAGCCTTTGCTGGGCAGCTGCACAGTAGCCGCGATATAGCACCTTCGAAATCCCGCTAATCCAAGCTCAACTGAAAACTATCTTCCAGTGACTCTTATACGATTATCTTGCGCTGAGGTAACCAGTCAGACAGTTTTTTTTTTTATGTTGTAGTTGTGCCAAAAGCAGGAAGCAGCTCCATTAGACACCTTTTAAAACTGAAGAAGAAGAAGAAGAAGAAGAAGAAGAAGAAGAAGAAGAAAAGGCCACTGCTGTACTCAGGGTGACCATGTTTTGATCACAGAAGGCCAGGACGCAAGTTTACTTGAAGATTTCAACATATTTAGAGTTTACCTCCTCTGTACGTTGTATGTTTGTTTTTTTTTCATGATTTTATTACTTTGGAAAAAAAAAAAAGCAAACCAGAACGATGCTACGTGGTTAGATTCTACTTGAACTCTTACACCTGTCCTTTAGCCGGATGGATGGATGAATAGATGGATGTGGCAAACACAAAGGTCTTCAGTCACCTTCCAAACACTTCCAAACACTTTCTGTGGAGTCATTAGCAGATGACCATGCCAGATTAATCCAGAATATTCATCTCAGATGTTCATTAAGATTATTGGGCTCTCCGTCAGCAGCTTTAACGCTCGGCTCCCTCATCTACGAACAGCATACTGAGTGAAACACACATTTATACACACTCACGGGCACTGGATGAGGTGAGGTAATCCCCATCCCGTCGCCAAGAAGAAATTCCAATCGCACTCACTCAGAGTGGATTTGAACCTCTCTCTGATTTCACTGCAGCAATAAAAGGTGAAAGGTCACTGTGGAGCCTGCTCAGTGTTGTTTTGCAGACTGCGGATTTGGGCGGCTCACACTCCAAGCACACACACACTCATTGCATCCTCACTGCCGACAGTGGCCAGGCTTCGTGCCGCGACTGCGCTCCAACATCAATAAACGGTTAAGATGATTGATGAGATTTGTGTAATGACAAAAGTGATTATCAACCGACTCTGATCTTTATCTCTGCCAGCGGACGGGCCATCTGCTCAAATGAACGGAAACATACTTTGGTTTGGTTTCACAAGGGCTGGACGCGCAACCCTAATCCTGTAATGCTTTAGTGAAACTCAGCTTGGATTTCTTTTTTGGCTTTCTCGGGAGACTGCAGCGTTCTCTGAATTGTAATAACAAGGAGGTTTTCAGAGCAAGACGGGAAGTTCAGTTCCCTAAACGAACAAGTTTTCTGTGCGGTTGACTTCTAACGCAGCGTAGCGCAGAGCGTTCGATGAGAGTGAAGACGCTGTTCCAATAAGTTGTAGCATGAAATATTAATAATTGCGTCTTTGTTTTGTAATATTTATGTTTCAGAATGAACAAGCAATCCTTGATTGTCTTTTGCCACATTTTTCTTCTCCGCCAGGTGAGTTTGGGGAGGTGTGCAGCGGGCGCCTGAAGCTGCCCAGCAAGAAGGAGATCTGCGTGGCCATCAAGACCCTGAAGGGAGGATACACCGACAAGCAGAGGCGGGACTTCCTCGCCGAGGCGTCCATCATGGGCCAGTTTGACCATCCCAACATCATCAGGCTGGAAGGAGTGGTAACACGCAGTAAGTCCGCTAATGACTCGGGACGGAAACGGCCGATTTAGACAAGTTTGCTCTGCGACAGTGACTTTAATGAGTGGCTAAATATAGCTTTCTTGGTTAAAAATGTATTGCTGTTTCATGTCGTTAAAAAAAACGAATCGCCTTTGAAATGAAAGACAATAAAACTTGAGAATGTTACCTGTAATTAAAAGAATATGATAACAAAGGGGAATTAATGCTGCAAAAAGGAGAATTTTTATCACATACATCCATATTTCATTTATATCCAATGCTTTCTGTTACACGGTAGGCGGGCTTATTATTGTTTTGTTTGAATTAATTTTATTCAATTGCATTTCTTTCCTACTATTTCCAGATTTGGCAATAAAGTGGCCGACACCTCTGCAAAAGAGTGCCTGAGTTCTATTGAGCTACCGTGGTGTAAATCTCTGCAGAGATCAATGCGCTCTGATCAAAGCCTGTGTCCAAAGCGGGCATAAATCCATAAATCCATATCTGTGACTCACTCCCCTCTGGGTCTCTTTAGAAGACTATCATTAGCACACAGAAGGGCTCTTTAAAAAAAAAAAGGAATGACTGCGGAAAAGGGAAATAATGAGTCTGAACTTTGTCGCCGGGAAACAGGCCTGGCCTCGAACCCTCCCTGCGGCACAGGGCTTGTTAAGCAGCTCCGCTCACTTATTCTGAAAAGTGGAATAAAGATACACGGCGGACTTCCTTTAAACTCACCGTCATCACTTTTTTTCACTTTTCAGTCGTGTTTTTTTATTTCAATTTTAATTGTCGTTGAAGTTCTTGCAGTCACAAATTATGATTTATAGTATGAATGTAGTATAAACGTTTATATGAATATACACACATATATACACACAAGGATAATTTATTTGTTACCTTTGATTTTAAAAGGAGATATTACTCACCAACTCTTTTAACGTCAGTACCTGACGCTGTTTATCGACTAAAACTTTCTCTTTAACGGGCACGTTTAAAAAACGACGGCGTGAATAAAATAGCTCTTACTGTGATTTACAAATTCTGCTCTGCTCCCTGAGCTGCTCCTTATTCAGCCTGACACAGCAGGACCTGGGAGTGAAAGAGCTTTTATCTGGGTAATTTCTCAACGCTGAGACTGTTTGTCTAATACATCTCAGCTCGCTCTTCCTCTAAGTGTCCGGCCGATGAGGAATGTTGCAGCCTAATGTTGAGCTTGAATTTATGGTTCTTCTATTCAAATGAGGAAGCCACAATTTCCGAGCATTTGTGTGTGTGTGTGTGTGTGTGTGTGTGTGTGTGTGTGTGTGTGTGTGTGTGGGTGGGTGGGTGTATGTGTGTTACATGACTTTTGGAGGGGAAACCCCGAACATGTGCATGAGCCTGGACCAGCACGAGTGCCGAGCATAGTTTAGGAGGTCCATTTGATATGCTCTCAGACACACCTAGACTCACACACACACACACACACACACACACACACACACATGTGCACACACCGCACGCATGCATGCACCCACAAACACACACACACACACACACACACACACACACACACACGTGGCTGCAGGGTGATTTATTAAGCTGGTCCTGTTAATTCTTAATAATCCTGGGACTTTCACACCCCATTTACCTTGCCGCTGCTTTTGGCTGATCCACAGGCTGCATATTTGAAGGGGCACACACACACACACACACACACACGCACATACATGTACTGTTTTCTCTCACGCCCATACACACCGACACTTGTGCTCCAAGAATAAAAGGGGAGCTGGGGGGTGGGGACGGGGACGGGGGCTTTATCTCCGCTGCCAATGTCCAGAATAGAGAAGACAGAAGGAGAGGGAAGAGAGGGAGGAGAGGGAGGAGGGCGAACGACACCGGGGCGGGTGACTCTTGTGTGTGTGTGCCCGGCTGCGACTATAAAAGCCGGCCTCTGATAAATGGAGCGATCCATCACGGCCTTGTAGGGACGGCGCTGGCTGGCTGGATGGGAGGCGTTTGATTGCATCCCTTGTTTTGTGTCGTTTTCTTTTCTTCTTTTTTTTCACACTATTGTAGGAACAAGCGTTTTGAGACAATCCGCATTATTGGCCGACAAAGTGCCCTTTGTCCTGCTGGATTTGCCTCTGTCCTATCAAAGCATAAAACATTTATACCATGCAGTTAAAGTACATCAGAGAAATTCACATATAATAATTTATAACTTATAATAATACATGACTTTCTAAGACTACAATGACCTGGACGGCTGAGAGCCTACACAGACATACAGTACATATAAAAATATATTTACTTTAAAGTACATTTTCACATGTGTTTTGCCAGACGCAGGATCGATGCGTCCAGGGGTTGCAGGATGTGGTGCTGGTGAAGGATGGAGGGATGGATAATAGAATATAAAGGGGATGCAGGACGCTGACCGGACACATTAATCAGAATCAGGAGAAGCATGTAACTGGTGGCGAGTCCAGAGTGAAGCGGGGGAGCGAGACGCCACCTGGGACGGCGGTCCGGCCGCGCCGCATTCCCTTCAATAACAGCAGATTTAAGGGTTTCTTGAAGTGACCCCACACTTCCCCGGCAATAAACGGCGTGCTGGCTGTACAGTCTGATCAGGCGCAGATGATAGCAGGCAGCGCTGGATTTACGGCCCCATCCTCCACGGAAATAAAGATGTCACTTCGTGACAGCTGACCTGTCGGGACCCTTGAACTATGACTGGGATCGCCGGTGTGCGTGCGTGCACGTGTGTATGTGTATGTGTGTGTGTGTGTGTGTGTACGTGTACGTGCGCGCATGTGTGTGTGTGTAAGAAAGAAAGTTCAACCTCCTCCCTCAGAACCCGTGCAGGCCTGCTTTCAGTCATCTCGCAGCCCCCTTCCTCCCTCAATCGACTCCCCGAACTTCCACTTCTAAAAATAAATCTCAACAAAAATTTAAGCTTCTGTTGTACGGCGGAGACGAAGCGTCGTTCCGCCGCAAGCCGAATGACGTGAGAGTGAAATCCTTCCTCTTCCTCCTCCTCTGCCACAGGTAAACCCGTCATGATCGTCACAGAGTACATGGAGAACGGATCCCTGGACAGCTTCCTCAGGGTGAGTCCAAACTCGCACACAAACACAAACACACACGTTCAACCCGTACAACCAACTTGGAGTTTAAATGAAAGCATACTGGGGGATGTGGTGTTTTTTCAGCAAAGTCTGAAAGGAATTTCACCTGTTTTGTTATGACTAGATTATGGCTATTGACCAGAAATAAAAAGACTTCTCTTGTCATTCACTTCTTTACGGAAATCACCTCTTTGTGATGTCATGAAGGGCTCTGATGCCTCTTCTCTGGGGGTGCGACACCCTGGCCAGGTGTGGGTTCCATGAGTTATCCCCTTCCAAACATGCAGATGCCTTCGTGTTAGCAGGATGCAATGTATGGTTCCTTTTTGTGAGCAGCTGAATTGAATTGAATTGAATTGAATTGAATTGAATTGAATTGAATTGAATTGAATTGATTTGAATTGAATTGAATTGAATTGAATTGAATTGAATAGCCTTTAGTGTCATTGTATAAAAGCATACACAACAAAATTGACTGTCTCTCATGCAAGGAGCCTAAAAACATACATACTATAAAACATTCAAGTCCAGATGGAGACATGTAGAGCATTTAACTGGGATTGCACGTAACAGAGGGCTAAATAAACGCTGCTATTCTGAGTCATTTGGATAATGTGTTGCGTGAGCTACCGCTGCAGGAGGCTGTGAAAGGTGTAAAAACTCCACATTGTTGCAGACGTTCATATTTGGGACCTGCTGGCCAGCAGCAGGTAATTCCAGCGGACGCTGCCGCACTTCAGGGCCAGTTGATTTGAAACCGCCGGCCGAGTGTTTCTGCTAAACCGGCCACGCGGGACTCCTCCAACGGCAGCCTCTCGCTGAGCGGTCTCCCCGCCGCTTTTTGAACAAGGAGTTAATTTGATTATTGCCATGAGACTCGTTCTCTCAAAGAGGAACTGACCTGCCTTCACTGAAAATAGACAGAGCCCCAGAGCGGCCGAGCCGCAAAACGCTGGCATGAAAAGCAAGTGCAGCGACGCCTGTTTTAGCTCTTTTCCACGTGCTGCGTCTGCTCAGTGTCCAGACGCTTGTAGGAGGGAGTCGCTGCTGTTTCCCGACGTTTTCCCACAGTCCTGCACTTCCTCATCCAATATGTGTCATACGCATGCACACATGCACGCACACAGACACACACACACACGTGAGGAAAACACATCTCACGCGTGGCAGCATTTAAATCCAAGTTAGCCGAGTTAGATCCCTGATGGTGCTCGTTTCATTACGGGTGTGAAAATCAGTGTGAATTTTGACTCTAAAAAAAAAAACCCACAGCGATGCAAAACCTCCACGAAGAATATGAACTTGGCCACTCCAAGATAGAGGGCTCCGATTGGTCAGATGAATTCTTCACAATGGAGAATCGGTTCATTGAGCATGGACACGCTGGATCACGGAAGGCTTTCTTCTGATATATGCAGGGGCCTGATTTTGATTTCCATACATTAGTTAAGCGGCAGATTTGATATGTCACAGCCGAGCAGCAGACGAGGAGCTGAATGTCAAAGATGCTTTTCAAAGGTCGATGAAAACGCCGTCAATCCAAATTGTGGTGAAAGGTCAAACTCCTTCATATATCATTGGAATGTAACTTAACATTGCGTCGCCATGTTTTTTTTTGTTTTTTTTTGTCCTCCTCTCCCTCGACAGAAGCACGACGCCCAGTTCACCGGCATCCAGCTGGTGGGGATGCTGCGCGGCATCGCCTCGGGCATGAAGTATCTGTCCGACATGGGCTACGTCCACCGAGACCTGGCCGCCCGAAACATCCTGGTCAACAGCAACCTGGTGTGCAAAGTGTCCGACTTCGGCCTGTCACGGGTGCTGGAGGACGACCCCGAGGCTGCCTACACCACCAGGGTGAGCTGCCACAAAAACACAATGATGATCATCTAGACCAGCGGTTCTCAACTGGTGGAGTCTAAAGAATCACTTTTTTTTTCCTTGTACTTGAGAAACGCTTATCTAGACAGGACGCTCAGCTCTTCGACGATTTCAGTAGATGATCTTGGCTGCAATGCAGCCCCGATATCTCACTAACTTTCCTTCAATAGGCCTGAAATTAGCATCATTTTGCAGCTTTTTATTCAGCAACAGAACTCGACAATGTATCACAGAACAGAGATCTGCGTCCGTCGAACTTCTGGCCTCGCTGTTCTCGTACAGGCTCTTTTGTAAAACAGACTGCGCCTCTTCACCTTCACTTCACTTCATCCTCTCCCCCGCTTTGGCTCCCCGTGCACGGAATGCACGGGCACTCCTATAGCAAGGAGACTCGCACCGCATCCATCTTTAATTCTCACAGCATAGCAAGGTGGAGGAACACATAAATAAGAGCAAGAGTCCTGATAAAGGCGGGTATAAATCCTGGCCGCTTCCTCTGCCGCACTAAAGCGCTCACCCTCGGGGGAGGTCACCGCCGGAGCCCAGCAACTGTGCAACTGAGAAAAGTTCTCTGCACGTCTTTTACTCTGTCAGTGGTATTTGGCCGGGCTGGAGATTTCTGTGAGGTAATTTCTCATGTGCATTTCCAAATAATAAAAAAAATATTCAGGACTCAGACTTTTATGATTCATAGTCTCCATGTATTGGGAGACTATATTTAGAATAAAAATTTAAAATGAAAATATTTTGTTGACGTGCATTAATTGGAAAATTCTGAATATTCCTCCTAAAAATATCAGAATTTCAGTGCTTGTTTACGTTTAGAAGGACTTTTATTAAGAGACAGAAACTCACCATGACAGGGGAAAATCTCCTGTTCATTAGCATGTGTGTGTGTGTGTGTGTGTGTGTGTGTGTGTGTGTGTGTGTGTGTGTGGTCATTTGCATCGTGGTATCCTGTGGGCCAGAAAGTGCGAGCGTGCGTGCGGTCCAGTGAAACCCGGCATAATTTTCAGGTCGAGAGCTGCAAAACTCAAATAAACAGTCGGCGCGCCTTCAGCTTTTCTCACAGAAATGCATAATTTGAAATAATGAGGCAGAATAATAAACTCTGACACGACGTTACAGTAAGTAACTACACAGACACGCTGGCAGATTTCCATCCCGCAACTGTGTTTTTTTTATTTCAACTTCTATTTCAACTCAGCTTCAGGGCTAATGTCTGGTTCTGTTTGACTGATTGTGTCTTTGCTTGCCGAGTTCTTCGACTGACTGCACTGACTGGCCAACTCCTGCTGCTCTCCTCCAGGGCGGGAAGATCCCGATCCGGTGGACGGCTCCCGAAGCCATCGCTTACAGGAAGTTCACATCAGCCAGCGACGCCTGGAGCTACGGCATCGTCCTCTGGGAAGTGATGTCATACGGGGAGCGGCCTTACTGGGAGATGTCCAATCAGGACGTGAGTGTCGCTCACAGCCGTGGCCAGGTTTACTTTCAGGTGCTGCTGCGCCTCTGTGCGTATCCGGCGGACGTCTGAGTCTCGGTTCTTTCCCGTGTCCAGGTCATAAAGGCGGTGGATGAAGGTTACCGCCTCCCCCCGCCCATGGACTGCCCGGCCACCCTCTACCAGCTGATGTTGGACTGCTGGCAGAAAGAGAGGAACAACAGGCCCAAGTTCGAGCAGATCGTCAGTATCTTGGATAAACTCATCCGCAACCCCGGCAGCCTCAAAATCACAGCCAACACGACGTCCAGGTATTGAAATAAACCGCCCTTCACCCCCATCTGTGTTATCTGTGAACGCCAAGACTTCCACGCAAAAAGTCCAGGAGGACCAATCAGTGTCTTTCAAGGAGAGGAGGAGGAGGAGGAGGCAGGAGCTGAGAGTTTAGTTGTGACCAAAACAGGAAGCGGCTGCAAAGTCAACAGTGGTGGCTGCAGCGCTGATGTTGGATTAGCAGCTGTTCAACATTTCCGCACGGCACGATGAGCAGGAAACAGACCCACAACACCCCAGACAGCTGTGTGAGGTGTCACCGTGTGGCTCCACCGCTTCCAAGGAAATTTAGATACAACTGGGCAAACACAAAGTCTTTCCAATCGCCAATCATCATAATCACAATCATCATCAAGTTTTGAAAGATTTCAGAGCAACTTACGAGGCGGAAATGGAAAGAAAAATTGAAATGAGTCCACATTTAAACAACCGCAACGGTCCAAATAGAGGAAAACCTCACACACATTAGTTAATCAGTTTGCACGCTGCTCAAAGTGAATTAATGAAAGACTGAGGTGATTAAAACTGGACTCTAGATTGTTTTCCATCACTAAATCCTACAAAGTTGACATAGTTTCCTGCCTACCCACCCGAGCGTCCACTGGTTCCCACTTTGCTGCCCACACACCATTGACTTTGCGATCAAAAGGTGCTTACTTTATTTTTTCCGTGAACACAGTTTCACTGGCGTACAGGACAATGTTAAACACTGTAACTGAGTGTTACAGTTGGGTGGGATGGGGCTGAAAGTGGGTGTGTGTTGGAATTTTATGTCCATGTCCCTCAGTGCGCTCCAGTTTGTTTTTTGAACCAGGCACTGGAGGAGCTTTGCATAAATATTGCCTTCCTGCTTCCCGTCCTTGGTGGGCCCTACGTGGATATCAGCATGAATCATCGCATCCTTTCCACTTTTTACAAACACAATTTCATTTTATTCATTATATCAAATATCACATCTTCTTTTCCTCCCTTTGTCATTTTTCAATCCTTCTATATCTCCAAGTCGGGGCCACCGACTCGCACAGGGAGGGGGGTTGGGAAGGGGACACCAGTACGGAACTGGGGCAGCTCACTTGTCAATACTTGCCTGGGCAGGGAGGGGGCGGCGGTGGGTCCTCGGCAGACGGCCTTGGCATTATGGAGCCGTCAAAGCTCATAACGGTGACTAATGATTTCTTAAGAAAGTGAAAATAGGTCCCCTCGGAGTTTGCATGTAATTTTCCTGATTGGCTTTTAACACCAGGTGAGCGCCGGCCGGCCCGGCAGAGGCGCCTCGGCTGATTTATGGCGACTGTGTGCGAGTGTGTGACTGTGTGAATGTGCGCTCGGCGGTGGCGGTTTCGCACAGCAGGAGCAGCTGCACTCGGCTCCACACACCTCATTTGTCTCAGGGCTGTCCTGGCTGGCTAATGGAACACCTCCCCGCTCCCCCTCGCCCACCCCTCCCCCACAGAGCTCGGAGCAATGGTCAGAGGACCGGGATACTGAGGCAGGAAACCTAAATGACAAAAATGTTGGCAAACTTTTACTGGCACGACTCCCAGTCAACCGTAACGTGTACCTTTTAAGGCTTTGTGTTCTAAAGTAACTCGAAGCAGAAGTTCAACGTCTTTTCACGGTGTTTTTTAGCGAGCTCCTGCCTCTTTAAACACGACGTGCTTCAGGTATTCTTCTTCTTCCGCCTTCAGGGAGTTAACTTGCGGCGCCACACCAGGCCTCGCATAGGTACTACATCAGGAACTTTTTTTTACAAGATGGCTTCGTTTAAACACGTTTTTTGGGGGGTTTTTTTCAAGAGCGTTTTTGAAAATGTGCGGTTTCAAAAAAAATCAGTCTCCGTGTAAACGGCTCCTCAGCCTGGTGGGGGAGCATCTTTTGGGGGCTTAAAAGGTTGGAAGCGGTCAGAGTTGACGGTCCCTGCGTGTGGACGGCGACAGTCTGGAGTCAGCGGGTCAAGGTTGACAGTCGGGGGTCCACAGTCTCGGTTATGTGTCTGATTGACATGCATAGTCAGCACAACCTCCTCTTTTTTCCCTTCTGTTTTCTACTGTTGTTTTCAAAAGACATCATAGGCAAGGTTGTATTACATGTAAGCCATACATACAGACAGTTTGTGTAAAATGTGCCACGTTAGCTCCCGGATACTAATGTTAGCGGGCACATTAACGCCATTGCGATGTGTGAAACGTCGTTCTATATTGAGTTTCTGTCTGCAAACACGTCCACTCTTGTCTTGTACTCAAAGTGTTGGGTATTTATGACAGGAGTTGCCAACGCAACTCGCATACCATACCGGGTCCTGAACATATTAGATTGCACGTTTGCTCACTTTATGTTTTGCAATGTTGGATATAACAATCATAAAAAAAAGCAAATGATACTCGACAGGTTCAACCTTGAACAGAAACGTCACAAATAATCTCATGAATATCTCTTGAATACTCATTTTCTTTGGTCCAAAACATTCATTTCGAAGGCAAATTTACTTTTTTGTCAGGCAGAGCAAAAACAAATTATAAGAATATATATTAAAAAAAAAAAAAAAAAAAAAAAAAAAGCTTCAAATGTGGAGCATTAATGCATTGATTCATTTGAGCGGTATTATTCAACTGCCAAATCTCTTCGCCTTGAAACGCTGACTAGCGAGATAAATTAAGAGTAAGAGCCGTGCATGCTTCAGCAGAATCAAATCAAAACGTCACACTTGAATCAGCCTGAGTTAATAGGCTCCCTCAGACCACCTGAGTGCTATTGATTAGCTATGCAACGTATCCGTCACATCCAAGCGCAGGGAGGCAAAATGGCCCAGTGTCAGAATCAAAGTCAAACGCCTGCTAACAATCGTGAAAAAGGGCCCGATGAGACTGGAATTCAGTGATCACGTATCTGCGCAAGCTGCACACCCCCTCCTCCCATTGCATCTGCTGCTGCCTTAGAAGCCCTCAACACATGAGACTAAGCAGTCCTGGCGATCAAGAGGTCAAACGGCTTGAAGATGCACTGACAAAGAGGGAGGGAATCTATGGGAGAGCCAGACTTTCTTCTGCAGTCACTGTATTTATACTTTGTTCTGCTGGAGCATGTGTTTCCTGCACTGCAAAAAGTCCACCAGGGGCTTTCAAACCTTCTCCTTCTCCTCCTCCACCCCCCGCCTTCAGACAGACGCTTTACTTTTCTCCTCAATGCTCCCTCCCCCGCCTCCACCCCCGCCTCCCGCATCCTTCTGTTTCCCTGTTTTCTCTCCTATCATCGAGCCTCCCGAGTTTGGCAGCGTTGGAGGTGTTGCTAAAAACGCAACAACAAAGGGGAAGGGAGGAAGAAGAAACGAGGAGCGGAGGCAAGGTCATTCCCAGTTTACCTCTCAGGAGGAAACAGGAGGGGTGGGGGGTAGGAAGAGGGAAGAGGAGCAGATGAGATCAGAAGAGGGGGAAAAGAAGGAAATGGGTACAGGGGAAGGAGAGAGGGGATCAATAATGCTGCCAAAAAACAACAACAACTGAAATCTCACCTCGACAGACCCAAAAGTTACACCCCAAGACATTCCAAATATGGATTTTTTTAAATTATTTTTTTGCTCCAGTTCTTTCTTCCAGCGATAAAGAAAGTCATAAACATCGCCCTTATTCTGCTATGCTGCATTAAAAACAAAACACAAAAATGTTGAATTGTTTTTTCCTCCTTTTGGGGAGATTCACACTTTATCTCCCAATTTCACACCAGCCGTCTTCCCACTCAGCTCCCAGCTTGCTCCTTTTCCGACAAAACTAGTCTCTCCAGGGGGTCCCGCTGATGGTGGTGGTGGTGGTGGTGGTGGGAGGGGCTCCAACAGTTTTGACAGGGCTCTGATCTGGTAGGAAACGACTCAATCACTGGAGCAGCACCTCCTCCACAGCCTCTCTCGGCTGCTCTTGTTTGGCACGTCTTCCCATTCTTGCTCCCTCCTCCTCGTCTTCCAGGCTACTGGCATTCAGAACGTGATGTCCTTTCTCAGATGGAATAAGGCGGAGTGGTCTGAAGCAGGAATGACAACCGTCTGCTCAAACATACCCATCAGCCCTTGTACCTCCTAAATTTATACCCTCGTACCGACCTTTGTACTCGCTGATAGAAGTAGCAGAGCAAAAGTGGACCTGGCACTTGGAGGCAAGTGGAAACAAGGACAGAAATAGCAAAACTGCAGGTGCTCTTAGTGCATTATTATGAAGTATGTATCAAATAAAATGAGGGAGAACCAGGTGACAGACATACAAAAATAGGATACAGACACCAACAAGTCTTTATTTGCCACATTCTGCTTGCACGATATGCGCCCAGCTGTTATCGCACTGTTGGATGACTGAGATTGGACATCTTTTATCACGAACATCTACCACCAGTTTATCACAAATTGATTTTCAGTACAAAGGAAATTTGGGCTTTTTCAAATCCTGAGCCGATGCTTTGTGTTCTAAAAACAAAATCATTGAAAGGTCTGACACACACTTAAGAAAAAAAAATCTTCCTCATGCTAATCACTTTGATTCGAGGGAGAACTTTAATTGCACCGTCTCAGTCCAAAGACAACCATCAGGCTAATTAGATCACCTGCAGGCCAACAGTGTGCAATGGTATTTTTTGTTTTTTAGTTCTCGAGTACAAAGACTTACTTTGTCAGAGACATTTTTCTCCCCTGACGCACAATATCTGTTTTACTTTGGCAGGAAATAGAAGATATATTTGATTACATTTCGGTTCAGAATCCATCGTCGTGAGATGAAGGAAACGAGTGGCGACACTTGATTTGTAAGGGGATGGGGTGGGCCGTCTGCTGGATGAGACTCCGACCCTGCACTCAACCTCGGCCACGCGGCCCATTCAGCTCCGCCCGGTTGCGGAAAGTATGTTGCTCTACCAAAACATTTAACCTGCGCGCGGCGCCGCGTGACGCCCGGAGGCACCGACCGTGTAGGAAAAACATCAGATCTGACATGCCGGGGGATGAATAGACCCTGAAGAAGAGAAGACGATCGAGCCAAAAGCACTGCACGTCGTGCGGAACACCCAAGGTGAGCCGCGAGCAGCAGTAACTCCGCTGTGCGAGCGGGACAGTAGATGAGGGATTACCGCGTCGCTCCCCGGAGATGTTGTAACGACTTTAACATCCGCTGCCCCGCTGCACAACGAACATCTATAATATTTATTTACAAGAGCTGCCTTTCGGAGTTACACTTTTCATTTATTCCCAGCGGGTAACCCAAACCCTCGGTAACATTTCCCAGATTTTAAAACATATAAACAAACGTTGCCTGTGAACGTCTCCGCCACTCTAAATCAGCCGGCCCGAGGTGCACTTCCTGGTTTTTCTAATGAGTGTATTTGTGTGGCTATGAGTAGTTTTCCCACTGGGACATTGACCCGTTTTCCTGTTTTGACCTGCTTCGCTCGCTACCGCCGTCTTCCCCTTGTGCGCCTGCAGGTACACAACTGCCACTGCAACTCTATTTAAAAGTACCACTCAGAATAGCAGCAGTGTGTACACAAAACGGTCATAGCGACCACTTTTGTTGACATGGTCATTTTATTTCGAGTCTTGCTGCTGCTTGAAACCAGAGTCATTTTTTTCTGTTTCTCGTTTTTTATTCACAATAGCAAACATGACTCACATTGGTAAAAAAGCAAGGAAAATACGTTTAGGTACTTCTAGCGCAGTTGTCTTCCCTATGTTAGTCTTTTGATCGTTTGATCTGATCTGTCCACGTGTTCATCGCCATCAGTCAGCGCCGAGGTCTGCAGCCTTTCAGTCAACCTCTCCTGTTGACGGAGTGCCGGAGAGCCCGACGCAGTAGATTCAATTCAGTTTGATCCACTTGAAACCAATCGAGACTGATGAAATCTTTGTTGCACTTTGGCTCTAGAAAGGAATGTCAGATTCTGCTCTAGTGGCCCATCCAGTTGTTGAACAAATTGAATAGATTAAGATATTTTGCTCTGTTAATTTCCCCAAATGCACCAAAACACTGTTTATGACTGTTGCCTGTACACGTAAATGGTACATTTACTGAACTTTTACACCGAGCAATTCTGTTGTCCAACCACACTTTTCAAAGATTCTTCCAACATTTTGCATCTTGAAATTCCATGCAGTTCATTTTGCATTTGATGCCTTAAAAAATACATCACAACCCTCATCGATTTGTTCTAACGGTGCTTCTACCCGCTTCCACCTGTGTCCCCGTCAGGCCGGCCAACTTGCTGCTGGACCGCAGCAGCTCGGAGGTCCCCTCGGTGGGAACGGTGGGCGACTGGATGGATGGAATGAGAACTCTGCCCTGCAAAGAGGCCTTCTCCGGGGTCAGCTACAGCTCCTGCGACACCCTGGCCAAGACCTCCACTGAGTAAGACAACCACAGACGCACACACAGTAAGCTAGCCTGCCTATTCACGTTAGCAGTGTTTACAGGTTCCCAGCAGCCGTGGCAGGGCCCAGGAATCCTGAAGAGACGCTCGGTGGTGTAGAGCAGACATACAGAGAGAGAGACACACACACACACACTCACTTTTGTTCGCAGCGGAGTAAAAGAAGCCATAGAGTTCTAACTAGAGGTGTCCGGATCAGAGTTGGGGTAATTCATAATGACAGACCTTTAGCCACGGTCTCAGCGAGGCAAACTAGAAGATGAGAGCATTAAGGAAAAGACAAATAAATAAAGGAAACGGAGGGGGAAAGAAAAAGGAGGGCAGAATAGCGCCGGAGCGCCAACGGGGGAAGAGGAATGAGAGAAACTATTGAGGCAGGCAGTGAAAGGGGAGGTTTGACGAGATAAAAGCGCAGGGTTGGGCCTTTGAGAGGGCAAAATAAAGGCATCGCTGTCAGCCAGGTATGCAGCGTCCCGCCGTCTATACCGTGAAGTCTTCAGCTACAAAGGGGCCGATCAAACAAAGACTGTCAGGGAAAAATTTTAGACACAAATCTTTAAGAATTCATATTTCAGGCACTCTGCACAGCAGGAGCGCACTGCGCCGTGAGCCGGAGCGAATTCTGATCACGCACTCGAGGCAACAGCCGGTTTTTGGTGCCAATCACCCTCGTCATTGTGAAGGAAACGCCAGATGTGTTTCTGCGCACAAGAACAACCATATTTCAGGAGGATGAACAACTCAGACGTCACTGTGAGACACTGAGTGTTTTTGACTATGTTGACTCGGAATGCTGCGAAGAAAACAAACTACAGGATAAAATTAGCACCAGTGTTTTCGACTCTGATTGGCACCAGCCGACTGACTTCCTGTAAGTCATCTGCAAAAAATAGTCCAATAGAATGCAACAACAAAAACCTCAGTCAGACTTTGTGTAAACCAGAGAGTCGCAGCGACTCCTGTTTTCTGTCGTCTTTGCTCTCATCTCTCCCCCTGCAGTCCTCTGCACACGCACACCTCCCACCTCCACCCACCCACCAACCCGTTCGCACGCCGCCGCTTTAACCGATGTGGAATGTGACCCAGTAAATAATTGGACATTTCTAATCACCGTGATCAAAGCGGCCGTTCACTGGCCGTGATGGCTGCCGTCGGAGCCGCTTAGGTGGCGCCCGCCGCTGCCGCCGCCGCTGCAGTCAGCTGAGGGCTGAGTCGGCACACAGCAGTGGCAGGCTGAGAGTGTCAGCAGGAGAAGTGCTGAAGCCAAATAGGTCTCTTGAGTTGTCATGAATTTGGGCTCTTTCACGGGTAACACGAGTTTTGCAGATGACATACGTTGTGGAGACACAAACTATGTTGGCTTGCATCTGTAATAAGCTGTGGAAAAGTAAGAGGCACTGAAGATATCAGTGACTCACCTTGGGAAAAGAAAAAAACACTGAGGGTCCAAAATTATGCAAATTTCACTTTATTACTGCGAAATAACGATGTTATGCATCTGTAGCCTGCAGTGAAGTCCCCAGTGGCTAAAAACAGAGGGCTAAGTGAAATAACTTTTTGCATAGCCTACTGTCGGAGGCTGCCCCATTGAATCGAACCTGACTCGAACTAACCCTAGCCCAGTCCAATGTCATGATAATTCACACTGAAAAGCAACAGAGTGGAAACGGCAGCAGATGGAGAGCGTCGCATTAACCTTGTGTTGCTGCTCCGCGGTTGCTTTTTTGTTTTGTTTTTTCTCCTCCGTCCTTCGCCGTAGATGCTAAATTAGATCACTCCGCTATTAATCCAGTGAGGGCCGGAGCCGAGGCAGCCGAGGTTAGCTCCGCTACAAGACCAGCGCAGCGCGTCCTGCTCGCTATGGATTGAACTATCGATCGCCACAGTCTTAATCCAGTCCTTGATATTCAGCACGAGAGCTCGGCGGCGCTCTGACCTCCCAGGGACAGTAATCATACTTGGCCGCGGCGTGCTGACTCATCAGCTCCAGTCATTCAGCTCCTTTTTTTTTAACTCGCGATGGGGTGAAAGACGGATCGACGACGGTGGTGGTGGTGGCGGAGGGGAACCACATCAATTTCTTCATCTGATTAGTGTGTGAGCAGGCGCCCGCTTTTGAGGCATTCAAGCGTTTGGACTGATGAACTTACTTTTATCCAGCAGGAAAAAAAGCAATCAAGCCGGGCGCGAGTAGTTAGAAGTGACGTTTTACCGTACATAGTGTTGTAGTCGAGACCGCACCAACTGAGACCAAGACATTATCAAGACGAGAGAGTATCGAGATCAAGACTAAGACATTTAGGGTTTGAGACCAAGACAAGACCAAGACTTTACATATCAAACTATGATGCCAACTATTTTGAACCATTTTCAAAAAAGCTTTGCTTCATAAAATTAAAAAAAATAAATTAACCTGGAATAAAGGGGCAGGGTGTCACTCTGGGTGTCACCAACAGAGCGTAAAACGGCAGCAGCTGGATTATTTTCCGTTATTGTGGTGTCATTGTGGTGTTGGCTGAGTCTCGACTGGTATTGATCAAAAATCCCCAGTGCGCCCAGTCCGAGACATGACCAGACGAGACTGAGACCCTTAAAAAGTGGTCTCGGGACCAAGACCGATCTCGAGTACTACAACACTAACCGTACAGTCGCACATTAAAACGAGCGCTACTGGAGAATTTGTCTTGGAATTATGTCCTTTCTCCGTTTTTTTAGGTCATTTTTGTTTTGTTCCTCTTTTTGGACAATGAATACAGGAGTCACTGTATATTTCGCCGTGAAAGAAATATTTAGTTATAATGTTCACAGTGGGGTCGGAATCTGGGCCGTTGGCACCCTCAGTAAAGCCCGTCTCACCCTGAAATGTCTTTTGGGATGACCAATTTGCACAGAGGCGAACCCCTGCTTGGCGAAGCTAATGGCTACCTGGGCAGCATTCAGACATAACACTCATTAGACTAAATCAGAGGCTGTGTTTTTTTGACGTGCAACGCCCCGACTCACATGGAGCCTGTTTTTGTGGACGAGGGGGAAAACAGTGTGCAGGCTCTGACACACAGGGTTGCTGTTTAACTTCAGGCTCCAGGCTGCGGTTTGGGTGAGGCAGCGAGAAGAGAAAAACAGGAAAAAATGTTGAAAAATAAAAAAAAATGTAAAAAGAAATCTGCCTCAACTACCTGATTATATCTGCTAAACATTAAAAAAAATGACAGTGGGATCGATCAATTCTCAGAGTGGCCAACACATAAGTGTGTCCTTTGACAAAATGTTTTTTTTTTGGCCTTACAGTTTTTTAAAATGCACCACAGCTGTATTTCTGGCTTTGTCTGAGTAAAAACACGTACACACACACACACACACACACACACACACAAATATCTCCCACCTATAATTTCAAATTCACTTGTGGACCTCTGGTTCCAGTTATTCCACAATTGAATTGTCCAAATAAATCATTTTTTTTATTTAAGAAAAATAACTCTGGCCAGAAAAATGAATATCAAGCAACAATGGTCCTGCTCTGGTTTATTTAACGCAATATTACAAAAGTCCAACTCGTCCAGAAACACTTATTTGTGAAAGATGAAGACGTCACCACCTGGAGCTTTAGACTGACTAATAATGAGCGAATCCCCTGGTTCATTTAACTCACGATATTCACTGACAAGTCAGTCCAAGGCCTGACGAGTCTTGCGTAAAGTTTCTGAATCCTTTTCCTTCTCTTTTCTCAGTTTTCCATCAGCTGCTGACTGTTTTAAATTCACACTTCCACGACGCTTCCGAGATTGTGCAAACCTCGCCTCAACCTTACCACTGCGCCATTCTAGAAAGTGACTGAAAGCAAAATGTACTGCAGTGCCTTCATCAGGAATTTGATTTTCTTGGTCATTTGACCAGTTCCCATTATTTAAAACAATGAAAGGTCAAATACAGACTTTTCAAAAAGAGACCTCCCCAAGGGAAGCATAATAGTGTTTTTCCTTGTCGATTATTCCAATCAATCAATGAATCAATTGAAACGGCCACTGAACGATCGTCTCTCTGACAGTGATTCTGAACAAACCCTGGACATGTATTCTAAGACTAATATCTCTGGGTTGTGTGTGGGGGGGCTTGGCTGTGTCTCAGTAGAGTGGTTCTGACCGAGGTCCACGTCACGCCGGCCACTTGCCCTGAATGGGAGCCTTCCATGGGAATCACCACTCTCTAATGCCCAGCTCTCCTCCACCTCCTCGGCCTCCGGATGGTGGGTGAAGGAATCCAGACCGCCGTTTAAGCCGAGCGCACTAACCCGCCCGCCGAGTCTCTGTCGCGCTCGGGCGGCTCTCGCCAACAGTGTCTGAGAGGCTGAGTGTGTTTTGTGACGTTGCCTCCTGAACTCTTGCTGCTTTTTTTCCCACTAATAAGACGCTGCTGTTATTGCAAAAACAAGTCAGATTTGATGATCATTCGCTGCTTCTTGCACTCTTTAGGATGCTTGCCTGGGCTGTTGTTGCAGTGCTCAGAGCCGACTAACTGCAGTGTGCATTTGATGTGACACCGAGTTCTAATAGCTGCTCTGAACAAATCTCCTCGTTATCTCCCACTTGATTGCATGTAACTAATCCTTTAATAGCTTCTAATTAAGACGTTTACGACGACACGTGTGAATCTGAGCTAAACGTCCTACGCATTGTAGTACAAGTGCTGGTCTCACACACACACACACACACACACACACACACACACACACACACACACACACAGGGGATGTAGCCCAGGCTAGACAGCCTCGTTACAGCGGCTGTCAGTGGTCTGCTTGTCTGCTCCTCTCTGATGGTGGGGGGTTGAAGCGCCTCCTGCTGAGTGTCCTTGTGGGAAATGCAGTTCCTGTGTGACTGACTGACACGGCGCCCGGGGGAAGCTCGTATCCGTCGACGCTAACGCCTCTGTCTTCCTCCCTCCTCCCGTCATGTCTCCCTTCCCTTCATTTGACCCCTCCCCCACCTCCCCCCTCAACCCCTCGACAAACCAGGGACCTGAAGAAGGTCGGAGTGACCATCGTCGGGCCGCAGAAGAAGATCGTGAGCAGCCTCAAAGCCCTGGATTCCCACGCCAAGAACGGACCGGTACCCGTTTAAAGAAAGACACGCCGACTGGAGAAGAAAACGGAACAAAGCAAACGGAGTCCTCACTCCGTCTGTCTGTCTGTCTGTCCGGTGTGGTTGCTAATCACATTCTAACAAGACGGCATCGCGTTCAAAACTGTTCAACCCAGCGGGGGGGGTGGAGGGGGGAGGGGTGTGGGTGGGGGTGGGGGGGTGGGGGGGGGCGGAGCAGTACTAAAAAACTAAGAGGGTCGAGATTGAAGAGAGGACGACCATCGTCTGCCGGACGCACGCCGCCGACTCTTCGGCCCTCCGTCCCTTTGGGCCCAAGTCGAGATGCCTTACAGACAAATAACGGTGGTGGTGGGGGATGGGGTTGTGGGATGGGGGGAGGGTGGTGGAGACCAGGCCAGGGAGACGCGGTGGGACAGCTGGACTGACACCAACCTGGAGGCGTCCGCCGCTTCCCGTCGCCTTTTGCATGCGAAGGCGAAAGCAGGCGAGTTTTGCCCGGCTGCGGACCCCCTACTGGACTAATGTTGTTTCTGCATACATTTAGCGTCTCTTCGTCCGGGAGAGAACTCAGCTGGTATGGACGCATCTAAGACGATAACCAAGCCATCTGTTGCTTTTTTTTGGTTTTGTTTGGGTTTTTTTTGTCCTCCGTAGCTCTAACCAATAGCATTTGCTTTTTTGTTAATCATGTCACATAAAGCAATAATTTCAATAATATTTCTTTTTTTAAAAAAAAGCATCATCATCATCATATGGTAACCATAACTTTGTCACATGTGCATCAAACGGGAGTGAAAAAAGGCCATAACACACCTCACTCACGCCGAAGTTTCTGTCTGCGTTCCCTGTGTTCCTCCTCCTGAGCGGACATTGTACAGTTGTCGTGTTGTTTCCTCAACCCCTCGACGCCCCACGTGTGAAATCTCAGGATGTTATTCTCTAACAAGGGGATTGGAGCAGAGCCAGGGACCCGGAGCGGACCTTGAAGAGAAGAAAAGACTGTCAGAGAGGTTCAGAGCTGGAAGAACTTCAGTCATTCAGGCCTTGGATCTTCTTCCTGTTTGTGTTTTTTGTTGTTATTTTCTTTTGTTTTTATTGGGGGGGAGAAGTGTTTTAAACTGCAACTAAGTTTTTACCGTCAGACACAGGTCAGCAATATCAGCGCCACTCAATATCAGGTACAGCGCTGCTGCTGATCTGGGGTCAGTTTCTCACTCTGACCTTCTGTTTTCGGAGTCAGTAAATCATCGAAATATCGGAACAAGAGGACGCCCGTCCTCGTAGAAGTAGCAGTTTTCAAGTTCTGCCGCGTGAAGTGCAAAAACATAGAGTGCCTCCTCCAGTTGGGTCGGTCCTGATGATGATCACCAAGGCTCCACGTTTGAGTTTTTTCTTGTTTTTTCTTGTTTTTCACTTTGTTTTTGTGTCCTGTGTGTTCTAACGCGGGCCTCACCGCCCTTCCGAACTAACACGGTCGCTGAACGTTGCCCCTGAAGAGATGCAAACGCTCCCAACACATCATTGCTTTTTGAGATGGTATCCTAGAACCTCGTATGTCGGGCGGGACGGGATTTTCCCGAAGGCACCTTGGAAGGAGGATCGTTGTTGTACCGCAG
The DNA here is from genome assembly GCF_046127955.1 of Nelusetta ayraudi. Classification (NCBI taxonomy): domain Eukaryota; kingdom Metazoa; phylum Chordata; class Actinopteri; order Tetraodontiformes; family Monacanthidae; genus Nelusetta; species Nelusetta ayraudi. Next base: position 6,163,176 of record NW_027466110.1, read on the forward strand.
AGGCTTCAAGGCGCCGCCTCCTAAAAATCCCTCAGCACATTGATGAAGTGGTGCTGAGGCGTCGTCCTGAAGCTTCCTCCAAGCACTTAGTCGAGTACAAAACATTCAAGCACTTTGAAGGGAGATGGCCTCGGCTCCCGGCGTAGCGTCAGTGCTGGCCGAGGCTGTTTTGTCGTCGTCGTTCTTCTTCTTCTTCTTCTTCTGCGTGCTTCTGGGAAACCTCCCTCCCGCCGAGTGTGTCCGTCGGTCCTCCGTTAACTTGGTCTACCTGTGGATGCTGCTGTTGCTGCTATGTGTTATAATTAGCATGTACATAATGTAAACCATCGCGGAAAAAAATATAACGATAGCAACGATGGCGCTACAGTCCGCCCCCCTCCCCCCCACACTATATGTACATGGCCATCCTTCTTTGTACAAATGCTTGTATGTATAAAAGGATAAATAAAAAAAATTTAAAAAGTGCAACATTTTTAAAGAAAAAGGGACAAAAATCATCTGTATTATATTTTATCTTATTTTGAATTATATTTGTCTGCTCTGTTGTTTTTTTTTTCTACGGCAAAAGAAGACAACTTTGATTACGTTATTATTTATTTGTTAACATTATACGGCGCAATGTTGATGTTTCCCTTTGTTTTTGTAGCATACGGTAAATTATGTGTCAGTGTTCTGTTTCAGTTTCGACTTACTTTATAAAAACCTGGGATTTCTGAGAGAGCAATACTGTTTATGCACCCCGTATCCAGATCCCTCATCTTCTGTCTTAAGACTGACCCGCGTGTCTGTGTGAGAGTTTACGTGTGCAAATGTAGATGGCCTTGTCTACTAATGTAAAACGATTTGTAGTGGAAACATTTATATTTTTATAATAAATCTTGGCAAAATATTTTCCAAAAAACCGACGACGATAGACGCGCCTTCTGTGTCTTTATTCCGCGGTTGCGACGGCGTCGCCGGGGCAACAAATAAATCCGGCTCTTGCGTTTCGCCCTCAGCGACTTCCATCTGGTTAAAAGATCACAAGTGAAAGTCTGCCACTCATAAATCACATGTCATATTTTTTTTTTCTCTTTTTTTTTATTTCTATATACTCTCAGGCTTTTGGCATGCAACAGGATGAAAGTCAGCAATCATTTGACTGACGTATATAGTGTTCGGGACAGATGTTTCAGATCACCGAGTTCACAGGACAATTAACATAAACAGAGGAGTCCATGGAAAGGTCATTTACTGCGGGATGAGCAGTTTGCCAGAGAACGTGCGCAAAATACCGCGCAGCAAACACCGGCAAAGGTGGATATTCAAGACACGTAAAAACTTAGAAACGCATTTATTACATTTTGCAAAAATGACTGAAATTGTACCCGGTTGGCCTTCCTCCTCCTGTCTGTCTGGTATTTGAAATAAAAGGGGTGTTGTGGGGGGGGGGGTTGATTACTGTCAGGCATTTGCTTTATTCTCCAGGAGTTTCCTTGCAAATAACTGTATTTGATGAATGTATTTGACCCAGTTGAATATGTTTAAAAAAGATTGAAATGGGGGAAAAACATAATGAGAAATAATCTGAGCTTGATTGTATTTGGCAGAGGAACGTTTCTCCCGAGTGAACGGCCACTTCAATTTCACTTTGAGCCTTCGCTGCAAGTAGTCATTATACCCAATCCCAAACTGTTTTTGTCATTGTGAAACTTTTGGTTGCACTTCTGCTTAAATCCGGGCCTTTTTCTTCCCGAAAGATGCAACGTGACCTCGGTCTTTCCTCAATGTCAGGAGCCAACTTGTAAGTCAATATGTGCGTCAACACGTTGTATGGAATATTGTTTCTTATAAGTGAAGCTTTGTCTGGCTTTACAGTATTGACAGGATGTGTTCACGCCACAAAAAACAAGTTTTACATCAGCCTCTCCAACTGTCAGTGGAAGTGGATGTAGAATTTCTAACTGAAGATCTGATTTTTTTTTTCCTCTTCCCCTTTTTTCTTCCCCCTATAGCTGAGGAAAGATTAGATGGTTGTTCTGCTCAGTGTTGAAGGGGCGACACTGTCCAGATGTTCGCAGGCAGATGTGCACGGGGGAGAGGACTCTCTCTCTCTCTCTCTCTCTCTCTCTCTCTCTCTCTCTCTCTCTCTCTCTCTGCCTCTCTCTCTTTCCCTCCAGCCGAGGAAACAATGAATTCCGTATTCCACAGCATCCTGTCCTTAAAACATCCAGGCGGGACCCACGGACAGGAGGAAGGTCGGAGGAGGAGGCTCCCGTCAAAAGATGCAAAAATGTTGTGCGGAGTAGAAGAGAGCTTTTCAAGTTTCTGTGGTGAGAGCAGAAGAAGCACAGTTTGTCATCCCGCCTGGCAACATGCTGATGAAACTCCCTCGCTGAGCTGCAACCCACAAAGACAGCGTGGTTCCACTTGGAGGGTGATGATAATGAGAAAACAAAAGTTGTGATGTGTAACATTCATTTTCTGTTTTTCAGACGGGTAATAAATATGCTGTCACCCAGAATGCAGCTCCGGCTTTTTGCGGATTATTCCGACAGTTGGACTGTGTGTAACTGGCCTTGAATGTCAATGAAGCGCCTTCGGCAGAATTCAGACTCGAGAGTGTGTGTGTGTGTGTGTGTGTGTGTGTGTGTGTGTGTGTGTGTGTGTGTGTGTGGTGCACTTATCTACCTATCCAACAGGGGACATGCATGCGCTTACACATTCACCAAGAAGGGACATTTTTCAGGAGATGCTTTAAATGAGTATTTCTGCCAACTCTGCAAGCTGTCTGTCTGAATGTTAGTGCCACAAATTGTCCTACATTGTGGGCATCAAGTTACAGACTTAATTTTCATGGAAAATCAAGAAATAAGTTTGTAGTGGAGAGAAAAGTGACTTTCATGTCATGTTTCCTCTTTCAGTGGATGTGGAGAGAGCGAGAGTGGACAGAGAGACGGTCTTCAGCTCTCCAGGCTTCTGACTGAGTCTTAAGTGAGTCATTCAATCATTCATTCATTCATTCATTGTTTCACCTGGCAAATATTTTGGATAAATAAAAATCAATTTATAGATTCTCTTCTCTAAAACACAAAACAAAAAACAAACAAGGTAGATAGATCGATAGATAGATTGATACTTTATTTAACCCAATGGAAAATCACAGATTAAATAAAGTACAACTCAGAGTAAAAAAACAAGTAAAAGTGCATAACAATAAAATAATAATAAATAGCAGGCGTCCACTGTGTTGCAAAAACTCTTGCTTCTGTATTTTCATCTACCAAAGAAATAACTCCCAACGCGCTTCACAATCACCAATTCCCATCATATAATTTTCTCTAACCGAGTTCAACAAAGAGTCAAATTTTCTCGTCTTGACTACTAAAACCTCACAGTATATTTTAAATTTCTCAAACAAAACCAGCTCTAAAGTGCAGCTCTTTGGTGGCTCCCGCCCCCTCCCGATGCTCCCGTGCGTCGCTGCTCCTTCCCTTCAAGGGCGGCTCTGCAGGACGATTCGTCCTCCTCAGTCCCTTTGCCTCCCTCGTGCTTCCGGCCCGGTGAACGGCGGCCTCCAGCTGTGTGCAGCTGCTTTCTCGCGCTGCCTTGCAAAACTCACAGTCGAGCGGATGTCGTCCTTGTAAGATCACTTCCTGCGGCTGAGTCCGGAGAGACAAAGGGGAGTCGTGGTGGTGGGGGCGGTGGGGGGGTGGCATGCATTGATTATTTTTGCTGCAAACTGTAGCCCTCATTCAGGCGAGCAGGCTCCAAAAAAGAAAGAAAAGAAATGTTGGCGGGGGGAATTTTTTTTCCCTTCAGTGCCGTAGAGAACACACACAAAGCTCAGGGAGTGCTGACACCACGCAAAAAGAGGGTCTAATATGTACACATGCACACCACGGGGAGCACCAAGCTGTCACAACAGCATCTCGGCCACACACACAAACAGAGAGAGGAAGATAGATGTTAGCTGCTGAACCTAATGTCTGCTCTCTCCGCGGAAGCCGAGCGCAAACTGACTCCTCCGTCATTTCATTACCAGCACAGCGTCGTATCACCGCCGCACTCGCAACGGCAAAACGACTCGTCTCTGTTTCCAGGACAAATGCTGTCGTGTCTGAAGTGAAGGTGGAGTCATGATCATCGCCGCCACCTCGGCGGCGGAGGAGAGAGTGTTTCAGTGAAAAGTAGCCGGCAAATTCTGGCCCAAGCCGCTCCTCCGTCGGCAAACTTGTAGCATCTTTAAACTGCACTTCTGCAGCTTCCAGAAGATGTTTCTGCTACAGCAGAAAGTGTGAAAGAATGTGAATGTGCTGCAAGCAAATGACTAAAGTGTTCCTGTTCCATTTCCTAACGTTTCGAAGCTGCTTAGGAAATGGCAAACCCATCACCTTTTGCTAATTTTGGACTGTGATGTCATCGGGTGTCCCATTTGTTCCCTTTTTCCAGTTATTACAATGGCGCAGCCCTTAACTTGATATATTTATAGAAACAAAGATGCAGTTGCAAAATAGCAAGCTATCCCATCACTTAGCTTGCTAGCTAGCTAGCTAGCTACTGGCAGCATGGATGAGCCAGTGAGTGATGAATCCTCGCTGTCCTGCTTCCTCTCCAGGCTCAGATGCCTCTTCACTTTCTTGTCATTATTACCTAGAAACAGGAACCATAGACAGTGAAAGTCTTCCACTCCGCGGAGAGGCCGGCGCCCCCTAGATTGTTTCTGTCACAGCCGTGAGACGAATGATGCCGTGATTTGAAAGGACAAAAAATAAAAAATAATAATGTAATGACATCGTTAGAGAGGACGACCCCGGCCCACTCTGGCCGTGCTCGGGGTGGGCCGGGCTAATTCCGATGCTAATGGATGGAAGGAGGTTTTTCGGAGCTGGCCGCCCTGCCCGCTGTTGACACCATTGTCCGGAGCGCAGAGAATTGATTTTCCATGAGAGCTGAGTGATGTGAAGAGACTGCCGGCCCTCTGATGTCAGCACTCTGTCATCCCTCGCTCCGTCTTTCTCTCCATCGTTCCTGGCACTCGCCATTCACCTTTCTGGCCCGGCTTTTTTTTTCTCACTCCTTTTTCCTTTACTTTCTTTTTTTTTTTGTCATTTTTTCCTCCCTCGCTTTACTTTGCTCTCCGTCTTTTGAGCTCTTCTTCTGCTTCTCTCTCACGTCCTGCCGAGATTCTCCACTGCTGGTGGACATTCCCGATCCTGCCGCATCACGGAGGGACAATAATACGGAATGCCTTTAAGTCTAATTATGGAAAATTGAATAACTTGTTTGCTTGAGGTAAATTAGCGAGTGTTGAACTCCGTCATCCTTTTCCCCTCCTCTTGGCGGAAGGGAGGGCAACAGCAGCGGCGGATGACGACGCTGTCAAATGAGAGCAGGATTTCCACGGGTGTCACACACTTTGCGTCATTCCCGCCAATGAATTTCACTCCGTTGAGAGTGACAGCCCGTTCCGCAGTGAACACAATTGCTCTTTGTTTACTTCTAATTGCCGCTTTTCAACTCTTTGTTTTTTTCTAACTATTATTTTTGCATAAATAGGATTTGAACATGAATGAATTTGAACGCGTAAAACGCCTCACAGCGTTTTTCTGTCTCTGTCCGGAAGTCCTTGATGAGTGAGGAGGAGGAGTTGCGGGACAAAACTTTTTTGTTGGACTCATTAAGGACAAAATGAAAAGAGATTATAGGCAAAATTCCTCAGCGGCTTTGGCTCATGGTTCAGCTTTATTTCTTCCTCATTGTCACTGAATTCATTTCAATTCACATTTCCTTGACTTGAATATTGAGTGGATGAAACTTATTAAAACGTATTATTAACTTGTTGCTCCCAGTTTTCTTTTTAGCCGCTCTCATTCCACCACAAGTTATGACATAAAATGGTAAAATAATAAGATTTCAGAAGAGAGACTCTACGAGAAGTTTATGTTTTATTGGAAGCCATCGTCGACTGGAACACCGTACAGATGAATGTGCAAAGTCCAGCGTCGTCGTGTTTTGGCATCAGACAAAACCGCCATCAAACGGCCGCCTGTACGAACTTCACAACGTGGATTGTGGAATCTCAGGCATGAAAATCCGTCCCTGTTTTCCACACTTTCTCCCTCGGCGGCTCGCACTCTTTTCTTCGCCCCGTCTTTTCCGTCCACATATTAAAGACATACATCACCGCCTTCGAAGGCGGCGCGTCAGCCGGCTGATTTACTGGCGGGTTTCTTCTGTGTGTCTGAGTTTTATGATTGGGGTCGAGGTCCAGGGACACGCAGATACATTTCTGACAAGGTCTCCCTTTGACTACTGCCGTTTCCAGCACTTTCCGTGGCAGGATGTGTGTGTGTGTGTGTGTGTGTGTGTGTGTGTGTGTGTGTGTGTGTGTGTGTGTGTGTGTGTGTGTGTGTGTGTGTGTGCGTGTGTGTCGCACACCGTGACCCGGGCCAATTGCAAGGCCACATGTTAATGCAACTTCAGACTTAGACAGCCGACTTCCAGGAGGTGTCACAGCCAACCCTGACCAGCTGCCGTTGTGATTCAGTGAGCGTGCGACTGAGCGTGTTGAAAAGTTTTAAAGTCGTCTCACACACAAAATCGGCCTTCTCTAAAAAATTGTTTTATTACTTATTTTTAAGTTAGATATTTTTTCTAAAAACTGATTTTTTTTATGTCAAACTCCTTAAATTATGAGTAAAGATACTAAATTATTATTATTATTATTATTATTATTATTATTATTATTATTATTATTATTATTATTATTATAACAAAAGCATAACAAATTCATTTAAATTGGTTTTAATTTTTTTTGTCATTAAATTAAACATCAAGGTCCATGAAGTCAGTTTCTCTCAACACAAAAAATAGTATTAAGATAATTGACTACATTTTTTTCCCTGTGTGTGTGTGTGTGTGTGTGTGTGTGTGTGTGTGTCTAATTTTTACTTATCATGGAGGGACTGCAGGCCAGGAACCGTGAGCCAACACAGGCAAATTCAACAACTGCTCTTTGCCGCTCACACACAAACAGCGAGGCTCGAACTTCTGAGATGCAGCGCGGTGACAACTGAGAGAGACACATGCAGACACACTGGCGGGACCGTGTGGAAATCATGCATGAAGGCTTCCACATCGTGCACAAAGTGAGATTTTATATCCCGTTCACGTTCTCTTCGGTCTGTGTCTCGTTTTTTCTTCTTCTTCTCCCTCTGGTGTGTTTCCATGTCAGCGGAGAAGACATGACAAGTTCTTCAACCCACTTTTCCCCAAAGTCAGCCAGTCCGGTTCTGACCACAGTGTGTCTGTCAGCCAGCGAACCACTCCTGCCCGCCTGCCTGCCTGCCCGCCTGCCTGCCTGTCTGTCTGACAGTCGGTCGCACCGCCGAGCCAATCCTGCTAAAACACGGGACTCCAAGTCCCGTCCCTTCGTCAAAGGGTCATTTCTCCTGCATCACGAGCCAGTGTGGAAATCCCTGCGGCGTCACGGCGAGATTGCACATTCAGAATTTGCACCGGAAAACAACACAAAGTGCAGTCTGCATGTAACTTCCTCCTGAACATGCATTTTTCACCAGTTTCCACGTGAAAAAAGTCTTCAGATGACACACGACGGCCAATCCACAGCTGATGACCCACTTTGCGACCCCCCCCACCAACCCCCGCCCTCCAAAACCAAAGCCGGAAGCTGCAAAGTGCTGTGAAATTTCCTCACAGCTCAACGCAACGTTAGCAAGGCGCTGCTATTTATTTCCGCGATGATTACGCCTGACGTTTACAATTACGGCCCGAGCTCGGCTGCAGCCCGGCCTGCTTCAATAAGGCTGTTGACTGTCAAACTTGGTTAAGTCCCCTCAGATCTGCCGTCAGCGGGGACCTCTTTGTTTGTGTGCGGGCGGAGGAGGGGAGCCTGCGGGGTGGAGGGGGGCGCCGGAGCAGCGCTGGCACGCACCGCCCTCTCCTCCCGGCTTTCTTTTCATGTCTTAACACCTGTAGACGGACTCGTGCGTGGGTTCCAGTCGAGTCAGGGGCCCCGTTTTTTTCTTTCGGAAACCGGACGAGGCTCGTTCCATCCAACCAGACATGATAAAAAAAAAAAACCCTGCTCCACTTCCGACGACTGTCACGGGAGGAAAACGCTGACATTAACAAGCCCGGCCGCTCCGCTCCGCTCTCGGTCCCGGGTTCTCGCGCTCCACTTCTGACTTCCTCTCCGGTTACAGCCGCATCCAAGCAGTTCAGGGAAGTGCTTGCGGTAATGCGCTAACGACGTGGGGAGTTAGCAGGGGACAGATAGACAGGCAGAGGGACTCAGGGGGACTGTCAGATATGTCACTATTGATTTGGTAACATGACACTTTGGCCTAATGGAGGCATTATGTCGTTAATATATCATCATCGCTGGGCTGGCAGAGGAACTCGGCTAACTTTTAAGGGCTAATAGGCTTTTTGCCTCATCGATTCCAAAGATCTGACTACACGTGTCCTTCAATATGAAGCGTGTTGTGTTTGACACAGTTGTTCTCAGTGCGAACCATCATGTACATAAAAACTAAAAAAAAAAAGTTGCAGCTGAAAAAAAAATGAAAGTGGTTGGCATTTGACTCGAGTCACTGCCAGCTCGGGTTCATTAAAACTGCAAGTGTAACAAAATGGCAGCAGTAGAGATAATGAACTTGCAGCTGACTGCTTTGTGTCTGGACTGCACACACTGCACACCAGTCAAATCACTGCCGACCTCTGGCCACTGGCCTTGGCTTCCTCTCAGCTGCTTCTGAAGACCAGACGAGGACTCGACCAGGCCGCGATGTTTTCCTATTTTAGCCAGTGAGCAGATTCTGTTCCGACCAAAACCAGACAGAACATACTGAGATGGTTTTAGAGGATTTTTAATTTGCTTCTTTTATTTTGGTTTCAAATCTTTTTTTATGTATATTCCTTCTCTGCTCAGTTCTTAGACTCAGCCATTTAGGCTAAGATAATTATTATAATTACCAATATTAATAATTATCCTTCTTTTAATTTGTCTATTATTTTTCTAATTTCTAATCCTTCACAACAAACAACAGCACAGCGTGAAAGTCAAAACTGTGATGCCGCACAACATAAATCAACTCTCAATCTAATATCAAAGTTTGTGAGGAAAATGTGTGACGACTCAAAATTAGGTGCAGCACAAAGAAAAATGACAAAACTAAAAAAAAAATAGATTAAAGGTTTAATCAAGCATGTCGTCAGCGCTGTGTTACACTCGTGACGCAGAACAACAAGTGACGGTGGCTGAGGGAGGGATGGAGGCAGTTTGAACAGAGGATGATGGATGAGTGAAATGAGAGCAACGTGTCGGCTGCTGATGGGATCCGATGTTTCATTGCGGGTCACTGTGGCAAACTCAAGTCCGCCTGGCGGATGAGACGCAGAGCAAGCTCGCAGTCAGTCGGGCAGCGCGCCTGCTTTCCACCAGAGGTCTGGCTATCAAAGACCTCGTAATGATGTGATGGTCCGCTAGTGCCCCAGCCGCTTTCTTTTCTTCTTTCCCTTTTAATTTTTTCGGATGGAAAATGTGAGGTAGGATCTGAGCAAAAGTCCAGTCTGATCACATACAAACCCAATCCCTCCTTCCCCCTCCTTCTTGCCCTCCTTCTCCTCCTCCACCCAGTCAAGGCCCCGGTTAGGAATATTATCATTGTCCTGATATTCTGGAGCTCATCGCCTCCCCGTCCCGCATGGAAAGTCCTTCTTCCTGCCCTCGTCGGGTTCGTGTGGGAACTTACGTTGTCTTCAAACTGACATCACCACATGGAAGAACACAGTCAGTGGACCAGGAATGTGAATGGAAAGGGACAGTGTGAGGAAAACTCACAGAAGTTTTGGGGACATTCACGGAAAACGTTTTTTTTTTTTTTTATTTTATTTGGAATACATTGAATATTGTTTTTTTTCTCTGCAGTATTTATCTATATATCTATCTATGTGCATTTCCATTAAAAGTCAAGCAAAGACAACTTGAAAAAATTTGCGACTGATGAAATTTTGGTCATGTTTCCTAGCTCGTTAGGGAAACATCTGGGAAGATGGGAACAGCTCAGGTCACGTGATCTGAAAGTTTAGCCGTCAAAACCGTTCTCCATTAAAATACTTTAGCTGTGATTCAAAAAAGACTAAATCTGTCTCAGGCGGCCACACAAACTTAATTTCGAATTAGAGAAAGTTGTTTCAGATTTTGCTGTTTCTGCAAAAAAAACAATTATTTTCTATTTGACTGAAAAGATTTGATGGGAATGTACTGAACCTATTTGTGCAAACATCCGCAGTTGTAAACAGTTTCCGAGAAATGGGAAAATAAATGTGACTAAAATCCACAAACACTTTTCATTCTGCTGCATTCAAAAGTCGAGCCAAAGTGACTTTTTAATTCCTTTTGTCAGGGCCGTGGCGGGAGACACGCAGCAGACAGTGCAGCGCAATGCAAGCCGTCTCCCTCTCACACAAGCCACAGTCACGATTATCCAAACACAGTTTCTTCTTCTTCCCACCGCCGAAAATTCGACCCGGCTCCTTGTTTACGTTCCGCATATTTCAAACCATTTTCGTCATCTCACCTTTGCCGAAGTTTGGCGGTCTCAGCTGGCAGCCGCGAGCCCCGACGGCAGAAACCAGTGGCTCCAGTCGGAGTGGAGACCATCTGTTTGCAGCAGGACGAGCCTCGGAGCTCTGACTCAGAGCCTCTCAGCGCCGCCTGCCGAGGCTCTCTGGGAAAGAAACACCCCACGGTGCTTTTTATTCCCTTATTTATGTTATTCAATAATGAGACTGACATATGAAGTGGAGCTCTTGTATTTAGTCGTCGGTGCAGCTTGGTTGCAAGTATTTACAGTCAGTTTTACACCTCTCTTAAATACATTGTAGACTGGACTGGTGCTCTGTGTGAAGGCCTGCTGTTGGTTTGGAGGCGCCTGCTAGAATTTCTGCGCACCGCTTCTATTTTATGTCGTGTTAAACTCAGCGGGAAATATTGTCACTTTCAAACTTTCCTATCTTGTGCGATGAGTTCTTGTCGTGTCTGCGATGTTATCCCACTAGAGGTCCTGGAAAGCAACTTCAACCATATGAGTTGTCGTCCGACTGGGTTTTCTCACCTAAAGTCGGTCACTCTTCATTTTTCAGAGACACTGCGGTGCAAATCCTTCTCTGGAGTTTCACAGTGTGATTACAGCCACCTTGAAGTCTCTGACCTCTAAAGTTCCCACACTAGTCTTGAGGCCGGAGAGCCGCCGAGGGCAAATCCTGAATTCCAGCAACTGGATCTGGGAGATTCAAAAATGGGCCAAGACTTTTGATTGAAAGACAAATATATTTGCTTGTTTTTTCGTGCTTGAGATGATGCAACGATGGTAAACACACTCATTCCTAATACTCACATATTATACTTGCACAAATGCACGTCAAAAAAATGTCAGATTGAAATTGACAGTTAAAACTAAAAGTGACCTCAAAATAAGATGTTTCTCCATCAGGACGTGACTTTATTCAATGCTGTCGAATAACAAGCAGTTCCACTTTGACCTTGTACACATTACAAAACAATGCAATACTATGTAATACAATAGATTTGTCTACCATAAAAATACAATGTAACTAAAAAGTAGTCCAACTGAATTCCTACTTATTCTGATTGACGAGGCGAAGGAACCAACAATGTGCTGAAATCTGAACAAAAGAACTCTCGAATTTCACTGCCTTCTTTTTTTGTTTTGTTTTTTGCATCTCTTGAGTTCTGTGCTGACCCAACAACAAACCAGTTCACAAACCCTCATCACTTCTCGCCTCGTTTCAATCAATCGGCTGCTGACCCTGAAGACGCCAGCAGTGAGAGTGCAGGGATGGGAAACTGGGATTAATTAAATAAAACAAAGGGGTTTTTTTTTCTTCTTTTTTTTCTCGCCAGCGTTCCTCATATCATTTACTGCAGACGCTGCCTGTCTGACTGAAAAACCTTATGATAAGTACATTTCCACTGCGGCCGCCAAAACATAGCAGACAATAGCCGGCGCTGGTCTGCATTCTTCCCATATAGCGGATCCTTCTCTCCCCCCTCGGCATAATTGCATGCAGAAGCCATTATCATACGGGTCTATGCTAATCATATTTTGAGGCCGAGCCTTTGAGGTAATTGTTGAACTTTCTGACAACGTGTGGAGACAGAAATGCAATCCTCTCACCGCCGCCGCTGCAGCTGCTTCCCCTCTTTAGTCTCCAGCCCTAAACGGCCGCAGATTGGTTTACAACCTCCTCAGCGCTGAAGGACGACGCTGCAGTTATTTATTTATATAATCGCTCGTGGATGAATGTGTGTTTCGCTCTCGCCGTTTTGCGCCTTGAAATTCGGCCCCTTCAGTTGTTCCGAGTGACGGCTGGACCCCCTGCCGCAGCGGAGACACAGGAGTAACACAACAGCTCCGGCTGCCTTGTCCTGATTTGTTGCACCTCGCAGAGATTTTTCTTGCATGTACGTTTCAAAATCGTCCCAAATGTGGTATCGACTTTTACACCCCGACTTATCCTTTGCTCATGCCCGACACACCACGCATACGCAGACATGATATGGATCCGCTCGAAAGGAAACTGAAGCTGGCGCCAAACAACTGAAGCCAGCAAGGTTTTCTTTTTTCAGCAGCAGCAGCAGCAACAGCAGCAGCAGCAGCAACAGCAGCAGCAGCAGAAGAAGCAGAGCAGCACCAGCATCCGGCTGCAGGCCCCTGGAGCAGCGACGCTGGTGTGACGGCTGGACGGTTGTCGGTGGATGTAAGACGAGAACAAAATGACGATTAAAGGTCCAGCGTGTAACACGTGGCTTGATTTATGATTTTTATAGTCGTAAAAGCTTAACATACTGCCCATAAATACATTATTAACAGCTTATACTCGTAGTACAATAAAAGACATTTGGTTTTTCTACCCTTAGAACGCCTCATATGTATAAGAATATAGACAGAGCAGTAATGGTCTTGCTCCTAGTTAGCTGCCATCTTGTGCCGCCATTTTTAAGCCTGCCTGACGGTGACCTAACTATGAATCGACACAGGCCGAGCTGTGCAGGTTTGCCGTTCAGGTGCGGTGGTATGGACAAAAAAACGCAAAATATCTCTTCGTCGGGCGTGAGAAGAGTAGAACAGAACTAAACAATTTGCATTTTGAGGTTTTCAGTTTCAACGACGTGATTCGCAGTGACAAACTGTCTGTGTTCAATCTATTTGTTTAGACAGGACTCGCTGGTCGATACCCGAGCCGTTACAACTGGGTCAGTGGAACCACGTCATGTAAAATCCATCCAGAGGAACCTGAACCAGGAGAGGAACAAAAGATGGAGAGAGAGAGAGAGAGAGAGAGAGAGAGAGAGAGAGAGAGAGAGAGAGAGAGAGAGAGAGAGGAAGCACGACGAAGGAAACTTTTATTTTCCGCGGCATGTGTACAGACAGCTGTCACCGAGCAGCTCAGGGTCTCTGGGAAACACCCAGCGGCTCATCAGTCAAACACAGCTGCACCTGCACCACAGCACACAGAGAGAGAGAGAGAGAGAGAGAAACACACACAAGGCACATGTCACCGTTTGAGCGCGCAATGAAAGAGAAAAAAAAAGGAAAAACGCCCGCGAGATGAGTTACACTTTCGGAAACGCGCAGTGCTCTGTATTTACATTTCTTTATGCTCAGTTTACAGCCGCTGTGCCGGGATTATTGTACTTTAAATCCCCCCCACCCCCCCACTCCAACTTGGCCTCGACTGCCGTGTTTCCACAGCGCTCGCCCTGATCCTGATCCTGATCCTGATCGTGATCCTGATCCGGAGGCCCGATGCTTACTGACGTTTTGAACGTTCTGGAATGTCTGTAGGGTCGCTGCCAACCGCCGCCGCCGCCGCCGCGTGCCAACGTTTACTGAGACGGAGAAGAAGAAAAAAATCCCTCCATTTATTGACTCCCGACGTAACTGAGCGAGGGCCGAAAGTGATCCTCAGGATGATGAATGGCATAATAGGAACCACATTGTGACGTTGACCTTTTGTTTTAGCTCTTTAATGGCGTGTTGACTTGTTTGCCTTGGCGACCAGGCGGCAGCTCCGACGTCTGCAGACGGCCTCCCACTGGCTTTTTCTACATTTGAATATATCAAGAAGAAGAAGATGGAGGAAAAAAACGCCAACATATAGATTCACGACCGCCGAGGCTCATGAAAAATTCATCCGGGCGACTGGCCGCAGCTTCAAATATATGTCTGCCTTTTAATCACGGCACATCACATCCAGCATGTTTGGTCTCCCGGCGCCGGAGCCAACGTCACGTCACGCCTGCAGCCAGACACGTGTGTTTATATCAGCAGATTTTTACAGAGATTTCCACGAGATGTTCTTACCGTGTGACCAGATTGGAAGGCGTCTTGTTCACTTTGGCGCGCGGCGCGAACCGCGCTGCCGTTGTTTGGTTTTTCACGTCAGGGAACTTTGATGTTGTAGCCCGAAGCTGTTGTAAAAAAAACTAAAAAAAAAAAAAAAAATTGCGTCCGTCCAGCGAGCACGACGTGGAATTCTTTGGATGACAAACTAAAACAAAAGATTTTTTTTAATTTTTGTTTTAAATATTTATATGTGCAATTAATGGTGAACATGTCCATGTTTTGGAACGTGTTGGAAAGTACATGTTCAATATGTTACTGCTCAGTGTATTATGTCAGTGATAAATCAAAATGATGCTTATAATATTAATCTTCCTGCTCCTGACGTCCGAGGAGCCTATCAGGGTGAGAGAATTATGGATGCAGACTTTTACTCGCAATGAACCGGGATATATCACTTTGATTGATAACATTTTTGAAAGTTTTAATGTTTAGTTCGATTAATCAGATGATCTTCTTTTAAACGTACAACTGAATGATCATGATTTGTGATTGTTGCAATTTTTCCCAGCTGTTTGTTTGTTTGTTTTTTGCTGTCTTGACTATTTCCAACTGTCAAATTACTATTCTAGTACATATTTTTTGATTTTAATTCAAGTGTTCAACATTACAATTTTTAGTATTTTTAAATCACATTATTATTATTATTATTATTATTATTATTATTATTATTATTATTATTAGTATTATTATAAATCCCACTCTTACTGCTCTTTGCGTATCTCACAACTGCTTCACAAAGCTAAAGCCCTGGAAAAGTTTCTCTTTTCTCCTTCAGGTTGTGCGACTGGAAGTGAAGGAAGCGCCAAGCAGCTGCTGCAGCCCGTCTGGTTCCCCTCACAGCGGCCGTCTGAAGTTTGAATCTGGCCTGCGGGACCCACCGTGTAAGTAAGCACTCACAGCGTTCACACACTCTCACAAGAAGCGAATTGAAAGCATAACACAGTTTTTTTTTTTTTTGTACGTTTCAAAATTGGAAATCAAAAAGCAGATGCATGGTTTGGCCCCAAGTGGGATCAGTTATATTTTATACACTTGAGGAATAAGACGAGAGATGAACATATTTTGAGGGAACAAGAATTGTACAATAAATCAGTTTTGCACAGAATAAAATACAACACAAACGCAGAGAAAGCTGTTGGTGTTGAACGATGCCTTCACCGTTGTTAATTGAACACTCTGAAGGCAAACCTTGTTTCCATGTGCCGAACTCAACGACTTGGGACTTGCATGTTTTTCATGATGATTAATTTGAAAAATATGAAATAACATCCTGCCATTCCTAAACATTATAAACCCTGACAGAACTCCTTGACATCTGATTTAAGGTGGGTGAAAAAAACCAAGAGAATCGCTTTGATAGCTGTCTCAAAAAAAAAGTTGTATCAACATCCTGTGGTTGTTTTCACAGAATCTTACAAAGGCAAATTTGGACGTGTATAAAAGAAAGTTTACATCACATAAACTTCTCAATCTGCTCCTGATGAAGCAGATTATCCAATTTTCAATTAATACCAGAGTCGATCGAGAAAACCGCTCAGCGCTGCAGCCTTAATTCCTCCTCCTGCTTTAAACAGAACCAGGCCTTAAGACTGCGTGTGTGCCGGCCGGACGCTGGGGCCACTTTCGCTGAAAGGTCCTCCTCCATGTTTTGTTCTGAAACTCTGTCAACAGTGTTAAAGTGCAAAGTCAAAGCCATATGCCGACATCGGCAGCGACGATCAACGCGCAAAATCAAAGAGCAGTCGTGGTGGAATCACATCAAGATTCACTCGGAGGCTCTTCACCTTTAACTTTCCAGTCTGAAGAAATAAAATGCTTGCTAAACTTCCTAGATTGCATAAGAACCTGAACTTGTGTTAACAGAACAAACAAACAGTGACTCTCCTAATTGCAACATATCACTCTTGTGTTTTTTTCTTGTCTGTTTTCCATTTTGAGTGAAGGACCAGAGCAGCCGTGTGTTGGATGGGCTCATTCTTCTCTGATATTCAGATGCAGGGTTGTGCTTCAGTTGAAAAAGGTGTTGAAGCATCTATTAACAATGCATATCGCTGTCGCCATATGCTCATCCATATGTCCCATATGTCACGCACGTATACATTAAAGACATTCTGCTTCCACCGACACTTCAGAAAGTAGTGCCGAGCCGACAGTCGGAGCTGCTCTCGTTTGAACTTCCACTCCGTCCGTCCATCTGCACAAAGGCGGCCAACACCGTCTCGTCGCGGCCCTGCATCATCTGCACGGCACGGAACCGAAGACAAGTGTGTGTTCAGTCGTCAGATAAAGTCTATTCTGTGAAGTGGTTGAGGTGAAAGCGACGTGCTCCTTGGAGGAACTGTCCTCCCGGTTCACATGAAGTGAGTGCTTGGATCACAGGCCTTCATCGGGCCGGTGTTAATGTTTAATGCATGCCTGTGGCCCCAGTATGCCTATTAAAGAATTGGCCAAAGCAACTGCTGCATTTCTGGCCGTCTGGCGCAGCGGGGACGGGGTGGGTTGTTTATACGACACGTCTTAATATAAGCCGTCTAACTGTTACAGAGTGCGGCGGCCGGCCCGGCCCGGCTGCCACGCTGTGGGCTGCAGTAATGTGCGAAGAGCCGGCCTGCTGGAGTTCCTTACGGGGGGATTTGCTGATCTCCTCTTGATGTTATGCGGCAGGCCGCGCTCGCTCGGTCGTGAGTTGTGTTTTTGGGTATTTCTTTTCCGGCGGGTGCGAGCAGCAGTTGCTGGGTTGCGCTCCATCTCGGACCAACGGGAATGGATACGCTAGGCTTGATTAGTTTGCTCTCTTTTACAAACTTGTTGAAAGTGACACTGAAATGTTGGAGCAGGTTTGCTTTTGTAGTGGCCAAATGAGCGAGATCCCCAAGCACATCGTTATGTGTATTGTATTTGTTGTCTGAAGTCACAGGGCCTCTCTACAGGAGCCCAGAACTTGGCAGGACATCAGTAAAGATTGTTTGCACTAAACTTTCTCACCATCAGGTGTGAGTCTCATCAGGTGTTGCACACACTTGTTAAAAGCAGCTAATCATTAATCAAACACAACAGAAATACATTTTGTTATCATTGTATTGATTGTTATTTATTTATTTATTTTACCTTTTCCTAACTCACCGACTTTTCTCTTAACATCCCAGTTCCCTGCAGCCACAACTCGAGGTTTGCACATACTGTACTGCTGTCATCAGCACAGAGCTCATGATGGAGTGTGATACAAAACTATCCCCTTGCTGTTCGTATGAACTAAAATGAAACCATCTGCTTCAGACTGCCAACACTTCCACTGGCATGCAAGGGTGTAATTTCCACCAGGGTTGGGGGGAGGGGTCCCCCCTCTTTTTTGCCCATATTGTTTCCTGTCTTTAATGCTGAGACTGAAATAGGTTTCAACTCTCTAATCATCAGGCTTGTGCCGGTGAGCCACCACCCCATGATCAGGGTTGATGAACGAACCCAACTCTGCTCTATGTTGCGCCCGACTCTCCCGGCTAACCTGTTCTCATCCTTTTATCGAGGCACTGATTGCTTTCTCCTGCCGCTGTCCAGTGAACACAACTGCTTGGTTTTTGGCAAGGTGTGTCTTACCTCGAGTTCGGTTGAGGCTCAAGTCTCTTGTTTGATAAGGGACTTCATCATCTGTTTATTTATCTGACGCAGCTTCAATGGACAGGGATTAGTGTTTAACTCTTTGACACGCAAGAGTCGCAAGTATTTGGAACCAAAGTGTTAGTTGAGGTTTGAATTGGGTTTATTTCCCCACCAGTTTGCATAAAATCTTACCTTAATAGATTACGTAGGTTCAAAGCTGTGGCTCAGATTTAAGACAATGTCATCCAGCACATCAACATTTCACATTGTTCAAACATGTTCAGAATTAAAATCAGCTTATTTTTAATTTTCATTCACTCAGCAACAATCCTTCAAGGTAAGATGATTGTATTCATACCTTTGCCTTTGTTTTAAAGCAGTGATGATGAATGAGTAAATGACCAGCTTTGGTATTTGATTTCACTTCAGCGTCAGTTCACGTAAACACACCGTGGCTCAAAAGCCCGAAGGCAACATCTATATGAGAAAGGTTGTTTTAAACAAACCTTATATGAGGTGAAAAAAAGAGAAAAAAAAACTTGGGTTGAGCAAAATTGATGATGTTTGTTTGAATAAAAACCCAAACATGTACGAGACTGAAAACAAGGCACGTACTCCGCTGTCTGTTTAGCTCCGGCTGTCATTGGGTGACCTGACATTGTTTCCAAACACATCAGCGCGACTCGGCTTCGCTATTGGACGGAACCTGTGTAATCCTCGGGCCCCGCTGAATCAACCGTCGCCGCGTGATTAATAGAAGCAATAAGTGAAGGACCACCGTGCGGAAGGGGCCCCGAGGCTGTGTGGAAGCTGTATTAATATTTATACACTGCTTCATACGTGTTGTTGACAGTTGGATCCTCCCGCGGGCTAAAAGCGTTACGTCAGGAGAAGTTTGAAAAGCCTCTTTGCTAATTTCCTGTAAACTGTCGAGGATTTACAGAATTACAACAAACCTCATTGGCTCTTTCTATTTGTTTTATCCATTAAAAACAAGTAAATAGGCTAATTGTGTTGAATATCACCCCGAGACTTTTCCACTTTATTAAACATCTTTTGCACTCAGAATGTATAACCCAGTTCTCTGTGTGCAAGCAATGTACAAAGCCCTGTATGTGTGAAGTCATTTGCGAATAAAACCAATGCAACAACGGCGCTGAAGGGACGAATCATGTCAATCGGAAGCCGGGCCGCTGAAAAGAGCCATTAGGCTTTGGAGCTTTGTCCGTCCTTATGTCTCTGTTTGGTGATGTCACTAGCAAAGAAGTGGGATACTCAGAGTGTTTGTTGTGCTGCGCTCTGCATATTTTATTGTCGTATGACGGCAGATGGAAGATGCTAATTGGGCCATTCAAAGTCTCGGTGGATCACTGATGGCGTAGGATACATGGCTCCACTGGCACAGCGTTTGCGGCATTCCTCTGCCAAGTAAAAGAACATCCATATGGCTGCAAGTGCACGCTGACCGTGTTCACACAAAGTTTTTAAGCCGTCAAAGTCTGTTTCATCTGAATCTGCGTCAGACGCGTTTATACCCGCGGGATGTTCCTCCATATGCATTTATAAATCAGAAATTTTGAACATGTGGATGGAAGTGAGATGTATCCTTTGTGCCTTTTAACACACTGATAACTATCATTTTAGTAAAAGGTTAACTGAAGTGATCAGGAAACAGTTTTAAGCAGAAAAAAAAATCCACAAACCATCCATCCATTAACACATGGATGTGTGCTCTTAGGCCACACCATGTCTTGCACAACATGATCATTGCTGAGACAGACACAAACATTTTCCACTTCCACCTCAGTGGCTCAGAACCGCTGGTGTGGTCAGAATTTCTCTTGAGGGACTAACAAAATATCAGGTTGATGCTATTCTTTACTTTCAATCCCTGATGTTGGAGGAAGCAGATAGAGTCTTCAATTTTGGAGAAGCTTGAAAAAAACTGAAATTTTCTGTCCCTTAAACCCATTCTCATGTTTATTTGTCATCCTGGACTCTAGCGGAGCAGCCTTATACAATATAAATGTATATAAAACACGTCAACTGTCATTTTCCCTTAGTATAATAATAGTGACATGTGGCATTTTTTCAATGACACACACCGAAATGCAACTGACCTCCCCTGTTAAACAATCCCTGTCGAAGATGATTGAGCCGTAACAGGACTCGTAACTCCTCTGCAACACACTTCTCACGTTTCCACGCCGACTCCCACGTGTCCTTTAAAATTGTTGCTCCAGACCTACAGCGAAACCGTCGCTAAATCATCCACTGACGCCGAATACAGGCCAAATAGCTGCTGGTGCGAGAGTAAAGCCACTCCAGCCCCCGCTAACCTCCCTTGCATCTCTAAATCAGCCTGCCAACACTCTCCCAAGGCTGCTCTCACTCTGAAGGTCAGCGATGGGGAGGATGTGACCTGAGAGGTTACAGGCCAAAGGGAAAGTAGTTCAGGGGGTCTGAATCCCACTGAGGGAGATTAGAAGATGGGGGTCTGATAAAGACTGAAAGCCGAGAGTGGAGTGTCTTCAGAGTGAGGGATGAGCTTGTTAAAAAAGAAATGGGGGGAAGGGCCCTCCTACTGATCCATCACTATACAGGGAAGAGAAAGAGACACTTTCTCCAACATCCAGCTGAAAATTGACAAAAGTCAAAAATTCAATCCGCAGCTGGAGATGAGATTATAAATTATTCTGCAGAAAGTTGAAGATTAAAACCTCCATTGGCGGCGTGTGTGCCTCAGCTGTCACTCAAAGTGGTGATAGCGCCCACTGAGCTCTGAGATCTCTGCAAGTGAAGTTCAACCGCTCATAATGCATTGTGTAAAACCATTCATTCATTGATTCATTCATTCATTATTCATATGTTGAGCTCGCTGAGATAAAGGAAATGCTGAAAGTGTGATTCGTGGAGGAGCTGTTGCACCGTTGATATTTTCCTGTTCTTTAAATAACGACACAAGAATAATGACGGCGAAAGCAAAACTCTTCTCTGACAACACTGACACTTCACCTTTGTTCAACAAGTTTATTTTTGTTTCGTTTTTACCTGTCACAATTTTTTTTTTGTACATTGAAAGCACAGTAGGTGTATGGTGGCCTCTAAGCAGTGTGGTAATAATGCTGCTTGTGCTTCGCTCGCTAACACGCTCCAGTCCTCAGCATGAATTATTGTCACCGTGCATATAAATTGGGAGCAAAATAGCAACAACGGCTCAGTTTTTTGTCCTTTTTTTTTGTTGTTGTTGATTTTATTGTTGGGATCATAAAATGAAGAAATTACAGCGCTAATAAACTTCTTATTTATTCCAGTAGTGTAAATATTGAGGCTTAACTGCAGCAGTGACGTGCCAGTTTATCTCTTGGACATTACTGTCAAGTTGAGACTTTACTGAGTCTGTTTGCATGCATCCCACATAGACCTGTCCCAATGATTATTATTAATAATGTTATCGCTGTATAAGGATTTTGATGAATAGAAGAGAATGTGTTATTGAATTGTAATGAAATGATAACAATGGCATGGAAAGAGTGTTTTTTATTTTATTTTTTTTTTTAAAAAAAAGAGAGACAAAAGAGAAATAACACTGGGTTGCAGTGCAGACAAAGATGGAAGGTGAGTCTAGTTCTTCTGAAAGCAATCACTGACTGAGGGAGAACACACACACACACACATGCAGACAGAGAGAGACAGGATTCATATCGAATCCCAGGAGTGAGGTGAAAATAGCATTTTCTTCTCATCTGAGGCTTCATTCAAGGTTAGCCAAGTGAGAAAGAGTTCCTTGGAAATGTGCTCTAGTTGCACTCGTCTCGCTGAAAAGGAATATCGACTCCTCTGCCTCTCTTTGTTTGCTGCTTTGAGTTTGAATAATGTACTGTACCTTTAAGTGTACCTTTCTTGTCGGAGACACTGTGAATTTAGCTCGCATTTGTCGCACTGGGTTTGGAGTGATAATTATTAAATCAAACAGCAATTTGCACACAGCCCCCAGACTGGCAGTGTTTTCGACAACTTCCCAGTGGAACGATCACTTGATTCTCTCTGGCAAACACACATTTAATGATCAAATAAACGCTCCCAGATGGGCAAATCCAAAAGTGATTCATGAATCCAAATGATTATTTTTCTCTTCAGAGAAACTGGTGTCAAAGTGAGATGTTGCGCCTGCACACCAAAACAAACCAGTAACCAGTAAACCAGGAACAGCCGCTTTAAAAAAGAGGATCCTAACTGGACCGCTGCTGCTTTGTGGACAGTGTGACGCAACCGAGTTGGTACAGAAGAGATCCCTCCACCCTGGGCTACCATTTCAGCAGGGGCTGCATTTCCACATAGACACCTCACATGACTGGTCCCATTAATATCGCTCCCTGATCTACAACCTTTAGGTGGCTGCGTGTGTGTGGTGTGTGTCCTCCATAACAGATGGACCTCTGGAGGGAGCAAGGTGCGTGTGTGTGTGCCTGTCCTCCGTCAGACCCCAAGGGTCCCATAAAGCATGCTAAACAAATAGGCCCTAATTAGCCACATATACCAACACGCGCACACACACACACACTCAAAGACATACAACCTTGCTCTTCTAATGGCTCCTATTCATAAAAATCAGCGAAAATTGCAGATATGTATATTTTTTTCATAAGCCTGATCCATTTTTTTTTTTTTTGCTTCTCCCTTTTGTTGTGACCCTTGTCGCACCAGCTGATACAATCCATCAGATGGATGTAGGACAGATAGGAGCTGTGCTTATTCAGGCACACCGGGGATTATTCAAACATGTCGGACTCAGACACCAAGGCCGAACCAATGACAGATAAAGGGGAACAGGGCGACACAGGCGTTGTGTTGTGTGTGTGTGTGTGTGTGTGTCTGCATCTGTGCCAGATTTTAAGTACGTCCCTGTTCCAGTATTTTTGCGTGGATGGATCCTGCTAAAATCCGTCCAGGTAAACAAGAGTAAGTACGCAGATGTCGACGTAAAAACGGCAGGATTTGCATTGCACTCACTGTAAACCGCTGTTTTCAGAACTTAAGACCCTGAGATGCTGGTTTGTGTGGGATGGGGGCGGGGGGGGGGGGGTAATTTTTGCATGCCTTCTTTTTTCCGTGGATCAACACAAGGTCATGGAACGACAATGTGTGCTTTCTGTGGTCGTACGTATGTGTTTAACTCGCCCCTCGGGGGGCTCTTACGCTAAGCCAATGTCTTACGCCTATACCAAGTCACCGCATGGAGGCTAATCCCTGCATCCCTGCTGGCTTTGTCATGTTTGTGGGTGTTTGCACACCCAGGGGGAGGTTGTGGGGGTGGTCACTGCAGGTTTTTGCGACAACTCTTTATTTGTCATTGATGAATCTCCTAAATCTGAGAAACGTCGTCTGTCCTTGAACTCCAAGGTCCCTATATGATGTGTGGGACAGTGCCGAGGGAAATGCATGTGTTTGTGTTTGTGCGTGTGTGTGTGCGTGTGTGTGTGTGTGTGCAGTGCTCGCGGACTGTGCGTGACGTCTGCTGCTGGACTCAGACTGCTCGTCGGAGGTTGTGGAGTCATCGCAGGAAGTCTCTGATGTCGCCGCTCGATCGATGGGGTTGATTTATTGCCGTATTTAGAGAAACGTCCGTCACGACCAGCGGCCCCGTTGTTAATATTACCTCGCCCTGAAAGAAGCTTGCTGGGGCTTCTTAGCGCTGTGTTTGTTTTCCCTTTTTTTCTTCCTCTTCAACTTCTTCTGCTTCTTTATTTTATTTCAGCTGAAAGACAAGTGGGACATAGAAATCGTGTTTGTTTTTAGAGGATATCAAAGGCCGTGGTCTGAAGAAGCTGACATGGTATTTCTGGAGAGAGAGATATACATGTGTATCTGATAGAATTCATGTAAAAAAAAAATACTTTACCCAGGACGACCACATGAAGGGAAGGAGCTATGGCTGACCGAGCGCCGCTGCTTGTCTCCTTGGCTTAGCTCGAGAAAAAACTTTGAGATCAAACATCACGTGGTCGTTGCAAAACGTTTGAAAAGGTTCTATTGCAAGGGCTTTTATTTTGAAAGTATGTCCCCAGGAGCAGTCTAGGTTGTTTTCTGCCATTTTTACTGCAAGGCTGCACACTTGTGTTTTTGTCTATGACTTCCTTCTTGCGACTCTCAACTGTTTTTACCTCCTGTGGTGAACACGCATGGCGTGAAGAAGAAGAAGAAGAAGAAGAAGAAGAAGAAGAAGAAGAAGAAGAAGGGCAAGAAATCGCACCATCATCATCATCATCATCATCATCATCATCATCATCATCACTCTTCCAGCCAGAACAGCCTCAAAGTCTGTCAAACTGCAAAGAAAAATTTGTCCTGCCTGCTTGAACAGCAAAATCAATACAAGGTTTTTGTTTGCTGCAACGGACCCGACTATTAGAAAATAATTTCATACACCCACGTCAGCCTCGTGTGGGTGTGCGTGTGTGTGCACACAAACGCTCCCGGCCGGCCGCTCGCCAGCAGCCTGGAGGTAAAGAAACGGACGGTTTATTTCTCCTGAGTTTATTGTTTATAAGGGAACATAATTCAATTACCTGCCGTCTCCTGTTTCAAGTCATGAATAATTGCTTTGTTCACATCGGTGAGTGTGTGTGTGTGTGTGTGTATTACCAGCATTCTATTTGAGTTAATGGACTCCAGCCAGCAGACACAATGTCTAAGACGTCCACAAGCGGTGTCCATGTGCTTCATAAAAAAGATGAATATGTGTGTGTGTGTGTTTGTTGTTGTTTTTTTTGGTAGTTCTTTATCTGCTACACTGCTCTCCTGCCACTAACAGCCTCTTTTACTCTTGCAAAGACGGCGTTAACTCTGCCAAGTGGGTTCCCCTGAGCTCGCTCTGCGCCCGCAGGATAATTATTGAGCTTTCTTTCGAAAGACAAAGTCAGAGCCACGGAGAGTGTGAGTGAAAGTGCACCCATGTGTGCGTGTGTGTGTGTGGCTAGCTGTGGGGAAGCTAACTGAGGGCAGAGCGTCTCGCCGTGTGTTGCTGCATCGATGCATCTGAGTGTTAGCAGAGCTGAAACGTTCAGAAACTCCATCTTCCCCCCCAGAATCATCAGGATGATGCTGATGATTCTGTGGGTTATCACCATTGTTTTTATTATGTTGAGAATTATATTTTTCTGTAAATGGTGCTTTGAAATAAGTAGGTGAGATTATTTTTGCGAACTCCACCTTCTTTTCAGATCTCACCAGCACAACAAGCTTCTTTTGAGTGTCGTCAATTTCATGAGTTTGTTCTGTTGTGCAAATGAATAAAATTAAAAAATAATCCATGAAAAATCAATGGTGCAGTTACACCTCAGTCCGCGGTTGACCTCCAGATTTGGTCTTCACAGATATAGACTCACAATTTACGTCTCTTTGTTTTTAGCACGTGTTCTCTTATTTGCATTTGTCACCAGGCGTCATCTTTTACTCCCAAAACAACATTTCCGTCAGAGGAAAGCATCATTAATGTCTGTTTGCGACGGTATGAAACCAGTAAATGGCAGCCGCGTCTTCACGGCCGTCGTCCCGCTTTAAAGACGCATCAGAATAAATCACAGCGCTGCCGCATTAATGGCGGCGGCGGCGCCAAACCACTGATGGAAGAATTGTCGTTGAATGGGGGTTTGGGTAATTAAACAGTGGCATTGTAATTGGTTCTGCAGCTCTCTCTCTCTCACACACACACACACACATAATGGCATGGTGCCGTGTGTGTGTGTGTGTCTGCGTGTGCGTGTGTGTAGCGGAGCAGGAGGTCTCGGAGGCCTAATCTCCGTGCGAGCAAGGTACAGCCATAAAAGTGACAAGCCGACTAATTATCCCAAAAATTACAACATCTTAATGTCCGCGCTCACCAGGAGCCCTGTCACTGTGTGTGTGTGTGTGTGTGTGTGTGTGTGTTTCCGTGAGTGTGAGAGAGAGAGAACGCACATACAGGCTGGAATATTTTGTTGTTCTCCGTGTGTGTGTCCCCGCTGTGTGTGTGTGGAGTGTTTATTATGCAGGCAGCTGGAGGTGCGCGGCCTCCTGCATGCAGAGCAGCGAGGACAGATGTGTGTCGTGCTTCTTTGTTCTACTTCGACACTCCCCTCCTCTCGCACAGTTGTGGAGGAATCACAAAGCGAAGGAGTCGACGCAGGTCCACTGGCCAAGAAATAAAAGAAAACACAGTTGCATTCTTTTCTTTTTTTTTTTTCACTTTCCTGCTCTTTAAATGTGACTTTTCTCCTGCTCTTCTTTGTCCTGACCACATCTTTTCTCCTCCCCTCTGCTTTGTGTTTGGGTCTTTGTTGCGTGTCGTCAAAACCCCGTGTAATCCCCGCCGCTCGGCTCCCCGTCTGATGTTCACATCGGCGATCTTCCGCGCTCTTGTAATCAGCTGACTGAACCCCCGAAACCTTTGCGTCTGTTTATCCTGTCAGGACGCATTTTAGATGAGACAAAGAAGGCTCGCCACCGTGGATGTATTTGTCATAGTGGCGGCGAGCGGCGGAAAACAAATCAGCGCCGACTCCCCTTTCCTCGCCCCATCGCCCCCCTCCCCCGTTCCTTCGCCGCTGTCAGCTGTGAGCCTGCGGGAGGGAGTGGGGGGGAGTTTAATCCCTGGGTTTGGGTGACAGTGGATAGGCAGCGCGATAACAGCGGCGCAAATACCATCATCGATTCACATCTCTGCCCGCCGTCGGAAATCAGGTGGGATTACAAAAGGAACAAGAAGGGATTTAGCCCAATCTCATTTTGTCGCTGAAATAAAAAAAAAGAGAAAAAACGCGACACGGTGACATGACGAGTGCGGTTGTATCCTGGCATGCGGCTGTAATCACGGTTGGGAAGCGTCGACATAAAAGTCACGGCCGTCCGCCGAGGCTGGAACAACATGAAAGGCTCGCCTGTGCTTTTCAGATCAGTCAGGGATTTAGTTTTTTCTCTAGACTAATATCAAAACATCTCTCCTTACTTTTGTCTGTGATACAATTCTTTTCTTTATTTTTTAGATGTGAGCCACATCAGTTGGCCTTGTTAATTATTCAGTCTGATCTTTTAAATGGCTGAACGCTTTTGATCAACCAACAAAACAGGAACTTTATCTTTAAACCTTTCTGCTGAACGCCTCCACGTGCTCCGATGTGAAACCGCCTCTGAGACACAAAAAAAATCACCTCTGTGACGTCTCTACCCTGCCCTCAGCCCTGCACACCCTTTTGACCTTTGACCCTGTGGTCGAGGTGAAGCGTGAGCTTCCCCGCCCGCCGATCCCTGGTGGTGAACGGCGGCCAGGAAGGTGAAGAAAAGCATGTGTTGTTAATTGTGCCGCTCATGACGGCGGGAGTCAGCACGTCCGTCACGCGGCTTTCGGCTCAAATGTCTCCGCGGTAATTCAAGTCACATCGCAACTTGGGTCTTGGGTTGTGGTGGCCCCATATGCATCTGTTACAAATGACAATTCCATCATTAGGGGAAAAAAAGTCCAAAAAATCTGGGAAGTATATTTTTTGACCCATCAACAAAGCAACGACTTCAATGGATGTTTAAAAATACTTCCTATAGCAGCGAGTTTGGCCATCTGTCAGTTTGTTCTTTTGCAAGTATATTTAAGCGTGTTCCCTGTGCTCTGCTCATCTTATTTCTTTAAAAAAAACAAAAACATTTTGCGTATGCAGATGACGTGTTGCTTTTTCTTTTCCACCAAGCAATCAAAACTGGATCCAATTTCCACCTCAACCTCACTTTTTCTTTTCTCTTCCCTCGTATCTAATCAACCCAATCTGGGGTCTTGTGTTTATTTTGTACTTGCGTTTGGATGTGTGTTGCGTTTGCTCTGAACACACGTAGAAGGTCCAGCGAGAGCGACTTGGCCATCGGTGCATTAGTCTAACACAATCAAAAGATGGCAAAGAAAAAATCCACGTCAAAGCTTTGAAGCGTAGGAAATACTTTTTGTTCCTTTGATTGTAACTTTTGGAAAGATGCGCTTGGCTCATGTATCCGCCCTAATTGAGGCTTTATTAGGTTTTATAATCCGCTGGAACTAAGAAACGGGAAGTAGGTGAACGTCGCATCGGGCCAACACACACCAACAGATGCACTCGGCAACGAGCCGCAGGTGTGAGTCACGCCGCTTCAGCGCTGCCTCCAGGTCATTAAGTCTGTTCCTGATTAGTGGGGAAAAGAGCCAGAGAGAGTTCATCTCCATCATGAATAGTGCATGAGAGCAACGGCAGGAAGAAAAGAGGTTCGGGGGCAAACTTCTTTCTGAAAGTCCAATTTGTTCTCCTGTATTCTTCTTCTTCTTCTTCTTCTTCTTCTTCTTCTTCTTCTTCTTCTTCTTCTTCTTCTTCTTCTTCCTCTCTCAAGTGCCGCGGCTCAAAGACAAACTTCTGCACGCCGCCCAGAAAGTCCAACTCCAGTCGCCCTGGAAGAGGGGAGACTAGGGGAAGGAATGGAGATGGAAGGGCTGATGAATGGAGATTGGCAAGAGATGGAGGGCGGGAGCGAACGGAGCGGCGGGAATGAGGGATGGACGGCTGGGCCGCGGCGATCGAGCGGCAGATTGATTTGGAACGAGTCGGAGGAGCCGGCGCAGGTCAAAGCCACCATCTATATTACTGGCTACAGACTATTCATCTCCTCTCATAAACTCCTTCGTTCCCTGGAGGGAAGACGGGACCAGAGAAGAAAACCAGATGAAAGAAAAAGAATGCTGGGGGGAGGGCGGTGGGGTGGTGGACAGGGGTTCATATAAATGGACGGCAGTCCGTTAGAATAGAAAAAAAAAAATCACAGAAAACCAAATGTTTTAATCAAGTACTGTGTTGTTGGGGAAAAAATATCATTTATTTACTCGATGGGAGAGAGAGAGCAGCAACTTGACCAACTGATCTGTGACAGTTTGGCTCATCATGTCTTTAGATCATTGCTAAGAGATTTGAGTCATGTAAACAATATTTTTTTCTTATATTACATTAATAATGTTTCTGATGTGATGTAGATGTGCACTGATGCATTTGTATACTGTGCACAACATCTAAGAAAAAAGGATATCAGTATTGAAAAAAAAATGCTGCATTCTGTATTTTTCACTCGTGTGACTGAACAGTGACTGTAGTCCAATCAAATGGCTTTGTGATTCTTCAACCTTCACTAAACTTAATTGCGCAGGCGTAGGGTGTTTGCACAGTGTAAAGACAGTAGAGAATCTCAAGGCCATGTTGAGTTGAGTCATGTCTTCAGTTATCAATATTTGATTTTCAAATCTAATTTGAATTTCATTGGTGCTGCACAGTGCTATGAGGTACCTGACTTGAGTCCAACTGGTGCAAATATAACCTACGCCATCAAAAGGGCATTCATGCTTGACTTCAGCTTGAAACATGGCTCCAGCATTAGCGCTGCTAACTGGAGTAAACCAACTACTGCCGCCGCTTCCAGCTTTTCTGTATTTTTTTCTTCTTTTATTTTACTTCATTATCCCTCAGCAGGCCAACCAAGAGCAACACACTGACGCAGCCTTCACTACATTTTTAATCAAGCCGTAATGTTGTCTCAATCATCAGTAATTGCTTTGCAGTACCCGTGAGGTTCCCGCTGATTTTTGCTACTTTGGCTGATCTAAATGAGGGCACATTTCAAATGCGTTTGTATTTGAACCGCAATTGAACTCAATTTAAATTCCGTTCCCCTGTATCGGGTCGAACATGTGGTACAATCAAGACAACCGGTTAAAACTCCCTCGCCCCCCCACTGACCACCTCCTCTTAATACAGGCTGATGCGACAGGGTCCACATGCTAAAGCTAATCTACCGATACCCTGTGAAGCGGCGCGCTGAGAGGTACGACCTCGTGATGATGTTTGTTTGTCTTCTAAAACCTTAGAACAGAACTCATCAACAATCATCGACATCTGCTTAAGAGAGTCGGGTTTGGCAAATGGCCTCATAAATATGGCATATCTTAAAACAGCATAGCTTTAGTTTTTTTTTTAGAGCTTATAATCATTTTTTTTAAAAAACATTTTTTTTATTTATTTATTTTTTTACATTTGTTGACTTCCTCCTACAACATATTCTTTCATGGTACCTTTCGCAATTTTGCCGTTATGGTACTAGCTAGCTCCTTGTAGCTGGGCAAGTGTTCTTGATGCTTGTGTCTCGGTAGTCAAAAAGTGGCAGAAATGTTTGTGAAAAAATTGTTTTAAGGTGGAAAAAAATAAGATAGTGCTGCTTTAATTAATTGAACTGTGGATCCGCAGCAACTCCAGCTGGTCAACTTCTATCCAGACAGCCTGAAAGCACAGGGGGCTAATTTGTTATTGTCTGCGGGAAAATCGTCTTCCAGCAACTGAGGCGTCGCGGCGAAGGAACATCAGCCCCATAGGTTGGAGTATTTGCGTCAGTGGTTCTCAAGTCGCTGACTTCAGCAAAAAAAATCCCGTGTGAAAAACAAGTTGCGACGCTGCCAACCACTCACATGCGTACGGAACTCTGTAATTTGCCATGACACCAGCGGCGAGGGGAATATCCGTCTGAGTCTCGAGTCCTGGCACTGGCAAAGGCAAAGATTATAATTTAATAATAACGTCACCAGTGTCAGCGGGGCAGTGCGTCTGCCAGGGGTATCCGTCTTCTTTTGCCACTTCAAAAACCCCTAATCCCAACTCTGAGGTCATTTTACAAGAAATTATGCAATGATAAATAGACGTCCCTCTCCCAAAGGGGAAAAAAAAATTCTCATTAGAAACGTGAACTTTGCTTCTCAGGCCGTCAGAGTTCAGCCTCAAATGAACACGATGAAAAACACAGAGATGAAAAGAGTGGAGCCGCATGGGGAGAAGAGCAAGTACTCATTCTGGCTGGAATGGAAGCAGCAACTACATTCAGGAAAGATAAAAAAGAGGAGGGGGTTCCTCAGATCCTCAGATGGAGATGGAGGACCAGAGACGGAGGAGGCCGACAGGTGGAGCTGCTCCTCCACCGACCCCCTGCATGGCAAATTAGAGCCGCCCACTGCAGACTGCTGGACTGCTTCTTCCTTTGAAATCTCCAGCGCCACCTTTCTTTTTTCCTCTCTTGTGTTTTTTTTGTTTTGTTGCAGCCGGCAGAGCGTGCACGGAGCGAGTTAGTGCGGCAGCAGGTGGTGAGACGGCAAGCAGAGAATGATTCACTTCAGGTGTTAGACGGCAGGATGGGCCGTCAACACCGCC
This sequence comes from Nelusetta ayraudi, assembly GCF_046127955.1. Taxonomy (NCBI): domain Eukaryota; kingdom Metazoa; phylum Chordata; class Actinopteri; order Tetraodontiformes; family Monacanthidae; genus Nelusetta; species Nelusetta ayraudi. The sequence goes on from NW_027466110.1 coordinate 6,194,440, forward strand.
ATCATCTTCATCTTCATCATCATCACCATCATCATCACCATGTTCTTGAAACACTTGTGGCTCTGTGCTCTACTGACCCGCCCTGCGCCTGCGAGAAAGATGCGTGTGAAGGAGAAAATGAGCTTTCTTCCACAGAGGAAGTTGGAGGCGTCTGCAGGTTCTGACTGGCTGCTGTTTGCAGTCTGAGCCAAAAGACACTTTGGACACTTTCAACTGCCAAACTGAAGAAGCAGCAGCGAAGCTTAAAACACAATTCCAAAACTTTTGCATTTCCACAAAGCGATGCCATGTGATGTCACTGAAAGTGCATTTCCATCCTGGAGAAGGCGGCTAATTTTTTAGCATTGCCGTCATCCAACTGTTGGCAGTTTTTGCAGAGGAGGTTTATCTTTCCTCCGTCGTGTGACGGTATTCCATTTCCAACATAATACTTTTCCCTGTGGAAGACCCTCCCCCTCGTTTCTGCCCCGCGCTCAGCTGCATTGCTCTGCTGTAACAAATCAAATATTGCAAATGTTCCCCTCAATCTCGGTCACGTGACTCTTGTTGGAAGTCATATGACGTCATGTGAAGTGTGGAAAAGTGGTTCACTCAACTCAGTCCTGCCAGCTGCCTTTTTTACTTTCTCTAATGGCACTTAATGAATAAATTAATGGACCTGAACACAAAATAAATGAGTCCTGGTTTGTTTTGTTTTAGTTTCCCCCCCCCCACCCCCTCAAATGTTGTATATAATGGATCTTAACCTGTCCCTGTTTTTTTGACTGTGGAATGAGAAATACCTATTGTTGTTGCGTATTTATTCGTTGGCAATGATGATGATGATGACGAAGATGATGATGAAGATGATGATGATAATGATGATGACGACCACATATGATGATCAGATCTGGTCGTCATCTCATCACTTGTCAGGGGATTTTACTGTCTTTTTTTTTTTTTTTTAGTGAGAACAGGAAGTTCTGTAACTCCAGGTGGGTCATGATTGGATCCATCCGAGTCCCGCCGGTATTGAAGCAGCGTTGACCTCCTAATAACGTATTTACGGTTGTCTTTAGTGTTTTACTTCTGTGTCTAGATGCTCTTCTTTTTCCCTTGGCGGGCAGGGCTGGAGCCACCTGTGGGTTTTCCTCCAGTTCGGTATTCTCCTGCTGTCAGCCAGGAAAGACGATCTGACTTGAGTGAAACCATCTGCCAGAACACACGTGCGGATCGAACGGAGCCTGATTCAATGTCGCTCCAATGCGTTGCCACGTCGTGTGAATTCCGCCGACGGTCGAGGAGAAACTTTGACTTTCTTCACGACAAAAGGGGCGGAATCATCCGCGTAATTGACAGCTTTTCCGATGGGAGCGACTGTAGCCGGTGATTAATGTCGTCGTCTCCGTCTGTCAGTGCCTGCAGTGTTGCGGTTGATCAGCGTAATTACGCTGTTTACTTCTGCTTATTTCCCAACCTCGAGTGCTGCGTGTTTGTTTTCTCTCTTAATGTGTTATTGTCGGTCGGTCGGGAAAACATTGCCAGACAGAAAATATGCGCCCCGGAGAACATTCTGATGTCATCAGGCGGCTGTCAGCAAGTCGGAGCCCACTGAGCCCGTTTGTACCCAAGAGAAAAGTTTGATGGTTCCAGCGTGTCGTTTTATCTCCGGCTGTTCCGCTCTTTGCTAATGGAACGAAATCGAATTAAACAGTCGTAATAAGAGTTTCCAAACAGTTCTTGTCACTTTGACACTGGCTGCATGTTTTGTGACTCCACTCAGTGTTTATGCAAGCTAATCTAATGGTACAGTTATTTCAGATTTTTAATTTGTAGCTGTTATGTTTTACAATTTAGCCTGTTGTCATTGTTTGACAAGGGACATGGTCAATTTTTCACAAAAACAGTTGACAACAAATGTTAGAGTAAATGTATGAGGTTAAAACAAGTAAATGGACGAGTCAACCTGTTAATGGTCATTTGAAGACTCTAAATTGTCCGTAGGTGTGCATGTGAGTGTGAATGGTTGTTTGTTTCTATGTGGCCCTGCGATGAACTGGCGACTTGTCCAGGGTGTCACCCTGCCTTCGCCCTAGGACAGCTGGGAGAGGCTCCAGCAGAGCCCCGTGACCCTGAGCTCGGGACTAAGCGGGTATGGAAAATGAATGAATGAATGAATGAACCTGTTAATGGCATATTACTTTGGAGTGGAAACATTTCATTTTAATCTTATGTGTCACAGCCTAAAGTAAAGGCAAAAGACTTGCTGGATGGATGACTGCCTGGACAATGTCTAGAACAACCATCACAACATGTGATTAGGAATGTTTTATCTGTCATTGTTTTCACTGCCGCTGTAACCAAAACTAGCGATGTTGAACTGTGAGAAACAAAATTAATTTCCTAAAAGAAGTACATTTAATGAACTAGGTCAACAGTTGTCTTCTATCAAACATTTCGGGTCGGCCGATGCTATTTTGAAACATAATTCTAGAGGGAAAAAAGAGCCTCATTTTAAGTGTGTTTGTGGCTTTAACTTTACTGAGTGTTTTTCCAGCAACAGCCCCCAGAGGAGCGTTTCCAGACGACAGAGTAATAATCATATTAGTTGAAGTTGGGGGGATTGATTGCGACATGCCTCATGCCGAAATATCAGCCACACACACAAACACATGCCTGCTTGGCTCACTTCCCAGTCGCAGAGTGGATTAATTTGGCTTTGTGTGAACGTGTGTGTTTGCTCAGAGCAGCGTTGGGTTTATTTATTTATTTATTTTCCCATACGGTGAATTTGTACAAAATGTAAACGTGTCGTTTTCGTTGCATGCTGGCATTTCAAGACGGCGATCCTGGGGTGTTTGATATATTTACCAAGTTGTCTTTGAGCACCTGAAGTCCACTTTCCCATCAGAAGGATTTGTTCTCTCTTCAAGGTCTTCACGCTCACATTCTCAATCTTCCACTCAAAACATGTGGCTTCCAACGTGGCACGTTGTCCCGCGGTGTGCAACTCTTTGAAATTGTACGTCTGAACTAACTCACAAACACAGGTCAGTTTGTCGGTGGCCTAGGGGATAAACTGGTTGTAAAAGCCAAGGGGAGTGTTTTTTTTTCCCTCCCATGATTGTGATCGAGAGCTCAACAGGAACCCAGAGGACAAATCAGCAACGCGTCCGTCTTCCACCGTCACGTATCAGCGGTTTTTACAAGACTTTCCCATGAACTCGAAGGAAAATAAAGACCTGAAACCTCTATTCTTTTTTTTTTTTATCAAATGACTGAAACAAATGGAAAGAATTGGTGTGAATGTGCAAACTATTTATGCTGATTAAAATAGGAAGAATTTTTCTTTTCTAATTGTGTGTATTAGTTTTTTCTTTGTGTATTAGTGAAAATGTCCCTGATGTATGAAATCCAGAATCATGCACAAGAAAACACGTCGTTGTTGACATTAAACCACTCAGGTCTGGAGGAATCTGACTGCGTGAATCACTTGAAAGTGTCGTCTTCTACTTCAGTACTTGTGAATCAACGTATTTTTCGCTCATGTTGGTATTTTGTCCAGATTTCACACGGAGAAATAAGTCGTCGCATCTCAGCGCTGCTGCGATCGCAGCTGACGTTTTTATTTGACGCCTCGCTCAACCCGCAGTTGTTACCGTTGGAGTCCTACACCCGTCCTGCCAACCGACGGCACTTTGATGGAAATGTGTGACAGAACGCTGCACCTGCCGCTTTGCTTTTTTTTCTTCTTTCTTTTTTTCGTGCCTTATGAAACACGTTTGGCCGTCTTTGACTCGGATTGATTCGGCGTGACATCTGGATGCAACATGAGATTCCAAACACATGCTGCAGTCGACGCTCCTTCGGACGGACGTGCGCACGCACACACACACACACACATGGGCCGACGAAGATTCCATCTGCACGGCCTCACACGAGAGGAAACCCTCGTCCCGGGCATCCTCGGCTTTATTTAGGGCGACTCGCTAGAACGTCGAAATTCAAAAGATCGTTTTTTTTTTCAACTGTTTCAAGCTGCAATAAAAGCATCTTGACACGTGAGACGAGGCAGAAAATAAAAGAGACTCAACGCCAGGAGACGAACATCCTGTGAAATCAAAACTGCCGTAAAACATGTCCGCAGAGCAACAGGGCCACGTCTTCAGGAAAGAGCTTGAAGGGAACCGGGGAAAAAAAAAGAAAAGAAAAACTGCACATCACTGACAGCCCAATAAAACCCAACCCTCTCTCTGCTGCAAAACGGCCTCACAGTCTCACAGACGCTCCGGTTTCGCTCCCTCACAACAATAGAGGCATAAAAACCAAACAACAGACTCAACACACGCTGGCGCTACTCGATCCTGTCCGTCCTGTTTTCATTTATGGCAAAATGCGGCGGCTCCAGACGCTGGTTCCAATTCCCCCTCGCCTTCCCTCGGCCGCCCGGCTCCCAGCGCCGTCCCACCATCCATCAAGCTGGGAGCCGAAGGCAGAAGACGACACCCAGCCGAGGCCGTGGCGTGAGACCGTGGCTGTGCTTCCTGTCAGACACACCTCCACACCAGCCTCCGTCCAACTCCCACCGCCCTGTTCCGCGTGCTTTCCTCTTTATTTTCCTCCAGCGCCTCTGTGTGTCACTTGTGCCCATTTTTGGTCTTTTTTTCCAGAGCCTGAAAAAATTTTTTAAAAAGTAATAAAATAGTACAGTAACGTCCAGATCAGATCTTAAAATCCAGACCTCTCTTTACAAAGTAGTCGCGGGTTTTATCTCCACTTCAGCAGCTGGTGCTTGGCTTAAACCGCCGTAACGAGATGATGGAGACGCGCTGCGGTCAGGTGACTCTCGTCTTGAGTTACCGGCTCCGTCCTTTGTGTGACACACGCGGACCTTCGCTCAGAGACTCGTGCCAAAGTGTTTCCCTGCTGCCACGAGGATCCGCTGCACACCTACATGTTGGTTAAGATTTCACAGCCGACGTCGCGCAGCCCCGGATCTCCGGGTTCAGAGTTGGCGGAGGCGGCCGAAGATTACTGACATCGTTCTTGAAAAGGAAAACAAAATTGGTGCCAGGAGGCAAAGTGTCACACCCACCTCCAGTTCTTCATGTTTCTCCAGTGGTTTAGTTTTCAGCCAACTCTGTAGATTCACCGAAAATGCCATATTTAGCCCTCTGTTTACAGCCTCCCTAAAAACAAAGAAACTGGACGTGGACCTTCCAACGTGGCCCTTTGTGACATCACACACACTTCCTGAAATGGCGATTAAAAAATAAATGTCAAAACAAATTAGTAATAGTATTATACTCTTGTAGTATACTATATAGCATGGTAGAATTTTGTATTATTGTAATAATTTTTTATATTAAAGGAGGGATTTTTTTTTTTTGTGAAAATATGAACCAGTAGTTGTAGCACTTTGAATTTAAATTGTTCAATCTGTCTTCTGTTCAAGGTTGAGATAAAATGCTCCCCTCTCTCTGTGTGCGTGTGTGTGTGTGTGTGTGTGTGTGTGTGTGTGTGTGTGCGGGTTCGATTTTTTTTTTTAAATAATAATAATGATATCATGATATGATGATAGTGATGATGACGTGCGAGAGCTTCACTCGACAGCTCGGCAGTTGACAGACACTCTGGACAACACTTGCTCTGAGTCCCCCTCCCCTTCCCCTCCCTCTCCCCCGCTGCATTCTCAGCTGTCGAGGGCCCAAAGTGAAGCCTGCACTCTTGAAGCGCCTTTTCTGACCCAAGACGCACAGACACACACACACACACACACACACACACACACACACACACACTGAGGGTTAATTTACCTCCGTCTTTCTCTGAATGTAGGCCAAATGTGAAAATGAAATCGGCCAAAAGTGGATTCCAGACGTAGGTGTGAATGTGTGTGTGTATGTGTATGTGCGTGCGTTTAAACGCACGCTGAGACGCCCCTGGCGTTTTGTAACCAGCGGACAAAGGCACATCACAATTCATTTATTTTAATTGCTCTCCACCTGCTATGATAATCAGGACTTAAATAGAGAAATTTCCATTTTCAATTAAAATCCCCGGCCATATACGCATGGGAATGAGGCCCACCTTATTAGGAAATGGAATAAAAAGATATCACTCCCTCACTTTTGTCTGTGTGTGTGTGAGTTTCCATTCTTTCTTTCTTTCTTTCCTTCCTTCCTTCCTTCCTTCCTTCCTTTTCATGCTGCATAATTGCGAGACGAGTCATGTTAAACCTGCTTATGGGATGGTGAAGTGCGTCTGAGATCACGATCAGCTCAACTTTAAGGAGGTACAAACTCCAAAAAGTCAGTCCAGACTGAATAAAAGTGTCTATCTGATGGCTCCTGAGATCATTTTGACAGATTTCCCTGAGCTGTGAACTGTTTTCAGAGGGTTTTCTTGAGAAAATGACCCACAATTCCATTCTGTCCGCTTTCAGTTGATGCCTGTCAGTGGGATCTTTCGGGGTTTGCATCATTTCCTTCAAACTGGACACGCTTGCAAGCCGACACGACTTGCGTAAGGAAGAAAGTAAACATAGCTCGACTTGGCTAAGCCAAGTTGGCTTGCATTAAAAGAAAGCTCGAAACACATCTGGGGACTAAACTTGATGGTATGCCGCTGCCTTTGCAGAGATTCGGACGGAGACGTTTGCGTCCATCTGTCCGTCCGTCCCACCTCGATATCATTAACGCTGCAGCGGCGTCGGGTCCATTCTGGCCAACACTCCCCGGTCCCGCCCCCCCCTGTGCCTGCAGAGAGAGAAACTAATTCACGGGGAGCCCCAACGTGTCAGACCACACATCCCACAACAATGAGGAAGCTGTCAGATGGCTCACTGGGGCTCCAGGGTCGAGGTGCTGGAGGTGCTGGAGGTGCCTTTACACCTACTGATGTGGTATTCCTCCTCTTCACTCCGACTGCAGGGCGAGAAGCAGGCAATCTGCAGACACAATGGAGGCGGGAATGAAAGTCGGCACAGAGAGCTGTGGGTTTTACACTTTATCCTGGAATCACAGAAATATTTTTCAAAGAGAAAACAGTGCAATCACTTGCAGGAACATTTGGCTATTTTGGCACTTTAATTGACTTTTTGTGCAAAAGGCCTTCTTATCTGCAAAATAATTTCTGATAGTCTGATCATCTCTGCTCTCTTCTATTCATTATTTTGCTTTGGAAGTCAGTATCCCATCACACTGACACACATTTCTGCTAGGATGGAATTAGGTTGCTGTTCGGAGTTCCAGATGTTCCTGTGTTTTGTCTTGCATCAAAGGATTCTCCCTCTACCACCGGGGTCGAACCTGCACACCTGTCTTGCTTGCGACACACAGGAAGTGCTTCAACGCGACGCCGAAGCCTGAGGTCAGCAGAGCAGCCGAGCGGCAGGCGGATGTGGGGATGAGCGGGCCGAGGTAATGGCTGTATCCATCACTGCGACACACAGAGGCATTCTTCATGGATCACAAGCTTTAAGTGGCGAGCCGCCGCGGCTGCAGCAATAATACAGTGCCGGCCGGCGGAAGTGATGGATTCTGGAGCTGATCTGCCCACTTCACTGCCTGTAGGAACATAACCTTGAATGTGTTTGACTTTCTGCGTGTGTGTGTGCGTGTGTGTGCGTGTGTGTGTGCAGTACAGTACATTTAGACAAACCACCAGAGCTGCCACCACGTAGAGGTTCTGTTCTGTGTCTCTCAGTGGTTTTTCTTCAACTGAATTGTCACAACTTTGCTGAGGTTGTGATAATTCAACTAACATTGGAAATGTTTATTTAAAGTTTTAAAAAATACTGCATATTGTTTAGGAGGAGAAAAAGGTTTCTTCAGAGGCAACATTTGTTGTTGTTTTTTAAAAGAAGGGGAAAAAAGATACTACTTTACAATTCCTCCAAATAAATTTTCACAACTTTAGAATGTGTGTTGAAATTTTATCGAAGCAAAAAAAACAAACAAACAAACAGTCAAAGTACCTAAACTGGCACAGCGAGTGTTAATGCTTCATATTCCTTGCTCAAGTTGCTTTATTTTGCCAGAGAAATAAAATAGTTTACAAACCTTTAAAACAGCAAGGATAAAAATTTACTTAAAACCTTGGAAAGTTTTTTTTTTTTTTTTTTTTGTCATGCTTTGGATTATTCACAATGTCTGTTCCCATTTTATTTAGGAGTTCCTGTTTTTTATAGTTATATAGTTTTAGAGTTATTAGTTCCTTTTCTTTTCGGTGGTCTGTGTGTGTTTTTACTCCTTCGATTGTCCTGATTAGTTTCACCTGCCTCTGATTTTCCTCCAGTTCCTGCTTCGTTACTTCATTAGTTGCTGCTGTGTATTTTGGAGCCTGTTGTGCTGCTGCTCTTGTTTGACTGCCTGTCGCTCTGTTTCAGTTCCCTTGTGCTCCAAGCTCAGTTGTGAGTGGTTTCTGTGCTAAACTTCAGTATGTTTGGTTGCAATCAATGTGTGTTGTCTTATTTTATTTTATTTTAAAATTACATCTCACCAGGTTCATTTACATTAAATTGTTAATTCATTTGCTGTGTTGACACATCCTTGAGGAAAACGTAGCCATATTTTAAATACACTTCTAGATATCTATCAGCGGCAATATTAATTCACTTATTTCATTAGAGTTCACAGATACACATGTGAAAAAGAAAAGAAACACAGACCTGCTGTTTGTCTGCTGTTTATATTTTTGTGCGAACAGAAGAAGTGACAGGACAGGATCATGATTTTGTATTTTGCTCAAATCAAAATCGATATATATGCTGAATTAAACAAAATATATATACTTCTTTGAACATAAGTTAAGATTTCTGACATGCATTCAAAAAAATAACATTAAAAAAGGTTCAGGTGAAAGGAAATGACAAAGTAGAGGACATGCTGCAACTGAAACAACTGCATCCGGATTTTGTGTTTAAAAAATAAAAATAAAAAAGACTTGCGACGAGGAGAAAAAGAGAAAGTGGAAACAGTTGAGCCACCACTATTGTACATTTCACAGTAAGTCCTGGCCTACTTACTGCAGCGAGACCCAACGCAGAGATCAGATCTCACACCAAGTGGACGGGAAACAATCCTGAGAGACAAACTGTTCCGTCACTTTCATTCTCCTCCCCTCTAATCTAAAGTTTCCGTGACCCTCTGGCCGTCTCTGTCCTCCACCCTCACCGTCAGGCCAGTCATCTTCTCCACCTCTTCCTCTTCCATTCTGTCTCCCCTCCATCTTTATCTCCCTATCAAAGTGTGCCACGGTCTCCGGCACTTGCCTTACGTGACTGGAGCTCATATCAGGGAGAATAATTTATGGCTCCCATGAATAAGAGATGGCGCACGGTTTCCAATGATTCGCCTCTGATATGAAAACAGTCTGCAATATTTGGACAGAGGAGAAGCGAGCGATCGGTGTTCGCCAGCCTGTTGTCGGCAAACACGTGTCAGCGAGACCAGCTGCCGGGAACACCCAGGAGGCCCGGCAGGGTGGAGAGAGGAGGAAGAGGAGGAGGAGGAGAAGGTCAGAGGAAATGGGAGAAATATACAGTATAAAGAAAAAGCAGACTGGAAATAATGGACAGGAACCTTAGAAAACAACATTCCTTAAAATACATTTAATATCACAACCTTTACTCTTCGTTAATTGTGATGAAAGATGAGTCTAAAAACCTGATTGAACTAATTAGCACTATGTGCACATAATCACACTATTTTAACATGATTTTCACACAATATTTTCAGCAATTACATTATTGGGGGTATATGTAAAAAAAAAAAAAAAAAAAACTCACTGCAATTAGTCTTGAGTTTATGGTATTTAAACAATGACAGAACAAAGTGAAATCAATAAAAGTTAACCATGTCAGTTTTGTCAGAACATTTAGTTTCTGTATATTTGCAGCTGCGAAGTTGAGAAATAAATGTCTCCATGAATCAGAATCAATTTATATTCTTTTCCCCCTCCAACGGGGTTCAAACTTTATCATGACTTCTGTGATACTTTGGTGCCATCAACAGGTCAACTTTTCATGTAACCGTTGCAAAGTCGTGGAGGAGAGAAAACTTGTGGACAACTTCTGGAACAATAAAATAACTGACTTTCAAGATTCAGGCTCTATAAAAAAAAAAAAAAATCTCTTTACTGTGGTTTTTCTAACAGTGATTTTTTTTTTCAATGAAGTCTATGGAAGTGATAAATGAAATGAGAAGTTGCTTCCTGATCCTGTCTAAGGACGTGCCAGTAGCCCTTTATGATGTCACAAAGGGCAGTGCTAGGTCACTGACACCTCTGCCAGGCAAGTGACTCTCTGCGACCATCTACTATCTTTCTTTCCCTTTTTTCAAATGGTTGAGATGTGATAAGAAATAATAATAATCATAACAAGAAAAAAACTAAAACAGAGTTTCTGTTTTTTTCTTGTTTTTGTCTTTTTTTCTTGGTTTGTTGAGTCTTGTAAATTAAATATTGACATGAGTACAATATTGGACACTTTAAGGGTAAAGGTTAACTGTAAAAAAAAAACAAAAACAAAACATGTTTACACAAAAACTGACCCAGTGTAAAGTCTCCTGGCAACTGTTTACTCCCCCCTCAGACGGAGGGGTGACCCGGTGGCGGTGATCATGATAAATATTGTCTCTGCACGGTTTTTCCCTCCGTTCACTCTGGAATCCCTGACAAGACGGATCAGGACACTGTGCGGTTTCTGGTGTCCAGGGTGAAGAGAAGCAGAGTGGAAAACCATCTGCCCCCCAGGAGTCAGACTGTCCACCGTGTATTTATGAGTGCGATTCACATCAGAAATCTTAGAAGTGCAACTGAAGCAGCTGTGTCGTTTCTGATGTCATGGGCTCATGTCTGCACTTTTTATTAAACATATATATATATATATATATATATATATATATATATATATATATATATATATATATATATATATATATACATATATATATATATATATATATATATATATATATATATATATATATACATATATATATATATATATATATATATATATATGTATGTATATGTATATATATATATATATATGTATATATATATGTATATATATGTATATATATATATTCTTTTATTTTTTCCTGAGTGGAAGTGATTGGTTTCCTTTGACAGCAGAGGACCCGGAGCAGAAACAGGAAGTGATGTGGAAGCTAAAACATAGACACTAGCAGCAGTGTGAAATGTATTCAAGAGTATCGTCTATATCTATACAGCTCTATATCTATATATTAACTGGCTGCCTTGCTGTGTGACAGCACCACTGTGCAACAAACCCGTTGGTCAGTGTTAGCGGCTGCTTGTGTCGCTGTGGAAGTATGAAGTTTTCATTCAAATACTTTTCAAACTGCGTCATCGACAGAAGAAGTTGGATCGACTGTGCGGATTCACGCCACGGCAAGACTGCTCTTCTTTCAAATTGCTGTTCTTTCACACCTCTCCTCCTTTACCTCCTCTCACCCCAACTCCAAGATTAAAAACTCAGGCCCGCTTCCATCCCCACCGCTCCGTGTCTGCTGCCTATTGCTTTTTTTTTTTTTCTTCTTCTGCTTCACCAGAACCGCTCTGTTCTGTTCAACGGAACGGGTCCGGTAATAGCTCTTCTGTCACTCTGCAGAATCTCCACCCGCCCGCCTCCCCCCTCAGCACCGCGCCTCCAGACTGAATAGCAATTTAAATGCCGCTCACTTCTCATGTATTTGAAATCTCATTAACTTGATATAAAGAGCCAAAGAAATGTGTTGTAAATAGAATATCTGGGGGCCCCTGTGGATGAGAGAAAATGTATTCATGATTAGTCCTTTTCTCCCAGATCCAGTTCGCTGAATGCCTGCAAAGTGTCAGCAGTCATTTTCAGGGTTTCAGGCCGAGAATCTCCTTTTTTAAATAGAACCTATTTGAACAGGGAGGAAAAAAGGAGGCTGACTTCAGTTAAGTGAATGGGATCTCTTCTCAAATGACGTGTACGCATGGGGGAGAATTGCTGCAAAGTGGGGAAAATACGTGTGGAAGTGGAAAATAATTGGGTGCACATTTAAGCCATTTTGCTGAGACTTTAACACGGGCGGCTGAAGGTAGCGCCGGAGGCAGCAAACGTGCACGCTTGTCGTTGCCCTGTGTGATGAATGTACAACGCTACAGCTTTAGCTTCTGAAAGGTTTGTGAAAAATATAACTTGTAACCCTCAGTGTGCAGGTGATTCATGTTTGTAGCATTTTATAAAGACTTGTATCAGTGAATGTTTATATTTTGAATCACTCGTAAAAAAAAAAGAAATTCTGACCTGCCAGAGACACTTGACAGCAATACATGATCGGACATGTTGCACTCTTTTAAAGGTCCCATACGATGCTAAATTCCCAATACCAATGCTTTCTAACTATAACACGTTGTTTACGTCTGTCAGTGAAGTCCATCGATTCCTACTTTAACCTGCTCCAATTTCCAAAAAACAGATTTTTTCTGCATATTAATCATTAATCATTGTAAACTGCTACAAAAACTTGACTCCGATTTGAAAATAACAATAATTGAAACGGGTCTAATGTGGGTCCCCTGAGCGAACTTTAAGCGTATCAATAACTTCAACTGTAGAAAAATACCCCGAAGATTCGAAACCCTGCTGTAACTCCAAGAGTCAATTTCCTCTGGAAACCTCTTGTTTTTCATGTCTGGAAAAATAATTACAAGCCCCAAGTGTCCTCAGTCCCATTTTTCTTTGGTTTCATTGTTTCAACACGGTGTAATATATTCCTCTCTCCCAGGAGCGCAGTTATCCTAACAAGCAGCGCCGATAAATAAATAATTTGCTGAACTTTTTCAAAGATTATTGCAGTTTTGTCGTGTGTGACATGGAGTCTGTCCCCGCTGCTGTTCATCATGCGGGTGTAGCGTCATCATCAGCATGAGTGAGCTACCTCTAACACACACACACACACACACACACACACTCTGGCCCTGCATATTTAGACATCCATTGCACACATTTCTAGCTGTGCTTGCCAAGCGCTGTCAGGCGGAGGGCAAAGGTGTGTGAGTTCCTAATGAGAGCCTGGCCGCCGGCCCCGGCTTTTATGAAGTCCCCGAGGTGAGTCCTGGACTGGTGAGAAACCACTGTAATCCATAACAGCTCTGACACTTATGATTGTTGGCTGCTCGCTGCCTCCCCGGAGCTGCTGAACACATTTCATCAGATGAAACGAGAGAGAGAGAGAGAGAGGGAAAAAAACCCACTGGAGATGACAATCGTATTAATCAGTTGTTTTTTTTTCTTTAAACTCAGATGGTGCTTCATGGTTGCCAGTTCTTCCACCCGCCTCACCACTCTTTTTTTTTTTTTTTGTTTCGTTTTATTTGAAGCTCAGCTTGGCAGGTTCTCGAGAGCCGACGCTGTCGCTGTCATGTACGGGCCAATGGAAAAGCTTTGTTGCATCCCCTGCAGGTGCAGCGTCTAGAGCCAGACTGATGGGATGGAGAACTGAGGTGATATCAGTGACGGGGAGGCTGCACTGGGTACGCAAGTAAAGACATGACGGGCGTCAGAAGGGATAACGTTTCTCTTTGTACAGACTGACATGCACAACATGAAGGGGAATTGTAATATATTATAATAAAAAAAATGTTTGATGCATCCATCTGGTGTTTATATAACTATAAGAAACCACAGTCACACACTCCAGGTGGAAGCAGTTGGTTTGTGTTGTCTTCAGGATGCAACTGGTTCAGTTGTACGTTATGAGGTGAAACGTTTCCTAATGTTTTGTAGGCCAAAACTCGAGGTTGAAATAAAGCAGTTGGGCCTTGTTGCAACAACAACAACAACAAACTTGAATCATTGTTCTGTTTCAATAATCAGCCTCACAGCTAAATATTTCTATTGGCTGCATCCTCTCCAAGCTGCACGCACCGTTTACGCTCGACCTTAATGTCAGCAGCAGCAGAGCGCCGGCGTCTGGCCTGCAGTCGCAGAGAAACGACTCTCCACTTTTGATTATGACGGCAGAAATTGTGCTGAATGCACTTACCGCTTCTGCCCCGGACGACACGACGGGCCTCGACCCAAACACACACACACACGCCTGCACATGCATGCATGCATGCACACACACACGCACGGTTATCCAATAGAGCAAATACAATTACCAAGCTTAGGGAGCCATCTAATCAATTTCCCTGCATAGTTTGATGACAGGGTAGAGTAGAGCATGGAGTCGGGATCAGGTTACTTGTTACAAGTGAGTGGACGGGGCAGAGACGACATGGACTCAATTGGTCTTAATAGCTCTGGTGCAGCGTCACAAGGGCAGAGCAGCGTCCTGCAACAGGAGGGAGAGCGAGTCTGGCAACACATGGATCCAGATAAACCTTCAAGTCTATCGCTGCCTGTGCTCCTTTAGACTGAACTCTAGCCATGAACTACATCTCCCACAATGCACATGACATATTTTTCTGAACCATTAGGTGGCGATCACTCCAGTGTGTCCACGTCAGTTGAGGTTTGTTTTTGTGTTTTTACATTGTTATACAAATTAATTTCAGCAATCATGCAACTCATGTTCAAAATTTTATCCTATTTTAATATGATTTCTAATTCTCTGTGTTGCATTTGCAGTTGTTCTGACGTTGTGAATAATGAGCTGATCAGTTCTTCTTGTCCAGGAATCTGACGACGCTATTAGTGTGTACTTGACTGTTAAAAAAGGGGGCTTAAAGGATAACACGGAACTCTGTGCTTGCGCATATTTTACAACTATGAAGAGGCATAAACATGTTAACTTGAATAAATGCTTCTCAAACACGGAGCAGCTGGAGACAATGACGTGTGGTTCGGCTTTGATTGCAGGCAGGATTAAGCAGCAGCAGTAGCAGCAGCAGCAGCAGCAGCACCCCCCTGAGCCCAGAAGACGCTGCAGCGAGGCTGCGTCCACCGAGACATCTTCTATTCACCCACTTCCTTCCTTCCCACTTCATTCTCACCTCTGCTCTGCCCCGCCGAGGGTGTCAGCTGCGCCGCCAGCGTCCCTCCCACTGTTCAGCTTTCATTGTCGACGATGTGAATCGATACTGAACACAAAGAACACACACGCACACAGAAACACACAAAGAGAGGGGGGTGGGGGGGGGGGGGGGGGGGGGAAGGGGGCGATGCCGCTGAGTTTGGCCCCTTCAAGACAGACGGACGGACGGACGGACGGACGGACAGAGTGAAATATTTAAATGTGGAGCGCAGACGCCTCGGGAGCACAGCTTGATTACTTTGAAGCAAAAGTCACGTGGGGTAAAGCGCGGCACTGATTTTTTTTTTTTTTTTTTTTTCTTTCCCCCCCCCTCTATATTTCGGAGGCGTTGTGTTAATTCTAGAATATTAGCTCCCTCTGCTGGCCACTCTAGAGTAAACTGATTAGCCGCTGGAAATTGCAGCCTCAGTCAGGAAGTTGCGTCAATCATATGAGAGTTTCGAACGGTGAACGATTCAGTTTCAAAGACTGATTTTTAGATTTGATATATTTTTCTATACCAATTCAATTCAGATCTCACCCTACTGGGTCTGAATGAGTATCAAGCATCAATATAATATCCTTTTGAAAAATCAAAAAAAAAAAAAAAAAAAATCCCCAGTTTTTTTTTCTGTCTTCCTTCCAGTAAATGAACTGTGCAGCCCAGACTGGCTTTCTCTCTGTTGGATTTGACTGATGGGATGATTACAGGCTCCGTTCATAGCTGCAGCTGTGGCAGCATGAATCATCTTGGGCTGAAAGTGCTCGCACATCTTCTCATGTTGTGCAGGCCTCGCCCATCACTGTATCACGGCACCAGGCTGCAAGTGGGGACCGATCGAAGGCATCCGAGAGGGTTGGTTGCAAATAAACCAAAATATCAATGCGAGTGCGATAAATCCCCCTCGGCAGACATTAGAATCACCCTCAATCCTGCACTGTGGGGCACGTGAGCCAAAACAAAGGCAGAGGAGGGGGGGGGGGGGACTACATTTCTATTCAACATCCATTAACCAAAGTCTGTGAAAGTTACACTGCATGTTGCACAAATGATGAGCACGAGCGGGAGAGTGCATGGCACTGTGTTGAGCGTGCACGTACGTGTGCCAGCGAGCTGAGGTGCACGTCCAATTGGATTCACAGTGCCCCCCTTTGTTCTGCAGCACTTTCACATGTGCTGAACATTAGAGGCAGTGTTCCCTGGTCCGCACGCCTGTCAGGAGGAGATGAAAATATTGCTGGAGCCTGTTCAGCCGCGCACACACACACACACACACACACACACACACACACACACACACACACACACACATAGGGACATGTCCCTTTCTGTTCATCCGATCTGCGCAGGATCCACACACTCAACAAATACACACACACACACACACACACACACTAGCCGACGATCCTCTCTGAGCTCTTATTACTCAACCACATTTATCACTCTGGCAGAATATTTAAGTCTGAACATTAATCTCTCTGTAGGTGATAAATAATGTTCAGCTTTTGTCATTAGCCGGTGCATGAAACCGGGTTTTCTGCAATACAGAGAAAAATACACGCCTACCACTCTGCAAGTTTTGCCACCGAGGATCTTGAAATGTCAAAAACAAGACGTGTGAAAGTTGTAAGTGTCGCAGTCAAGGCCTCGTTATCGCTGCTGCTTCCAGCGTGGGCTAATATTAATATCTGAAAGCCTGGTGGGGATTCAACGTTCAAAAAAAGTGAACGAATATTACAGAACGGTCGATTGAAAACATCTACAGACGCTGCAGTAACATGTGCAGGACATTAATCACAATCACAAAAACTAATATCCTGTGGAGGGACGGGTGGCACAATATGAGCTTGTACATCACAGCCTTTAACTGTGATGGTTTAATATCACTGTGAATACTCCAGTGGAGCAGCTTCACTCCATTACTATCCCAAAAACTTCTATAGTTTCCACAGATAAAAACTGTATGAGGTCTTGGTTTGCAGTCTGTAAGAGCTTCAGCTTCCTGTCAGCAGTGACACCTGCAGGATGGACTTTTCTCTTGTCTGCAGAGTCTATTGACAGGATGGAGACACGCATCCTACAGGGAAATGTTGGAAAGGTGAATGCTGCAATAACATCAGCCCAGGCACATTTCAGTCATGGTTCAAAAGAGCATGAGTTTTAGAAGATAATGTAAATGCAGGAAATTGAACTTTTGCAATATGCGACTTCGGACAAACCACCCACTTATGGAACTGATCTACATTTTTTTCCACATGCTTTGACAAATTGAAAGTGTCATAGCTTCTTTTTTTCTCGGGTTCCTCATGATGCCTCTTTCTGCCATTATTCGCTTGGCAAGGGCAAATAAAACTGAGGGAGGAGAAAAAAGGAAAAAGGCAATGCATGAAGCGCCACAAGTTTAAATTAAACCAGAGACGACGCAGCCGCATGATCTCATCTCAACCACAGGCCCATGTGTTGTGATCCTCTGGCCTGACAAACTTAGAAAATATATATATATTTTGAGTTTTTTTTTTATTATTATTATTATTACAACTGGAGCCCGGTTGTCAAATTTCTCCTCCAAGTTTCTTACACTAAATAATAAGTTGATCACAAAGAGATTTTATTCTTCTAAATGAAACATTTTCACATTTGCTTGGAACATTAATGATTGAAGCATCTCTCATCACCGCCGCTGCTGCTGCTGCTGCTGCTGCTGCTGCACTCACTGTAACTGTAACGTCTCTGTGATTTATCACTGTCCGGGGGTCCTGATGTCTCTTTCTGCACAACATTTTGATGGGAGTGATAAAACCAGGTGGTAAAGCAACGAGCGCTCTCTGTAACCGCAGCTGGTCTTCCTGACAGGGATAGTGGTGGGGAGAAGGAGGAGGAGGAAGAGCAGCAGCAGCAGGAGGAGGAGGAGGAGGTGGAGGAGGTGGAGGAGGTGGAGGAGGAGGAGGAGGAGGTGGAGGAGGTGGAGGAGGAGGAGGAGGAGGAGGAGGAGGAGGAGGGATGCTGTTCAGATTTTGAATGGGGTCCTCCGGTGCCGCGGCTCTGACAAGAGCAGACAGAAGAAATACGTGGTCGCACGGCCGCCGTCACTGTATCTCTGTCGGCCGTGATCAGCATCGTAAACTCTCATGGCTCTCAGATGTTCACATTATCGTTAAATCCCACGTGATTGATGGGCTCCGTCTGGGAAGCGGGCAGACGGCGCTGCCGCCGCCGCCACCACCACACAATGGATGTGCAGTCGCCGCGTTGGATTTGCGGCCCAAATAAATAAAGGCTGCGTGCGCCACTTGCCAAATGCAGGGACGATATTTCAGTGGGACAATGGCGAGGAAGAGCTGTCGAGCAGGAGCTAAGCTGAGAGAGGAGGTGGTTTCACTTTTGCCAGTGACACAACTGCAATAAGACAAGTGAGGAAAAGTACAGACCCAAGAAACTGTGAAGACATGCCAAAGTTGCTGTTACCAATGTTTCAGATCGAAGTATTCCAGTTAGAAAACTCTCCAAGAATGAGAAAAGTCCATGTTTACTACTATTTGCTTCAGTGTGCTAAAGTTATCCATTTTTGATGTAACAAAGGGAACTTGTGTCTTTCCCAGGTCAGTGGCAACACACTCAACAAGGCTGTTAACAGAGGGTTCGATAAAGTTTTTTTCATTGAGTTTTTGTTGGGTTTATTTTTTTGAAGATCAAAGTTTGGTTAAAAATGAATGTCTAAAAACAGGTATAACACAGGAGCTTTTCAAGATGACAAAAATCTTGTGACAACAAGCTCAGCTAAACAGCAGATGCTCTCCAATTGGACCTTGTTTCCAGCAGGTGGTTGCGCCTGATTAGGAAAGTGCAGCTTCTCGGTGAGGCTGAACCTGCTCTAGTAGCGCCTGGCAGCAGGCGCTACTAGAAGTCAGGCGGCCCAACATGAAACACTGTATGTAAACAAGACGGATCCAACAGGGAACAACATCTAAAAAACAAGAAGAAGAAGAAGAAGAAGAAGAAGAAGAGAAAAAAAGCTGCTGTGGTACACAGAGCTGTTTCACCAAATACAGCACATCCTGGGGCAACACAAACACCCTGACATGACTCTGTGTGTGTGCGTGCGTGTGCGTGTGTGTGTCTCCTTGAATATTCAGCACGTACGAGCAGGTTTCTGACTCTGGGGGGCAGCACTGGGCCTCGGCTGCACTGCTCTCAGTGCAAATGTTTCCCCCTCTTTATTTGTGTTTTTTAGTTTGTGTTGTCTTGTTGTCGCCACAAAACTTGTCAGTGAGGATGATGACCTGGAAAAACATAATCTCTATTATTATGATTGGCGCAGTAATGAAAATCATCTTTTGTGTGCAGGTCAACATGACCCTCGATGCTAACTAGCACAAGTAATCACACAATGAAACAAAGACATTAAACACTGCATGATTAAAACTCCTCTTTTTCCAGAGGCTCCACATGTGCAACCAGGCATGACAAGTAAAATGATTTTTGCTCCTGAAGAAGGTTCAACATTTAGTCAATAAACAGATTTTTATTTTTTTATTTTTTTACTTTTTTAAGTGGTAATTATCTCTGCGAACACTGGATGGCATTGTTGCTGTTCAGGAACTCCGCCTGTTTACGTTCCTCAAGCATGTCGTAGGGGGAGCCAGACACGCACACACTGCTGGGCTCCAAATACAAGGACCTCTGCTTACATAAGCATCCAGGATTTTTTTTTCTCTCTCTCTCTCTCTCTCTCTCTCTCTCTCTCTCTCTCTCTCTCTCTCTCTCTCTCTCTCTCTCTCTCTCTCTCTCTCTCCCTCTTTTAAAACAGCTATATGAATTGGTGCTGTAAATAAGAATATGATGTAGTTCTGTCTGTTTATCAAACTTCTATTCTAATCAGAGTCGAGACGTCCAGAATAAAACCCGGTCGAGGCTGTTTGGTTCTCAGAGATAAAGCTCCACTCAGAAGAACCTGGATGTTTCTTTGGGTCGTCTTTTCTTCCAGAGGAGACTTGATCATGCACCAGAAACATTGTGTGTTCTGTGAAATAAAAAAATAAAAAAATAAAAGTCAGACTTCAGTGCGTGTGTGTGCTCACTCTTCATCTTTCCACAGGTTCTGTTGACACACCGCATGCATCGGCAGCGGACCAACCAGATTTTCCAGTGGGACTGGGACTGTTCACCTGAGTCCCTGCGGAACGACACCAGACACCGCAGGTCACACAGTCAACAAGAGGCTCGGTGGCGGTTACTGTGGGTAAACACGCAGCTTGACGCCATCGGGACAAAACGTCCAACGAGGAGTGTTTTTTTTCTTCTTCTTCTTCTTCTTCTTCTTCTTCTTCTTCTTCTTCCTTAAAATGGAATAATGATTTTTAAGCAGAATAATTCACAACGTGTCAGTCCCTTAAACTGTTACATTTAATTTATTTTTTATTATAAGTTATCCCTGAAATGATCCAAGCTGAAAGTTGCAGTATTTCAATGGAGGACCACTCAACCGACTCGTGTTAAATGATAATCCAATGCATCACCAGAGAGTTTGTACATTCTGCTGCTGGTAGCAGAACCCCAGAAACCTTCAAAGTGCCCTGAGGGGGTCCACACACTTTCTTTTCCTTTTTGTCTTTATTCCTGCTGATGTTCCTTCAGGCCACAGCCTTATATCTGATTAGGAAACAACGGCTTCCTACATACGTGAGGTAATTTAAATTACCGTCCTACATATGATGAGATAAGACAATCCTTTACCGTCTTTATTGTCCCACGGCGGGGAAAATTTGCTCACAATAAAGCTCTTATTTCCCTGCATTAGTATGAGTTCACACTTCAATCTCAAACCCAAAGAAACACTTTTGGCATTTAGAAAAAAAAGTGCAGTTTTGTCACCGTGATAGAAATGTTTTGATCAAGGTTCATTATTCATAGTTTTAGCAGAAACCTCTGTCTCTGCGCAACCGAATAAAGGATTTAATACACTTAAACAATGGCGCTTTGAAATGCAAATGAGACTCGTGGAGCCATAATTTCTCTGCTCTGTAATTTTTAGTTAAAAGAGAAAAAAAATAAACGAGAGGAGGAATTTACGCGTCTTAAAGTGCTCACGTTGCGTACAAAAATAAGTTGTCGAGGGCTTGGGGGTGGGAGA
This sequence comes from Nelusetta ayraudi, assembly GCF_046127955.1. Lineage (NCBI taxonomy): Eukaryota > Metazoa > Chordata > Actinopteri > Tetraodontiformes > Monacanthidae > Nelusetta > Nelusetta ayraudi. The sequence goes on from NW_027466110.1 coordinate 6,215,567, forward strand.
GGGTGGGCTAAGAGGTGAGGGGCTCTTTGTGTACAAGTTGCTGATGCAGCAAGTTCTCCTCATAAAGGCGGCGGCGGCAGCGGCCTCCCCTTGTTTGTGACCTCTGTCCGACGACGGTCCAAGGGCTCCAGTAAGCAGCCGCGTTCGGCCGCTTTGCACTTACTGAACTGTCTCTTCCAATCGCCGCCTTCTCATATCCTCCAGTAAAGGAAACTTGCAGCCTCGGTGGCGGCGGCGGTCCGCGGCCCTTCTCCTCGCTGCAGCCGCTAATTGTTTTTCCACACTCCATCGCCTCCGACTTCACCGCCGCTTTCTGCAGAAACCGCGGTGAAGCTGTAACCGTCGCAAGAAAAACCGTGGAGCTCCATCCTGGTTATCCCCAACGTGTCAGTCGTGTTCAGAATTAAAAAAGAAGTGATATGGATGTATGATAAATATGGATTTCTTTTCTTTTCTTTTTTTTTGCTTTGTTCTACAAGCAGCACCTCCACGGCGGGCAGCAGCAGCAGCACAGCTGCCGCAGCGGATTCTTCTTCTTGTACCTCGCCGCCAACTTGAACTTCTCGTTGGAGGCGTCCACAAAGTCCTGCGTCATCTCCACGTTGGTTTGGATGTGGTCGATGAAGGTGCCCTGCTCCTCCACCATCATGAAAATGTCCATGAAGAGGTCCCGGAGCTCCTTCACGTTGCTCTCCAGGCTCAGCAGCTCCTGGGAAGCAGGAGAATGTCGGGATTAATTAGCTATGGGGAGGTTTACTTGGAGGCGGAGGGTGAACTGGGTGGAACTGCAACCAGCAGGCAGGATTTCTTTGATTACTATTATGACTTTTTAACAGTAACTGCTTCTCACTGTGTCTGCAGCCGTGGAGCAGCAGGAGAAAACAAATAGTGGATGTTGCTTTTGTTTCGTTAGATGGTGTTTGCGTTAAATGCCATCGGTTAAAAACAAGATAATATGGAGCAAAACATCGCTGTCCCATTTTCGGCTGTCACCAGCCGGCACATCATCAGCAACAAACCTCCATTAAAAGTTCCTTTAAAACCATCTGTCCACCTAAAAAAAGCCAATTTCAATAAATGTGTTTAGCGCACATCCTACTAACAGCGAACAGTTAGTACATTGTTAGTACAGTGAAATTATTGCAATAGTTTTCGGGACCAAATGAGCTTCAAGTTGGGTTTGAGTGACACACTGTGATCAGATCGTGGCTCTAAAAGTTGTCATTTCTTTAATTATTACATTTTTATTCTCTGCACGTTGTTGCAGCAAAGAACTGTAAAGAGCCTGAGACACAGCCACAGATCAAAATTCTAAATCTCTGGTATCATCACAACCTCAACTTCAGCCGTTTTGTCAGAATTGGTGGGTTAAGATCAGCTGGGACAATGTTGCTTCAACATTATCTCGAAACAGAATAGTACTGTTGTTTTTCTTGCATGTGTCAGACACAATCAGCTGAGTTTGAGTGTCCATTCATTTTTTTTTGCCGCACCTTGTGTCTCTGCTCGATCTCAGAGAGTTGCGAGCGCGTGATTCTGGCGTCGTTCAGCAGGTTCTCGTTGAAGACCTCCCACTTCCCCGTGGCCACCATCTCGTTCACCTCCTCCTCCGTCACGTCCCTCGCCGACACCTCCAGCTGCCGGATAATAAAGTGCTTACAGCGCTCCTGCTTGCTCAGCAGGCCCTCGTTGTACTGCAGCAAGACCTGGACAGAATTCACGGGAAGCAAGCGAGGAGCGGAATCAGAGCGTGAGCCGAACTTTTACGCAGTGATGAGCTTGTGACAGGCTTTTACCGTCAGTTATGCTTGTTTATCCCTGCCCTTGTTACATTGCAAAAAGCATCTGCTAAAACAATTCTTCCTCACTTCTGAACGTATAAAGTTAATTATCTCGTTGATGAATCACTCAGTCTCTTGGAAACATTTCTCATTTCTGCAGTGGAGCACACAACTATTCTGAGGAAGCTCTCAGATCTTGGCCGACCTGCTGGAACTTCCGGTAGAGCGCTGCATGCTGGGATCGCTGGATTCTGGTGGAAACGGCGGCGGGTCCCTGCTGCTCCTCAGCCTCTTGGACCTGTTTTGCCTGTGCCTCCAGACGCTGCCGGATGTTCTCGGCCTGGAGCTTGATGTCCCGCGCCATGCTGCTGTCTTTCTTCATCACACTGAAGCGACGCATGGTGGCCACCAGGGTCTTCTGCTGCTGGCCAAATGTGAGCACCTGTGTGTGGGGGGAGTGGACAGAGGAGGGAGGCCAGTTTTTTGTTGTTGTTATGGATAATGGGGCCACTACCATACGAGAAATCCATCTGTGGGGGGATCAGTGTAAGAAAGAAAAAGGCAAAACAATGCCAAACAGATCCGACCTCTGTCTCCAGCGCGGTGATGTCATCTCGTATCTTCTTGGTCTCGGAGAGAAAGTTCTCTATGATTGGCTCCTCCTCAAACACAACGGCCTGCGGCGTGATGACCCCGGCGGCCGCCGAGTCGTCGTCATCCCCCTCCTCCGAGAACGGGTTGGTATTTTCACTGGTCGCCTCGGAGAAATCTTGGGCCCTCTGCTGCAGCTCCGCCAAGCGGTCCCTCATGGTGGAGGAGGCCCCTCAGGACGCTGCTGCCTTTTTTCTCAGAGTCAGATTCTTCTCTGCACCGTTGAGGGGGCTGAAAAAAAGGTGAATAAAATGCTTTACTGATTCCAAATCACAGCTGCAGACTGTTCATTTCAGAAATATTGCAACGGAAGCCCAGCTATTCAGAACGGGCTCAGCCACTGAACTGTGCACTTCCTCTGACCCTCTGACCTGACATTCTGAAATGGCCTTCACCGCAGAAGTTTAGTCAGTACAATGTATGGCTACATTATAAAAAGTTCCAGCGGTTAAAAAAATGGAACTATAAATCTTTGTCCACCAGTGTTTGTCCAGGGTTTGTTGACACTCTGCGTTTATCAGCTCCAATATGAGCCAAAGTGAAGAGGCCCTATCTGCTCTCTGCTTCAGACGGATTAATATTTTCAGCTGTATGAGAAACATGAGCTGGGCGTTTATCTGCTACATTAATCTCACCGAGTCGGGTCCCCTTTTCCCGTGGGAACCGACCGGTTTGTTTGTGTTCATCCAGAGGAAAAACACGGCAGGTTATCTCTCATTTTAAAACGCGGACATGTCCGGGATGGGATGGGATTAACTGTGGGGCAAGAGCGCCCTCATTAAGCTTTTTCTCTTTTTCTCATTAAGCTGATCTGATCTTTGTTTAGTGAGGACGTTTGATTTTATCCATGTTGGTTTTGGTTTGTTTTTTCCATGTGAACCATTATTAGCTACCAGCATGGCGTCCCTAATAATGTGGCTAGTGTGAGCAGTGTATCTTCAGGATGAAAATCGTCTTTCCTCTGTATCTTTAAAGGCCCACTGCACATGATTTGGCGGCATCTAGTGGTTATAAAACATCATGCAAACAAATCAATAATATATTACTTATTACTAAGATAATAAAATAATTTGTTAATTATTTATGTCCATGGCGGTGACGTCACGCTGGCCGAACAATGAACTGCAATCTGGCTGGTCGGCTGAACGGCCTTCAGGTAAATCATCAGCCAATAGAAAGCTGGGAAAAACCACTGAAATATTGATCCTTTATTTTATTTTTTCTCTGATGATCTATTTCATTTCACATCTTCCTCATATGAGCTTTTGTTGGTGAAAGAACCCCATTCTGAACTAAAGACACAGTAGGTGGTTATTTCCATGACTGTCTGTGGAGTTTCTTTCCCTTCTGATGCTGCTGGGCTTCTGCAAACGTGACACATGAGAGTCTCCAAGCAAAATGCACAACACAAACAATAACATTATAAGCCAACTCTATCACGGCGCCATAGCAACGCAGGGTTTAGGGGCCCTGACTATAATCTTTTGGAATCACATGATCAGGTGTGGGGGGTAGGGCAGCCACTGGGGCGCCTGGCTGCTCAAGAAAAGGGATATTTAAAGATTCAGAGAATTCCTCTCTGGATTTGAAACAGGAAGGTTGATATTTCTGACGGCATCGTGTGGGCGACGTGTTAGAAAGTCGATGACGGCACCGGAGGCTTTTTTCACTCTTTCTCTCCCTCTGAAAGAATTTTACAAGTGTCACCTGGGTTCTCGCCTCTCGCCTCCCCTTCCTCCTCCACCTGCTTGATCCGGCGGAGCCGATTAAAGAATAGCTGAAAGGATTCCGCAGCACACTTCCCTGCGTTTAGCCTAAAAACCTGGAAGAACTCAAAGCAGAGTTCACAGGAGAGCCTGTCCTCGCTCCCCCACTGCTGGTTTTTATCTTTAAAACACGGCGGCGTCCTCGCAACTCGCGGCCATTGGATCGTCCGTCCCTGCTGCCAGAGGAACTTTCGCACGCTGACTTCCTTTTATCTCTGTGTGGGCTGAACTATAGGAGCCCCCAGTGACACATCATGAGAACGACTAATTAATAAGAAGAGTGTTTAAAAAAAAAAAAAAAAAAGTTTCTGGACAGCTCTGCTCGGAATGTCCCATATTCCTCCAGTGTTCAATCATCCCATCAGCAAAGAATTGACTTTACCTTAATGCTGGCAGTGGAGCGCTGCAATCCCAAACAGACTCGCAATATAATCCAGAATGAAAGAACCTTGTTTGTTTGTTTTTTTTATAATTCCTTCATCTCATCTTCAGCTCCTGGACTGCACCTTTTCCCAGGACACTCCACACTCAGTCACTCGCCGGCAGGGAAAGTTTTTGAAATAGGTCTGGTGGAGTGAGTTTCAGGCACCTCCCCTGCAGGAAAGGCCTCGTCCGGACCAATAGGAGCAGGGCAGACTCAGGGATTATTTACTTACCTACAGAAATGAAAGATGATGGAAGTAAATTAGGCCGACTGCACACAGAGTAACGCCCCCCCCCGGGGCTGCTTTCTCCTGGAGAAGAAGGAAATGGAGCAGAGCAAACACAAGTGCATTGTGTCCTTTGTGAAGGTCACACAGTGGAGAATGTGGTCCAGGTGTCCACCCCGCACTTCTTTCCTGAGGATAATTTCTGTGGAAAGCGAGTTGGTTGGTTGGGGCCGAACCCTGCGAGTCCTGGTGGGTGGAGCCGGCGTCCCTCAGGCCTCAGTGATTCTGTGGATCACTCCTCCTGAGGAGGCGGGAACGAGACCGAGTTCCCACCCGGACTTTGCTACGCCGCGCAGCACTGTGTACTAAACTGTTCAGAAGTGCAGCGTCAGAGGAGCGGGGATGGTGCTGCGGGAGGAGAAGAGTTTGGCCACAACCAGGAAGTCTTCTGTCATCTCTCCAGACGGCTTCCAGGGTCTCAATTAACAGCAGCCCCCAGTTTTAGCTTAGCGACAGTCATTTGGTAACGCGGTGAACGATGAACGGGTCATTTTTGCAAAAATACCTGTAATGTAAAATATGCCTCGAGCTGACTTGCTGTGTGCTGTGGAATTTATTAATTTTGTCGGCTCACGGTGTTGGCAAATAACTAGGTTTTAGTGCAGATTTGCCAGAAACACTGAATACATCCCTCCTACAAAGTCACTTTTATCCATTCTCCCTAGTTTGCTGCGTTCTCAGTAGCTTAGAGGATATTCACCTCAAAACAAAACAAGAAATCTCTTTATACTGCTTCACAAGCAGCAAAGTTGTATAAAAGACTGATGTTATCACCCTGAAATGCCTGAGCTCTTTTATCTAGCTGTAATTTCTAAGAATGATTGGCTCCTGACAAAAAAAAAGCCTGGTTCACTCTTGCCCAGTGCCACTGGAGCGTTCTACCACAGTGATAAACACAGTGTTGTGTGTAAAGTTCTTCTTCAGTGTTATGAGGTAAAACTTTGTCTGTAATAATACCATGGAAGAGAGCGACAGGACAGTGAGTCATATCCCCCATGGCAAAATATATTATGACAACAATGGAAAACTGGTTTTCCAGGGAAACAAAGCATCTGTCACACCACTGTTGCATGGAGGTTCTTTATTTCCCTGAGGAGCCAGAAGAGGTCAACCAGCGTTTCCTTCTTTTACACTTAGTAGACTTCCAGGTGAAGGAGCTCTCGTCTTAACATCTTAAATACTGCTAAGGTAATACTTTAACTGTGCACTCCGCATAGTTTTAAAGTGTTTCAGAACTGAAGTGGAAAAGTCTGCCTCACGGGAGGAAAAAAACACAATCGCATCAAAATGCACGTTGATGTTCTAATGGGTGTTTACATGAGCCTGTGTTTGCCTTAATGAGGTCCGTAATGTATTTGCAAGGCAATATGTTTACACTGTGTTCTTAATGCAAAGGATCTAAGGGGTTAGTTAGAAACGCCAGGGAATAATAATCAAGGAAAGTGGATCATTCTGCCACCGCGCCGCGTCATCGTCGCAGTGTCAAACAAGATGGAGGCAGATTTTCGCTGCGCTCGTCTGCTTTGAAACAGGCAGCAAGGTAAAAGGCCCCCGAGCGACTCAGCTGCGTCCTTGTTGACAGGAAAACGTTGAGCAGCCCAGACGTTTACTCTGGGGGAGGAAACAACAGAGGAGAGAATGGAACCCATATCCATCAGTCGATCAACTTTTATTCATAAAGCATCTCAAAGCGTTTTGGACAATCAAAGAGAAAACCAACTGATCCCTCCAGACAGTGGCTGGGAAAATCTCCCCAGTGGGAAGAAACCTGGAGCGGACCCAGACTCTGGAGGGCAGCCGTCTGCTTTGAAAGGTTGGGGAAAAGAAATACAAACATTAATAATGATGATCAAGAGACAGGAATGAGGTCAGACTGGCAGACAGGCCATAGTGAGTTGCAGTGGGAATACATCTGAAGCTGTTTATATAATATGATTAAACACACATTAAAATATTGTTGTACAGATATTCATGACATATATATTGCAGATATTCTGGAGTTTCTGTTGTCCATAAAAGGAAAAAAAATGTCTCTGATGGGAGATTTGAAGAACCAGACCAAAAAAAGGAGTGAAAGAGAGAAATATCAAATAAATGTAAAAAGTATCATCGTAGGCCACGTGCTTGCATTAATAAATCAATACCAGTGATGGACGAACCTCTAGTGACACCATACAAAGGCCAATCAGCGGGTTGTAAGGCTCCAATGGCGGGAAGCAGAGGCAGAGCAGAGAGGGTAGATGAGTGAAAGTGGATAGCGTGCTGGTCGGAGGTGCAAGGATAATGAGGTCGCAGCCGCCGACGTGAAGTCGCTCAGCATCAAGAAAGATTAATGCCGGGGTCTGCGACCTTGCATGATGAACAGAGGCAATCAGAAATCTGGATATTAAAAGTTCCTTTTGGACGTCGGATGAGTGGCTAACAAGGGTCACGGGTTGGGAATATTACAGCGGATCAGTGCAGTTTTTAATGCAAAACACTGGCTGCATTGACTGCACATATTCCAGGGAGCCTCCCAGGAATGAAACACATGCAAACGGCCGCAGCACCGCCGGCATGTGGTGAACTTCCTTCCAGCCTAAATTTCACACATCTGCACATGTGTGTGCGACGTAAATGTCATCATCACGGTGTGTACGGCACGGCTGTGTCATGTGTCTGCATGTATACAATGCAATCTGACGCATAATACTCAGCCATCCGTGTTTTGGGGCCTATTAATGTTCCTTTAGGAAGCATTTCACATGGAGGCGTGAATAAAAAAAAAGAAAAGGAAAAAGGTCTGTGATCTAGCAGCCGAAGCCTTTTCATACACTCTCAGATGAGGAAATTTACATGGCATGGAACAGTGAACACAAGAAAGTGTAAATTTGCATTTTGGGAGGGCAGTAACGCCCTGACACACACACACACACACACACACACACACACACGCACACCCACACACACACAACCTATCATGTTTGTCGCAGCACACGGCAAGGGGGAGTGAAAAGCAAAAGTTGTTTACTAATTCATTCAGCAGTTCAGATTGGAAAATAAAAAAGAAATCCACACATTCATGTAAACAAGCTCGGCCGAACGAGTTTCCGGATTGAATTTCTAACTACGGCTGACTGTGAGTTGAAAAGTGAAAAGTGAAAAGTGAAGGACGCCAGCGTGACAGCGACAGAGCCTGGCCTGATAGCTGAACTCTGAGTCCACACAGCGGGGAGAAGCAAAACACATTTACCTTGAGCAAACATGTACAGTGCTGGCCAGTGCAGTGTTTGTTTGTGTGTGTGTGTGTGTGTGTGTGTGTGTGTGTGTGTGTGTGTGTGTGTGTGTGTCTCACACATATCTCTCACTTTAAACCAGCAGCAATTTAAAGGGATGATAAAAGCATCGGCGTATTTCCGTAGATTAACTTTCATGTGGAGTTGAGCCTCGATGTGACAGTCAGCATGTTTCTGGGTAACGTCGACTATTTTATTGTAAAGGATATATTTTTACGCAACATGTGTGAGTACTGGTGTGGCACCAAGGTTTGTTATGTTTAGCACGCAATCGGTTGGTTTGTCCCATTCAAATTAGAGGCAGTCTGAAAAAGCAAAGCTGCTCAGTGAATGCAGTTATTAAGGCTTCACTCTGCTCCGTACACACTGGGAAGTTTGCCTGCTCTTAAAAACGAATAAGTGAGCAAACTGTCTGAATGAAGGGAGGATAATGGCGTGTGCACTTAGGTGCGGCGCTCTCCGCTCAAAGCGAAGTCTTGGCGTGATGGGCGACAAATCGGTCGAGTGGCGGCTTGGTAGAGTTTTGGGCGGCAACACGTGAGGTCACGACCTGCTGGTGCAGGAACAAGGAGACAGAGAGGCTGCACCACCGACACCAGTTTTAGGAATGAAAAGACCTCGAGAAATGATTTAACATGCAACAAATGATATATTTGAATGTGGGTTATGGCCTCCTCCGAGTCGTGAAACATATCTCCGTGTAACTTTAATGTTAAAGTCCTACACAGGGACTTTAATGAGACCCTGTGTAGTTTACGTGCCTTTGTTCATGAATAATAGACAAGAAAATAATTGGTTTTGGTCGGTTTTAAGGCCGCTTCATCTTTTACCGACTTTATTTTCATTATATTGCATAAAATTACTGAGTCCTGTCGCCAAAACATGGAAAAGGGGGAGTTTAAAAGGTTCAAGGATGTGATTTCCCAACATGCTACTCAGTCCATGTGTGTCTAGACTCAATATTTGGACTTTACTCCCTGAGAACAAAATAATGACACCTGTCACGTTTGCATCAGGGCCTAAAATGCAATTGAACAAAAAATATAGAGTACAAAGAAAAGCTGCAGCAGGCAGTGAGCGTTGCATCCACCAGGCCCACAAACTGCGATACACCCGTCCTTCCAGCAGGCGGACAGGAGGGACACGTGACTTCAACACAGTGGAAAACAACACAAGCGAATCTCACCATCTCGTCAATTACCAGACGTGGCAGAAACCGAGATTGGCTGCCGTAATCTACCGTCTTCCCCTCTGCGGCAGGACAACGGTAATTGTCCTTGTGCAGCAGCAGCAGCAGCAGCAGCAGCAGCAGCAGCAGCAGCAGCGACTTTCTCCCGGTCCTCCTGCTGACAACTGGATGACAGGATGAAGAAAGGACGGACGTTCCTCATCCTGAGGACCACACGGCGTGGGTGGGGGGGAAGGGAGGTGGGGGTTCGGCCTGCACACGTGCGTCACGCCCACATGCGACGCGCAAACGGACACATCTAGCTCGCGGGCCGCCCGCCGCTAATCGAGATGGAGGAGCGCGGCGGCGGATCGAAGCGGCCGCAGATGACAAGGTGGAAATGGATTGGCTCACGTGCCCTTGTCATGTCGCTCCGTCTGCACTTAACGGCGGGCGGAAGACGGATGGAGCCCGTTAGGCAGCTGCGGGGCGGACGGAGACTGAGAGGTGGAACAAAATGAAAATCCTGAGGATGTTTAGAGTGTCGTGTTAATGGAGGGGGAAAAAGAGGTTGCATCAAAGGCTCCCTTTTTATTATTTAGGGGGAGTAACACATTCATGAAAAATGTTCAAAGACACATTGGACCACATTTCATTTGGACTGGCTGAAATGTCTTCTTTTCCTTTTGTTGTTATTGTTTTGTTTGTTTGGCTTTGATGTTATTTTTGTTTTGTTTCTACCTGATCGGAAATGTCGATATAACCAGGGTGAAACACAACCACCAATTTACATTATTCACCACAAATTATTGTCATGGTTGTTGTTGTTGTTGTACCTGAATAAAATCACCAATCCAGCATCTGTTCTCAGCCTTCAGTGGAGCCAGTGTGACCAGGCGGCTTCAGTGGGTAGAACCAACACCTGGCTGTCACCAGGACACCAGAGTAAAAGATGGCGGCCCGAAAAATATTCAATAGAAATATTTTCAATGAATCACGTTTCAAGTCACAGTCGTCCTGTCAGCTGTATTAAAGGTGTTTATTTTTGTACTGCGGTCTATCGCAAAAATGCCTTTTGGGCCCATGGGATTTTTTTTTTTTTTTTTGCTGCAGTACCTCGCGTGACCAGTGGGGAAAATCGGCCATTTAGCCAGTCCATTATCCAGTTCTTATACTACATCAATCGTTGTCGTTGTCGTAGACAAAGCCAAATGTTAATTTCTAGGGAATTCCCCATCAGGATAGGGAAACATTATCGTTGTAACACATTAATAAAGAGACTTTAGCCAAAAACGGGGCCTTCAGATTGAACTGAAACGCTGCTGCTGTTCTTTTGTTGTTATTTTCAAACTCTCCGAGCTGTGTTTGCATTTGTTTTCAGAGGAGCGCCGCTCACGTTTCTGAAGTTCTGCTGGTGTGCAGGGAGGTTTATCTAATGACCGCAGAGTTTGACGTCTACCTCTCGAACAGCGAGCCTTATTCTGGTTCCGCCGCTGCACTTTTTAAAAGATCAGCGATCTCCCATTATCACCTGGAGATTTGACATCTGTTCCAAACAATCCTGTCTCTCACTTGAGCCGCCCTCTGGCACAGGTGCGGGCGTAAGCGGTGCCGCGAGGGACGCGCTAAAGGTTACAGTGAGAAGAATAGGCGGCTGCTTCCCGCCCCGGTGTTTCACTAATAAGGAAGAACCGTTTCCTGTTTCTCAGCAGTCACGGCCTCAGTGAAAAAAATTAAATTAAAAAAAAAAATGTGAGAGAAAAAGAGAAACTTTGCTTTTTAATTTGAATAATTTGCAGCATGAACCATGTTGCGAAGGATGTCAGTCACGTGTTATCAGCGAGGTCCAGCTTTGAACGGAGGCTTTCTCACATTTCCATTAAGCTCTGTGTGGGAGACGCCCTGGCGGCTGCACAGTGGGCTGCCGCGCTGCCGCGTTTGTCCCATGGTGATGTTGGCTGCGAGCGCCGAGAGGCAAGTTTTTTTTGTGGTTGTTTTGTTTTTGCTTTATTTTGTGTTTTCGCCCGCCTTGTGGGAATAATCACCCAGTCTCAACGGCGCACTACCTGCCAACATAATCAGGTTGGAGGTATAGAGCGCTGCCAGAGGCAAACCCAGCAAACAGCATGAGGAGAGACTGGAGGAAATACAGATAACTCCAGCGTGCAATTTGTTTTGGTACAGTCGTTGATCTTTTTTTTTTTTTTTAATCTCCATTAAGTTATTTTTGAATGCTGGAAAAATTGTGTTTCAGGGCACATTTAGAGAGGTAAAAATGAGATTTTTTTTTTTTTCTTATTTCTTGTTTGCTTTTGCCAAATATTACTAATTTCTATAAAACTGCTGCGACTGCAACAATGAATCTCTTGCTAAGCTCAGTAGCTTTCTGAATTTCTTCTTCATTGTTAGTAGCTGCGTTTCCATGACCCCTAGAATTGTGCAAAACCTAAATATCTCATTAAAAAAAAAAAACTGGTCATGGAAACAACTCAATTTTAAAACAGACAAACAAAAAAATCGCTTAAAGGTTTTGGTGGTTTTTCAGACGTATCGATGTAGAGGTATATTGCAAAAGCGTCAAAGAGAAAAATGCAACAACCATACTTGACAGCAAACAAACGTAAACAAACAAAAGCAAACATGGCAAGGTTTTATGAGAATTGCGGCTTATGGGCTTTACCATTCAATGGAAACACCTGCAAATCGCATTTGTACTTTGTTGAAATTTTAGAAGCAGCTGCTGTCTTCCTGTCTTCCTCAAAGGCTTTCAAGGACACAGTTGCCTTCTGGTTTCGCCACAACCAGGAAGGAAGGAACCTAGAAAAAAATAAACGCTTTTCCGTCGCAGCTCATCGAGATGGACGAGTGAGTGGCAGCTGTACAATCCACAAGCCACTTCACTGAAGATACGTAGTTCAACTCCCCGGCCCTTGCGTTAGCGCCTGGCTGCCAGGTGCAGTTGGCTATTCAACTCAAGGAAATAAAGGAAATCCACTGGGTTGACCAGAGAGAGACAAGAAAACGGGTGATTTGCGGAACAATGGAGGTCTCTCCTGGAAGCGCACGGTCCAACCCTGGATCGAAGCCATCCCGTCTGTCGCTGTTAGCCAGGTGTCTCCCATCGACATCCACTGATGAGAGTTTGTCTTGGCGGATCGTCCTTTATTTCACCTCCCGCTGCTCTCCCCTCCCACTTCCACTCCTTCCCCGCCGTCGAGATCATAAATTGCTGAATATAAAGCCTTGTTTCCAGTCCGTTAGACGCGGCGGCGGATGCCAAGGCCTTCACGTCCCCCCCCCCCATCCCCCCACCCTTCTTTTTTTTTTTGCACCTCCGTAGGCACTTAGACAGAAGAAGAAGCAGCACCTCTCTCTTCACGTACCCTTGTCTCCGATACGTACATGCATCACGCGGTTCAACCTACAAGGCCGAGCTGCGGCTTTCGCCATTCGTCGTTCGGTTGGAGCACCTGCGGATTTACAAAACGGCTCCCTGCTAAAGACAACATATATCTTTCCTGACAATTTATCCCCAAATGGGCCGCAGAGTCTGATCGGGATGAACGGCGACGCAACAAGAATTCCGCGGAAAGCTCGCACGAGAAATTGCACAACCGCACACAGTTTAAGTGTTGCGCTGTGCCGTCTCTCAGCCGCACGTGTTTGCACAGTTGAGTGTCGTACATGCTAGCATGGCTCGGTGCAAATTTGCACATGCATCATCTGAAAGCGTTTTTCTACATCATTTTTTCGAAATTTTAAATCCTATCCACAGCGCCACAAACTTCCAACTCAGTTGCTGCACTGCACCAATACTTGGCAGTGCAAACACAGTGAAGACACTTTTAATTCATGCAAATGTTTATGCAAATATGATTCTTTTTTTGGTCTTGTTGTAGACACATACATAGCTGATTTAAAAGACTTTGGAAACTGGGTTCGCTCTCTTTGCTGCTCGGTTATTTATAGAAGTGTTGCCAACGAGCGTTCGAACGTTCTTCCTGCCGCCGTGTCGGAGAGGACGGCGCTGACGAGCGCTGACCTCGGTTCTGGCTGATCTCTGACGCCCGGAGCAGCGGACAGATAAAACACAGGGCGCCGCCCGCCGTTATTTACTGGGGGCTCGTCACGATTCGCCGATCAGAGCACGGCCCCGCCTCCGCACCACGAGTCGCTGCACTCGCACAAACAAAGTGACCCCCGCCTGAGTGCGAGTGCAGGTGCGTGCGTCTGTTCAAACGAGTGGTTTGTCAGAGGACAAACAACGCACCAACGCACTCTTGTCAGGTGGTGACACAATTTGAGTCTCGACTCGCAAAACCAATGTTGCCAAATCGTGAATTCAGCAGGACATTTAGTGCAGCGGCTGCCTCGTGTGGGAAACCGGGGAACTTTTAATCAAAACATTCATTCGAGGACAACATTTTAGCGACTACATAATTGTCTGTGTATGGTGAAGGTGGTGGCTGATTCATCACTGACTCTGTTTTCCTTGTTTTCTCAACCCCACATTCTGATTTCTACCATTACAATTATAGTTTCAGCATCTTTTTTTCTGATTCAGTGACTTGTAAAAGGTACAAAGGCACAGCTGCCATCTGCACTGTGTGCCGGGCCGGCCTTGTATAGGTCTGTGGTACGAAAAAAAACATCAACAACATAGCGCAGCTTTAAAAGCCAAGTCCAACCACTGCACAAGGTCTTCAGCGGCTCGGAAATACATTCTTTTAGCACCAGCATCGGCGCGTTTGAAGAAAGATCAAAATCTGAGGGCAATAACTGCAATTTTATCAACCCCTGCACCCCCCACCATGTTGAAATCCTAAAAATCTGACCAAAATCCACCTCTTGCCAAGCTGCAGTACAGTAGCTGTCTGCAGGTCTACAGACCAGGGCTGGTTTGTTTTTATCACCCTGGGCAAAAAGGCTCAGTGTTGCTGACGCTCACTGATAGTTTATGTTTTTTTCCTTCCTCTTCTTCTTCTGGTGCCAAGCCGTCCCGACCCCTACATGAACTCTGGGAAATGACGGAAGGGGCAAAAAAGAGATTGTTACGGATTATTTTGTAGGAAGCGTGCTGCGTGATCGACGCCCTCGAGCTGCTCAGAAACGCTGAGAAAACAGAACGCGCGCCTGTGTCACGTTCATCTCCTTCCCCAGTACAGGTGGAACAATTTATTTAATGAACTCCAGCAGGAGGAAAAAAAAGTCAATTAAAGGGTTCAGGGGTGACGGGGAAACGCTGCACCTTTGCAACCAAAATTACCTCTGTAAAATCGACGACTCATCGTTTCTCCCCTTCCCTTCATTAAAGGATGAGATGCCCTTCCGTGGCCGCCACGGGGCTTCGCATGTGGAGGCAGTTTCATTAGCGCTTGGCGGCTGAATGACTCGCTTCCCGTTGAAGGCGGCGGCGGCGCCGCCGCCAGCGTAAGCCCCCCTCGCTGGCTGGCTCCGAGTCTATTAAAGTCATGTAGGACACAGGTAATTTAATTCATAAGCCTCGATTGTATCAGACCTGTAATGGCCCTAATGATGAAGCATGATGTTTGAGTTTCGCTTAATAGGATCGGCTAATGGACGACAGACAGCGGCCTATTAGCAGCTACTAAGGAGGGCGACGCGCAGCAGGGGGGCCGCAGGGACCCGCGACTCGTCTCAGGCATCCAGGACTCGCAGACCCCACAACAAGGTCAAGTAAAACCATCAATCAGTTTATTTAAAGTGCAAGATCACCATGAGACATGGTTTCTTTACAGAAAAGTTCAAATACGATTAAAACACTTCAAGTACAAGAAAACATAAAGTTAAAAATGATAATAAAAACACACAAAGAAAGGGTAATGATAAGATGAACTAGACCAAACTGAAATACTGAATAAAAAAGTAAGTAACTGCGGTGGACATCTAGTGTTGGAGACGCCCCTCCAGCCCCCTTCAGTCGACATTGTTTATAAGCGCGTTGATTCCATATTTCAACGTGATAGCGCTCCCTCGGAAAGCTTGGAGCTCAAGGTTATTTTGCAGCAGGGGCTTATAGAGAAGACACACCCTCACCTGCGACCTCCGCACCCGTTGTTAGCTTAGCTCTTATGACGAGACGGCACAATATCAATAGTTTACTCACGCCGCTCTCATCACCGGATGCTAATGAACTTGCCGGTTTACGCAGGTCATGGTCAGAATCTCTGTAAGGTGTAACATTTTATGCGGATATGATAATACAGTCTTTTTATGTTAATGCTGAATTTTTCTGAAATGCAATTGTTCATTTCTGGGGGATTTCACTGCAGCGTGGAACCGTTAAACACACTGGAAGGATACTGGAGCTGAGCTGTGAAGAGGCAGCCAAGTCACGGCCAAACTCGAGATTTTGCTTGTTTATCTAAAATGTGAAATTCATGTTCAGCGCTCTTTCTCTCGGAGATAATCAAGGCTCATTCAGTTTGGAATAAAAGAACTCGAAGCATTGCTGAAATACATATTTATGGCACTAATTAAAGAAAAAAAAGAGGTTTTTATCTGAGTCTCCTATTGAAGGATGGTGAAGGTGTCATTGTTGGAGTGTGAGGGACCTGAAGCTGAGGGAACCCAGCATTCTGACTGCAGAGGTGCTGACACGCTGATTAATAACGCTCTCCTTGCTCCTCTCCATACCGCCCGTCTCTCCTCTTCTCTTTTTGGCTGGCTGAATATCACCTTTTTTTATATTTGTCAAACACATGAATAATAATTACATGCAACGCTAATTCATTGTTTCTCTCCACCACTATTCTCTGGTATTCACGCGTGCTTAAACCGCAATTATTCTGATATGGGTCATTTCGTGGCAACAATGCTCTCTGCATTTCCGGCTCTGTGCTTCTGACTCGAGTCTCCTTGGATGTTTCGTTGCCTGCAGGATCCATAGATCTATTTCATGCTACAGCATCAGCAAATGGGTTTTTGCAGAAATATGCATTTTTATATCCCCCAAGAAATGGGGGAGGCGAAGGGAGGGCTATGGTTACTAAAGCTTTATCAAGGTCAAAAAAAATAAATAAAATACAGATATTCATATCTACACGGCGCTACATTGTTGTGCATCTGTCAACAGTGAATTCTGCATTTTTTTCTAAATCACATCTAATTAGTCTAAATAGATGAAAAACATGAACAGGAGCATTGTGGAATGGCAGTTCAAGTCTCATTTCTCAGTTTATTTCTAATATTAGCTGCAGCTCAGCCTTAATTGTAGCAGTAATGGACATTATTTGCACTGACACAAACAACAATATTTTAAACACACAGATAACGACACTCATCAACACTCAGAGTTAAAGCATATGAACGTGCGGGATCCAGGCCAAAGACCACTCAGCTAATAGTTTCTCTGTATATTTTCAGTCAATTGCAATCGTATCTCATCATACCTGGAAAATCAGAATCCCTGTGCGCAGCAGAACATTGACAATATGTAAACCCGACTACGTGGGAAAGTTTTGAATCCTTGAATTTTTGTTTGTATGGCATCGATTGTTTCAATCAGCAGCGTGTGAATGGTTCTGAGCTGCTAATTACAGATACAATTTCTTCACCAACATAATATATAACAGTCTTTTAAAAAAAAAAAAAAAAAAAAAAGGATACTAAAGCAATGAACAGAATAAGACTAATTAAAAAAGTCTTGTGATTAAAGGTCACCCGACTGTTTTGATTACATAAATTCGTAATAAGCAGGGGGTTTTTTTCACTTTTCAAAAACGGTCCTCCAGGAAAGTTGAAAAGAATAAGCCGGTGAGAATAATTGACTCGAACGCGGCGGTGCTCTTCAGGCAAACAGGCCTTTTGCATCGTGTCAAGTTTTCACAAGTTTGCGCACGTCCTCTGCCTGAACCCTGTGTTTATCTCTGCTGAGACGCTCCGCCATCCTCGTTCTGTACATTTCAAAGGCGGAATGAGACACTCATTTGCATAATCCAAAATGTACCGTGCGTGCACACGCACCCGCGCCTTGTCTGCGTGTGGGTGCGCGTGCACGTGCATTGAGACGAGCATTAACTTATCCTCCGCATTCCCAAATCTAATTATCCCTTCTGGCCCCTGGCTCGCTCAATGGGCAGGATAACCGAGCTGGTCACAGACTGGGCACAGACAAAAGAACCAGTTGACGTTCACAGGGACAGAAATATGTACATCTATATACATATGGCGAGAGAGAGAGAGAGAGAGAGAGAGAGAGAGAGAGAGAGAGAGAGAGAGAGAGAGAGAGAGAGAGGAGGAAGGAGGGATGATTCAGAACTAGGTCACTGGTTTTAACAGCTTGGACTGAATTTGGGAGATTCAGTAAGCCACATCTGCACCTGCAAGCTGCAAACACAATTTGGGAATTTTATTCCGATAAATTTTTGTTTTAGGTTTTATCGTAATTGGCTGGGTTTTTGTTGTGCTCTTGGTAAGATTCATGAGAAATATTGATACAGCTAATGATTTTTACAACAATACAAAAATATGAATAATTTTTTTTAACAAGCTGCAAGAGATAAGGTGCCACAGGGTTGATTCCTCCCACTAAGGCAGCTGCAAAGAAAGGCCACGTTTCCAACCATCCTCTCCAGGGAACAAGTGGCTCCAGAGAAGCACCGCATTTTTTTGCAAAGAAACGAGATGTTTTGGCTTCAACAATAACAGCAACATCCAGACTGTAGCAAAGGAAGCAACACGCTCAGAAATGTTTCTGTGTCGGCATCATGACTGAAGGCAGCTGTTCACCAACTTGTTAGATTCTGTGGTGCTGAAATTCTGCTGCTCGACAGCCGCTACAGTAAAACTCTACTCAGTTTAACACAACAGGTCCGTCTGCTTCAACATCCCCCAGAATTTCTCCATCAAAAGCGTCCATCAGGATCATCGTCCCCCCCCCCCCCAAAACGTCTGAGCTCTCCTGCGACTGAGGCACTCGAACCTCTGAGCCTGGCTCGCCGTTGATGCGATTCCCGCGGGAGGAATCCTCGGATCGCAATTCCAGCTTCGCTGGGATCCACTCCCACCTCCCTCCCTCATCCCTTCTTTGGCACGCCTCCCTCACTCCGTCTTCCCTTCCCCTCGCCTCCCTCCGCCTTGGCCTCCCCCTCATTAAAAGTCTTAATTGACTCGTTCACACCTGCTCACGCTCGGGCTCATTTGGGACGAACTTCCAGCGCCGGAGCAGATTTTCTCATCAACGCCGATCTCACCCCGGTGCACACTGTCCTTCACTCCTCAACAGGGCATCTCGTGCTGCGTGTGGGCGGATCTCGACGTGTTTACTGACGTCAACGCGCATGCGCACGACTTTAACGGGGGGGGGAGTGTGAGTGGGAAAAACGTCAATGAGTAATTTAAGGGAGTGCGGGGTGAGCACTTCTCACGCGTCCATCGTTTTACCTTCGACTAAATCTGAAGGATCTTGAGGATTACATTGGATTCCAAGTCAATCAGGTTCCTTTTTTAGCTGAAGCAAAACGATGAAGTTGTTGTTGTAGCTTAAGAGTCACAGAAGAAGACACAAAGGACATTTTGGAAACGACTGCAAGCGTAGCAGCAGTGTATAGCTTTGATGATTAATCCATTCATCGAACCGAATAGATTAAAAAAAAAGTAGATATCATTAAATTGCAATTTTCCTGAATTGCAACTTTGTTTCCCCAATTTTCACTCACTGCCACTAAACATGGGTTCTTGTGTTTGTGTTTCACAAGGAGGCTTATCGTGATGCACATGGCGCGAGGATAGATATTTCTATTCTCTTCCATTGAAGAGATTAATCAATTTCAAATGTAGTCGTCAGCTGCAGCGCTACAGCAGAGGCAGTAATAGCAAAAAAAGTGGGTGGCATTTTAAGGCGTTCCTCAGAGGGTCAGAGGTCAACTCCACTTCAATGTCACCGCCAGCCTCTTCTGAAATTAACCGTCGAGCGGCGAGCTCGGCGGCCGACCGACCGACTTTCCACCTCGGTGTTCCCTCCCGTTCGTCCTGTTCAGCGTACCACTAATAAAGGTCTCATCAAAATCACATTTCCCTAAATGTGGACGGTAACCTTTATGGAGTGGCAGGAAATGAGATTTCCCAAAATACACCTCGGAAAGCAGGTCAGCGGAAGCAAGTGGGCAGTTGTTAGGTGTCCAAACTGTCATCCGTCACACAAAGACACATCCTGTCCTGCCAAGCTGTATGTCGCCGGCCCATCCATCACCTTGGCCCGCTGTTAATGTCCTTTCTGGCTGTCTGGAGAGGCTGCCTTTGTCCCCGGTGAACCATTTGTTAAAAAAAGGCAGGGGGTGAAGGGGGGATAAAAAAAAGAAAAAAAACTCATCCTGGGACAGAAGAAGTGGGTTTTACCAAATATTTGTCGCCTTTTCTTTGTGTAAGTTGAAGCTGCCTGTAACGAGCCCCTTCAAGCGGCGCCCTCCACCAGTCAGTTTTTATTTTCTCCCGGCTCTCATTTCCCTCCCCTCTCCGTCTATTTCCCCCACAGTGCCTATGAATTATCCGGCTATAATGAGACATTTCGGGATACTATGAGGGTGACGGGTCACGATGCTAATAGCGGCTTCGCAGCGTGTGTGTGCCTCTCCGCATGGGCGCTCGTTTGGCCAGGAAGGACGACGCATCCGCAGACGTTTCTTATTTCATTTTCGATATTAAATACACTGTCAGTTCAAAACAGAAAAAATAAATAAGATTTCTGGTAATATAAACTCCAGTTGAAGTTTTATTTTTGTGCAAAAAAACAAATGTGGACATCGTTCGATATTTCCGATCATACCGGTGATTCTCGATAATCCCGGAAGATCCCATTCCGACGATGTCTTCAGTAAGCCTTTGGCATTGGGTTGATGCCATGTAATTGGCTTATGAGCTACTAGTCTTAGAGGTCTGACTTGCTCCTTGGTTCTTTAATTACATTCCTCCAAGAGGCTCCTTCAGTCCTGCAGTTCGAGCTGCTAGATACCTAATAAAGTGGCCAGTGTGTTTCTCTTGCTTCTGTCAAAGTATACAGTGCCAACTGAAGTCTGTTGACAGGTTATTTTTTCTAATTCTCCCTCCCATCACATTACATTTGCAGGTAATTGGTGTTTAAGTTCAACACTCCTGGTCGCTGCTGCACTGCAGTCGATACATAATTTGACAACGGCACCGTTGGCGCGGCGCGGATGAATCTGGCGTAAATTTAATAAAGGGAGTCGAGACGCTTTAAAAGCCTAGTAACGAGCAGGCAGACAGCGCAACTACTTTTGCAGCGTCAGAAAATGTGATGAATTAGCCTAATTCTCCAACGTTTTCATTGACAGAGAGCACACTCAGACGTAATTATGTGTAAAATGTTATCTGCCGCGTCCCCTTCTGCTTCTCTGACTCATTTCAGATTAGGTTTGTGCGTTGATGAGCAACACAATTGCCTTTGTCTGTTTAGAAGTTAAACATACACAATAGATTGAGCAGGAAGAAAGAAAGCCTTCCACTCGTCTTCAGCATCTCACTGTTTTGTTTTTTTTTGCGTGTCTCCAGTGGCTTCCCCCAGCTGTCGTTTCACGATGTCAGTGTCAAATAGAAACGGCACATTCCAAATGTACATATTTATATATATATATATGTATGTATGTATTAAATATATGTAGTAAATATATATGAACAGCAAGTGTTTAGATTTTATCAGCATTGAAAAGAGGACCTTTGACTCCCGCCATCGTCTCCGCACAGCGTGTAGCTTCGATGTTTCAAAGAATTTGCTTTGCACATTGCTCTATCTTGGGAATAAGATGAAAAACACCGTTGTGCAGACCATAATTACCATAATTACGCCACAAGTGGGCGCTCTGCGGTAAAGCGCGGCCGCCTGTGGCGCGTCTCCAGTCGATTTTAATGTCAACTTGTGGAAATCTGACACATGTATGTTGGACAGTCGTCAGCATGGTCTCCATGTAAACCTCACCTGCATGATCGTTTGCTGGCTATGTATGTATTTATATACATATCTAGTTTGAACACCTGATGCTGTTTCGACCAGGCAAACATGCAGAAACTGCCGTGCGATATCGAACCCGTCGTCTCGGCCAAGGCTCCCCTAACCAGAAAGAACCGGTTTTACAAGGTTTAAATGTGTCAAACTAAATTGATTTATTGAAAGTAAGTAAATCTTCCCTCTGTAATTAGACCAAGCCTCGTCTCTGAAGTCAGCCATTTGCTTCCTGTCATAGTTTCGAGATAATTTTTCTTTGCTTTTTTTCCCCATCTTTTTCTTTTCTTGTTTTTTTTTTTTTTTTTTAAAGTAAAGCCTAACAAACGGCCTCGACGGCAATTTTCACGCTGGGCGCCTGGCTCTGCCCTCGCTGCACCCTTGCACTTCACACCACTCAGAGATTAGTTCCCCCTGAGTGCTGCCAAGAAAATGGCCTCATTAACAGCCAGCGGAGCCACGCTGAGGGCAATCCGACTCTGTCTGCGATTAGGCCTCGCGCCGCCCTCGGTCTGCCCGAGCGCGTGATGGACACTGGCGGAGAAATTGAAACCGTCCACGGCAGGGCAGCTCCGTGTTATTATAACATAAAGAACAGTTATTAAAGTGTCTGCAGTGCGGGGCGGTCAATCCTAATGAGCTGCCGCCGCTCGGCTGCTCAGCTCCGCCGTTGGCTCGCGTATCTTCTTCCCGCCCCTCCCCCACAATGTTTCCAAACTCTCCCTTCTTCTTCTTCTTCTTCTTCTTCTGCTTCTTCTTCTTCAAGGGCCTCGAATGAGAGGAGAGAATTTATCCTTGACGCAAAATTCTTTATCACCTCGACAATGAATAGGAAACAAAACAGTGCAGAACCGTCTGATTCATCAACAGAAAAACAGTCGTGTCCATCAGGAGGAACAAAGGAGTTCCATTCTCCCAGAGTGATGCGGGAAAAACAATCTGCTGCTCGACGTAAGCAGCACCAAGGACTTTTAAAAAAATAAATAAAATGAGGATGAATCTCTGCTACCATCTCTTTCTGGCTTTATTACCACCAGGTTTTCAGCGGTTTTTCATTTTACAGCAATGTCTAAATGACTTCTTTTTTTTAACAAGTTGAAGGTAGTAATTTCCTGCAAATGTTCTTTCAATATTTCATTGTTCTGTTAATCGGTCTGGCTGTTTAGATTGTCACTGATGGCTTTTTATTCTGCAGCGGAGAAAAGAGAAAATGTATTTCCAACATTACATCACGTACAGTATTTTTTTTAATCATCGTGTAATGCAATTCTGCTATTATGGCAGAGACATTTGAAGAAATGTAAATTCGGCGTGATGCAGTAATGGCGCCTGGTGTTTAAATAATGTTAAACCATGAGTTACAAATTTCTAACATCAGACTAAAATCTGATCTTTGTTAAAAGGCGGAGCAGCCGCCACGGCTGATTCCCTTGATGCAAACTGTCAGCTTGACTTTCAGCAATATCATGTTATTTCTTTGTTTTTGTTTGTCTAATGCAGGAGTTACATGCTAGCGGTCCGTTTCAGCGCCACCTCCCCGCACGCCGCTGACTCTCCAGATTGCTTAATTTGTCAACATGCCAGGTTCTTTGCATACAAAGCATAATTACAAAATGATTTATGGGCGGAGCACCTGGCCCACGGAACTTTTTCCTCCGCCGCCAGTATTTGCGCTAGGTTGTGACGCGACGCGGCCAGGCGGTGACAGATTTGTGGCGAAAGTCTCACTCCCTCGATCCGAGTGCATCACGACGGTCACACTCGCTGATCACAGATGAGTTATTGACCTCCCGCAGAACTAAAGCTTCAGCGGCGCCACGGCCATTCATCACTGCTCGGGAGATAACCGGCCAGGCTTTCTGGAATTAGAGGAGACGCAGCGTTCCCATTGGCTGTTTCCAATCTGCCGTCTTGCAGTTTTAAACGCGACATGACCTCCCTGTTTGATTGGTCGCAGAGTAATGTTTGGAAAAGCGCACTGCGATCACGAGAGAGCAATTATTACTGCAAGTGTCTTCTCCTGTCTGTTGACGCCTCGGAACGCTGTGGCTCCAGGGAAATTATGAACCTGACGTTATTCTTCGAACATCTCGCTTTTATTAATAGACACAATCTGCGTCACTGTTGGGAAGAAATCGAAACAAATCAAACAAAAGTGCTTTATGAATGGCTGGTTTTGCAACTTTTGTTAACAAACTGGAGATCAGTTCCTGACTTCCAATTTTAGAGGTTCTCAACGGATTGAATTTTCTTTTCTTTTTTTCATGATTTTGTCAATTTTTATCGCACAGGTTTTTTGCTGTACTTTAACACTCCCTCATTCAGATCCTGATATATCTTAATTTAGTTATGCAGATTCAATGAAACCCATGTAAACTTGTTGAACAGCTTGTTGCAATCAAACAGCAAAATGCAAATTAGCGCCAATGCCTTGCGTTGTCTTTCTTTGGCACGTCTTTGCAAGCGTGCACCTCCGCCTGCACGTGCACACGATCACAAGGGCGCAAGGTGAACGCCGCTGCTGCCTCTGCCGCCTCCACCGTCGCTCAATTAGAGCGAACAAACAAAATGTGTGTTTTTCCCCCCGCCGGCCAGAGCAGCGACAGCTCCTGATCAATAGCTGCCTCACCGCGGGCGGAGCTATTAGCAAACAGCGCCGCGCCAAATAACTGAGGGCTGACCTTTCGGTTTTTGATGCTCTCTCACTTTCTCTCTCTCCCTCTTTCTGTCTCTCTCTCTCTCTCTCGCTCGGTGGTGGTGGCGGTGAGGTCCCACCCACTGTCCGGCGAGCCGAAGCGGCAAGGAGAAAAGGTGAGCGGCACTTTAGCGGTTTGTAAATGCGATGCAGATTGATCGCCACCGCCGAGCGGCTGTTATTGCCGAGCGCCAAGGCCGCTCGGAGTGGAAACGGGACAGCGCTGAAGTGGTGATTCATGGAGCCGCCGCTCTTTATTTATACTCACTCATGGTATATGTCTATAGAAAGGCCTGGCATTTTTAAACTTGGAGTCATTTCCATCTTTCATGCATAACTATATCCCATACATCACTTCCGTTTTCCCACGGACAGGGACAGGATAGAGGCTTTTTCTTTCTATTTTTTTTTCTTTTAAGGCCTAGAAGAAGATTTATGGTGTCACCGAGTGGCGGATTACATCCTGCAAAACGCCGAGTTGTGTTGGAGCGGAACGGCGGTTGCACGTTCTGATTAGAGACGGGCAACGACGACGGTCCGAAAACAACTTTTCTAGTCGCCCCTTTATTTGAAAATTCAAAGCCACCACCCCTCCCAGAGGCTTTTGCATAAAAAAGGCAGATGGACGTCTCCATTAGACGCTCCCGTCTGAGCCGCTTCATCAGACTGTCCATCAAAGTCGGCCTTCAGCCTCTGATCTCGACTTTTCTATATGCATGACAGAGTACGAGTGGGGTGGGTAAAAAAAATTCCCGGTGCTCCTGCAGCGAGCACTCGTGGCGGGAGTCGAGCTAATACTCGATAATGACATCACTTCCACGGGCTCCGTCTTGTCAGGGTGACAGGTTGACGACAGCGCGGGAAAACTCGCATTTATCTTGATGATAAATTGCCGCATGTTTGAGCGCACGACAGCTGGCGACCGGCCTGAGATGTGTGTGTGTGTGCATGTTTGTGTGTGCATGCACATGTGCGTGCACACGTGTGTGCGTGCGTGGATGCGCGCCCACAGCGAGCGATGTGCCGTGTGGATTATCCAGTTGGCAGCAGCTGCTCCTCTCTGACTCTGAGAGCTTGTCGATAAACATCCATTTCCAGATTAGTCCTCCCTCCCTCTCTCCCTCTCTTTCTCTCTCTCTCTCTCTCTCGCTACCTCTCTCTCACTCTCATTCTCTCTCTATCTCAACATCCAATTTCCAAACTATTTCCCACGCGGACCAGGACGCTCGGCTGCCGGTATATTTCCCGCAGCGTAAAAAGTAACATCTCCCGCCACAATTTGGCTTGGAAATGATGGAGACAGGAATGAAGATACACAACACGATGTGTGACATTCAATGGCGTACGGCCCGACAAATCCCATCAAATCACCTTTGCCTGCACACCCTGCATGGTGGAAATTTCCAAAAACTTTGAGGGAGAATCCTTGGCTGGATTTTCAAGCCTCTCGTCATCAAACACGAGCTCGTCAACTCGTGACTGAGCAACAGACACTCACTGTGTAGTGCACTAACCCCGACCAGAGTGGTGGTGTTGCTCCGAACCTCGCACTACCATTATGCACTTACAGGAAGTGACATACGTTTTGCTTCTACCACTACTTTGATGAGTGAATTGCACAGTCAGTTCAGACACCATAGTTAGCAACGTTTGAAACACACAAAACCAACACCGAAGCATAAAGAATGTGGCACTACTGTTATAACTGGTAGCATAGCCACATGCTAGCAGGCTATTCTGCTACATCTGCTGGTAGCGTTTATTAGAAACTGCCCATTAGTCCAACCTCGCATTAGTCTGACCTCACATTAGGGTTCCAGTTAGGGTTAGGGGAGGTCGGACCAATGCGTAATTTGTCGGACTAATCGGAGATCAGACCAATACCAAGCTCCTGTGTTTATCGAGGGTTGTGGATTTTTCATGAAGCCGTATTTGCAAGCAGCATAAACTCACTGAAAAAACACCCACACGTCGCATGATATTAGGTTGAGCAGTTATTTACTCTTGAAGCGTTTCTTGAAATCTTAAACTAAATTTACAGGGATGGTTGCAGAAAGATGATATTCCGAGTAAATTTGAACATCCAAAGAATGGAACCTGTGGCATTCTTCTTCTTCTCATTGTTTTTTTAGAAGCTATCTAATGCCCCTGCTCTTCTTGCTGGCCTGGTGCGGTCGTAATTTGAGTCTTACCTCAAGAATCACCACAAAAACTTGCTTCTGGCTGTCGAGCGGAACACACATTTCTTCACAGCCTGTCTACAAAAAAGAGGGAAAAAATGCCTTGATAGCACAATATGCAAGCATGTGTTTGCGATTTTGCCTTATCAATTTTTTTCTTTTGGCCAACTCCACATACATTCCGCCGTGCCGTCCAGCCTCCCCATCTGCTCCCGGCCGGAACTCATTTGCATGCGACAGACTTGGAGCGGCGACGCGACAGCCGAGGCTCAGGCCGGATTAGGTTTGACGGGACCCAAGGGGGCCCCCGGAGACAAAGGCAGGTAAACAGGCACTTCGCAAAAAGAGTTTACACACTCGTTTGCCACGCGACGCTTCCCGTCTGTGGAGGAAGTTGCTCAATCAGTGTTCGATTTAGTGCCCGTGGGACGGCGGGCGCTATTATTTTCAGTTGACTCCTGTAATAATGCAAAACTAACGTCGTGTGAATAAAGGGCACAGAGGGGCAGCGTAGCGACAGGGTGGCCGGTTTGAAAGAAGGAAACGGTTTTTGACAACGCGGGGAAATGCACTGAGGTTAGCATGAGCTGTACGCACAGCAGGCTGACACAGCGACGCTGTGGAAAAAAGACCCCCCCGGCCAATCAGAATCATAACGGCCGTCGTTCATAATTAATGTGAGCGAAAAACACCGCTGTGTAAAACAAGCAAACGTATTTGCATATTTTGCAAGTAGACGTCGGTGTCGTCTCGCGTGACCGCCGCCAGCTAAATAAATGATGCTGGATGTCTATAAATTTTTAATCAGTTTAATAATAATGAAAAAAACACACACACACAAACAATGTTTCTTTATTTGATTTGAAGTTATTTAATTCATTTTTCATTAAATTACATTCAATGAGCCGGTGTTGATGTAGTCACTGCAGTTGCAGTTGCATGCAAGGTAAAAAAAAAAATCATAAAGGAAAGAAAACATTGCAGTAAAAGTCTGTTTTCCCTCACAGAGAAAAGACATGCACACAAGGCTGAAAACTTGGCTGAAAACTGTCTCACTTACACTCATGTGACCACAACAATTGTCCTCAGACGCGATACAATCCGAAGTGATGCCAGCGGCCCTGCGGCTGATGAGGCGTCTCACCTCCTGGCCGCAACAAGTTAACCTCTGACATGTTTCCTTGTTGTCGTTGTCATGTACCACAATGCAAAAGCAAAAGCGTGGCCAACACACTCACAGGGCGACTGTAACTCAGGATATAGAGTGTGTTGTACAATGACTGAAAGGTTTGCGGTTCCTGCTCTGTCCTCGTCTGTCGTTGTGTCCTTGCCCAAGGACACAACGACATTGCCTCGTACGAATGTGAGTGAGTGTTGGGTGGTGGTCGGAAGGGCCGTTGGTGCAGATTGGCTGCCACGCTTCTGTCAGGTGGCTAAATATGTAGCTAATGACCACCAGTGTGATTGTTGTGTGAATGGATAATGGGTTCAATGTAAAGTGCTTTGAGTGCCTAGAAAAGCACTATATAAATCCAATCCATTATTATGTAAGTGAACACAAAATGACTCACCGGGAAACAACATATATTGATTTTGGAACATATCACCTGGTTCCAGCTGTGAGTTCTCACTGAACAATATTTTTGCACCAGTCTGGTGAGGTCCAGCTGAACTATTCATCAAAGCTTCTTCTGAGAGGTTGCTGCTGATTAGGAATTGTACTGGACCTCTATTAGGAACTCTCTCGAGTTTCAGTCTTTTATCCCCCCCGCCCAGATGTCAGGGATCAGAGGTCACAGTGGGCAGACTGGTTGGAGACCATAGGAAGACAACAGTAAGGTCATTAACCACAGGTCACCACTGGAGGTCTGCCACCTCCAACCTCGAAGCGGCGAAGGCACATCGACTTGCTAGCCACTCTTTTTTTTTTTAGGTACCTGGTACTTGCAAGGTGGACCGAATAAATTGGCCAGAGAGTGTATATTGATTTCAAGATTCACATAATCTTAAATTAAACAGGGGGAGAAAAACATTCCATTGGTTTTCTGTGTTTTGTCACTTCACTCGGGGAGGTTTGGGATCCTCCATTGTGTTCTTCCAGCCTTTGTTTCCTTTCCGTTGCACAGACCCAGGCGACGGCCCCCAACCGGATAAATACTCGATGTGTGTACGGGGCTGGTGTTTTATGTATTAGCCTCATCATCGCCTGGCTGGCAGCCTGTCTTTGACAATCCCCACCCTTCCATCTGGCTGCCAACACTCAGGAATAAGGGTGTGTAATAAACCAGTGGCTGCACAGAATCTTGCGAGGGTCTGTTATGGTGATGATGCTGATGATGCTGATGATGATGATGATGATGATGCTGATGATGACGACGACGATGACGAGACGAAAATAACTCAGCCCAAAGTGCATTAAAACGTTATTGTTTGCACTTTGAGGACAGGGTCTGGGGAGGGTGCCAATCACCTCGCCGTGATATTTCTGCATACAGTGTCTGGCAGCAGCTTGAAGTGACAGATGGTGTGTAGCTGCGTGTGAAGAGGTTTGTCTTAGATGCGACAGAGTGTGTGAAGGATGTGGATTAAAAAAGAAAAAAGGTGGAAAAAGAGGAGGAAGAAAAAAAACGCTTTGACAGGTCAAAACACACGCGGAGGCCCGAAACATCCGAGCCTCAGCCGCAGCGTTTTATGTTCCGCAGCACCCACCCCCACTCCCATCCCCCTCCTCCCCCAATGCGTTTATTACCCTTTGTAATCTGCGCTGCTGATTTTATGAAGCTGTAAAAGTTCAAATTAATTAGAAATGCATGCATAAACAGCCAACGAAGCGAACCCATGTTGTGTTGGCAGATCCTGAACATGGACGCACGGCGATAACCTCGTCCTGAATCAAAGTGTCTGCAGCATGCACACCTTCAGGGATTTATCCAGTTTGCTTTGTAGAACTTTCTTTTCTTGTGGGGGGGATTTGGCCACGTTTAGCAGGATCACCAGGTGGGATGCTTCCTCTTCCAGGATGCCAACAGGCACTCCCATAAAGAAAGAGGTGGAAATATTCCTGTAGCACCACCACCAGGGCAGCGCAGTTATAGTGTGTTGATAGCCAAGTTGGACATCTACTTCAATCATGGTCAAAAAATAACAACAGAATTCCTCAGAAAAAGTCACACAAACCAAATTTTAATAACTAACCTTTGAACTTTGAAGCCTCTTCTCTTGCGCAGACAGTATATAAAAATATTTATATATTTGGCATTTTTACAAATCCTGCCGGCGCATCGATTGCAAGCGAGGCCGCTATCTTACAGGAGTTCCGCATGGGAAAGTGTATCGACTGGAACGAGGGGGGGCTGTTGTGCGTTGGAATATTAGAGGGAGAAGATGAGTGTGTCCGTCCTGTGATGATGGATGGCCGCGGGCTGCGGGGGAGCTAATTGGCTCTTGATGAGGCTGGTGTTGCAGAGAAAAAGCGTAGCAGGCTAGATTAGCACATTAGCAGGGTTAATCAATGAGGAAATTAAGGTGTGTTGTCTCTCGCTCGCCCGCTCGCTCGCTCTCCAACTCTGCCGCTGCTGCTGCTGCGTCTCTTTTCTCGTTTCTGCACATTCCTCCTCTCCTCTTTCTCTCCTTTTCCCCGCTCTCGTCTACGCTTTACTTCGCATTCATGGAAAAACAAATAATGTTCAAGTGAAACTTTATAAGCAATTTTTTTCAAACTCAACTAGTATCACTTCCTCTGCAAGGCCGTGGAGCTCAGAGTTACCGCTGCTCCCACAGATGGAGCTCAGATCTGTTATGCAGCCCTCCAGCAAGGCCCCACATCCCTTCAAACCGGTGTAAATGTTTAAAAAAAGACATCATAATAATAACGAGAAGACTTCATTAAGTATTTTTAGGCGTTGAAAACAAAGAGAAAACATTGTGTCTTTTGCCACGAGGGAGGGTGAGCTGCGCCGTTCTCTGCATCACGGCCGCAGCCTCCGCTGGGAAGGTTGCGAGATGAGCAGCGGCAGCAGCAGTCTAACTTCAACTCTGCTTGAACCCTGCATTTGAATACTTTTGAAATCCTCTGCAGCCCAGTCATGCAATTTTAAACAAGTCTATACAATAGTTTCCACCTTCCAGGTCCAGCAGCTTATCCTCTTTTTCCCACGCAGGGCAGGAGAGCCCCAAAATAGATTTTGCTGCATTGTTCTGCCCCCTTTTTTCCCTTCTCTCTGCGCGCTGCCGCTGTTTGTTCTATTGCAAACTCTCACACATGCACCCACAACCCTTTTCATTCCGGGATCGCAATCCCATCCTCCCACATGTGTGAGTGCGTCTATTTCTCTCTACCTATAAAACACCCCAAGCTTGTCTGTGCGGCTTAACCTGAGAGCTGTTGAAAATCTCCTTTGGCACACGCACTGAGTGGAAGCGGGTGGGAGGAGCTGCCTTCATTTGAGGCGAATAACCGATGTTTTGACACTGGGGACTGTTAGATAAACGGCAAAGTTGTGTGTTCCCTTTTTTTCTTCTTTTTTTCAAAACTCCGAAATGGTAACATCCTTTTAAATCTCACTGCCGAGGCAGCGAGTTCTACTCTTTGAGCTGCGCACAATGCACTGGTACATGCAGATCTAGCATTTTTCTGTCAAGAGCAAATCCTGGCTGCACCTGCCGCCTCCTGCTCCTCAAAGGTGGAGCTGGTGTTTGACAGGGAGCCGTTGAGCTTTTAAAGACAGACTTGAAATCTCAGCAACCCAGGTGGGCTCACACAGTCTACCAATCCACAATCCGAGTTCATCAGGGTCGGAAGTGACCACAGGTTGTTCCCCCTCCACTGTTTGCCAAAGTCAGAATCCCACCCAGACGACGGCGAGACAAATATAGAAGGTCATAGACAATCGTGAGTATGGCGACTGCATTAGGTGACGGTAAACTTCATTATGACTGTGGTGTGTGGCTGGGAGACAATCATCAATAATGATTACATGGTCTATTTGGCCACTAAAGTAGCTTAATTGAAAGGCACTGGGTGAAATAATGCAATATGCTACTTCTAATTATGTTTTCATTAGTGCATGGCGGTGGTAGCCTCGGAGTCGAGCGCATAAGCTTGTTGTTTGTGTGGTTCTGCTGCCCTAATAACAGGAGCTATTATTAGGTTTGTTATTATGCCATGTATGGAGTTATTGGTCTGAAAAGCCAATAACTCTGATACATGTACAGGGCATATTAAAAATCCACATTTGATCTGCAAACTCTCTGCTTGGGGTTATGAGAGATTGCAGAGTCTAATTGGTCTTCCACCAAATCCAGTCAGAGATGTGACGCAACACAGAGGGTCCACCAAGAAAATCTCTCAGTTCTGATCAAACTGCAGCAGTGGGGACATTGTCAGTCAAAAATTAATATTTCTTCAACCTCCTGCCTCTTTGTCCCTGAAGGAAGGATGGTGATGGAATCAATGGACTGGATGGATTATAATCAGCTGCAAACACTCCCTGTTAGAGGTTGTCAAGATGGAGGAGCCAAAATTTCTGAATGGAAATCTGACGTACAGTCGTAAATACTTGCTTAGTTACTATGTTTTTACGTCTGATATAAATAGTAGACAGTAACACTCAAAGAAGAGCAGGGGCTGTCAGATTTTCATACATATCATCACTGCTTCAGCTCTTAAAGGGGAGTAGCAGGGGGAAGAAAAGGGTAAAAGAGTTAATTAATCTGGATTCTGCTCTATTCCCAGTTGCAGATCAATTGGGAAGATCAGACGGGCCTTAATCATTCAGCTCACAACCACGACGGAGCTCTAGGGACTCACCCCAGGGTGGGAGGTTGAAGGTTCCAATGGTTCACTCCTCGGAGAGAGATGGCGGAAAAGGAGGGCAGCCACCCCCGACACCCCACCCCTCGACACCTGTCACCGCCGGGTTGGACGAGTCGGAATAGGAGAAAACCTTGAAGACAACCAGAAACGCCGGGATTGTGAGTGCACTCGCCCGGCCGGCCTTGATGAATCTGTCAAAATAAGTTCCAGTCGAGATTCGCTGCCAGAAGCTTTTGATCAACTTATGCTGCCCTCATCAACCCACTGGATCTTCTACGAGGACCTCAGACCACATTACTTAATGACGACACAAGATACTTTATAAACACGTACATGCTTTACATTAAGAACGAAAAATACGAGGTAACGAATCAAACATCCGCCGTCTGACTGGCCGTTGACTGCGAGAGATTTTGTGCAGGACACAAAAGAAGCTTTTCCAAAAATCCCGACAAAACTTTCTGGATTACAGTTTGTCCTTTTTAAAACCTTGTCTCTGGTGGACCGTCTTACCCGGAGCCTGACAGCCAAACACCCAGCGTGATTGGCTGCCACCGTTCTGACTTCCTGTCAGGTTGACCCGCCGGTGAACCGCCGTCTTTGAATCTGCATAATACAGAGATGACAGCTCGTCAGCACACTGCGCTCACTTTCTTCCTCCCCGGCAGCGGCACCACAACAGCAGCAGCAGCAGCAGCAGCAGCTCTGCTCTCTGCCACCCTGCTGCCTCCCTGCTTCTCCTGACACCCTCAGTGAATTAGTCAAATGGCTGGAGTGTCTGCTTGTCACCTATCAGCATGTCACTCTCGCTAGGAGTCGTGAGCTGTGTTCAAAATTCCATTGATCACACACTCTTATTCAATTCAGTTCATTGATTTTCTTATGGAGACGGCAAAGTATTTTTAGGGGGGACATCCTCTAACCTTCGAAATATGTTTCCTTGAGATGATTTTTTTTCCTTTATTTTTTGAAACAGAACGCAAGTGCAGAATTCAGGATAGAAACTGACTTTGCTGTACAAACTCAAACATTCAGCTCACGTTGCCGATGAGCTGCTTCCAATGCAAGCTGAAAGCAACCTTCCTCAACACCAGCTGACCTACCAGGATAATTACAACTTGGCCGATCGGAAGTAATTCCTCAAACCTCTTCATTCTTCTGCTGGTTTTGTTTACCTGATTGTTACCGCGCTGCAATGTAACTTTTAAATTTTACATAAAGTTTGCTTGACATTTTGCGGTAACGCAACCGTTGATGCGTGATCTATTTATTCATCATTCGCCGCTACCTCACCCAGCAACAGTCCGTGAAGTGACTTTCTGGGGGGAACGCCAAGTTTGGATTCCAGACCAGTGGATACGGCCTGATGAGGGTCAGAAGTAGATGCTCCAAGCCACCCTGAAATAAACAAAGCAATGAAACAACAGAAGAAGAACAGGAAGCAGGAAGTAAACCATGTAAACAATGGTGGCTGCTGGTGGAGCTGCCATGGCAACAGCTTCATCATGTGACAGGAATAATGAAGGAGAGCGATGTCGCCTCACTCGCTGCCTTTTCTCTTTCATCACTCCCCTCTTTGCACGGCGCAGAGCTCGAGGTGCACGAGCCCAACCACAAACTGCGCTGGATTGCTCAGTTATTCCGAGCTGCCTGCGACCGGCGACCAGCCGCTCTGTTTCTTCAACCAGCGCTTGATCCGTTCCTGTTTCTTGTCCCTCCGCAGGTCCACGGGACAGGCGATAACGCAGAGCGCTGCGGTGTGAATCCATTTCCAACAGCGCTATTGATCCGCAGTCATTTTACCCACCTGGTTCAGAGTTATTGATTACGCCTCGGAAGGTTGTCCGGTCAACAAGCTGTGAGATTCACCGGAATCCTGGAGGCGGAAACACGGGGGGACAGAACACGAGAGGCCGTGCACAAGGTCAAAAACAAACAAACAAATAACAACAAAACAACAAAAAAAGAAAGACTGTCAGTATCAAAAGTATCCGGGCCTAATAGTAGTGAAGCACAAATATTTCCTCGGCCGCTGTTATGGAGACTCTACTCATCTTAAAAACACTAAATCGTCTCGTCTGTGAAGGTACTGGGGATCTAAATCATCTCACTGCAGGGAGGTGACCTCTGAGAATTGGCACTAGCGTGGAGCGCATAAATCAACTTTATATGTGCTTCCTTTCTTATATGACTTCTAATTAATTAAAAAAGAAAATAGCACATTTTGCTCAAACACGGCTGGGCGGTACCCGCTCATCCGGGCTCAGTTATTGGCCGACCACACACACACACACACACACACACACACACACACTGCTGCTGCTGCTTCTGTGTTGCCCCGTTGCAGTGGCGTAAAGTGTCAGCAGCCGGCGGCCGTGTGTGTGGTGTCCCCTCTGCAAGTCCAGCCACGTGCACATAAAGAGCTCCGCAGTTATATTGCCCTATTATCTTCACCCGGATAACATGAACAAACCATTACCTTCACCAGCCCTGACATTAATGGCCAAATGAGCAATACTTAACTCGGACACTGAACCGTCTCTCCCCGGGAACACACACACACACACACACACACACACACACTCACACACACCGGCAGTAGAGTGACTGTCAGCGGGTTTACACCTATAAACTGGATGATCTTTAGCACTTAGCCACTCTGTATTGGCGGAATATATATATATAAAATATGTTCCTCGTCACTTTAATCTGACTTTAATACTTTCATCTCTTGGGCTGCATTTTTTTTCTCCACCTGGGCCTAATCATAAATGCTTGGCCATGCGGGAGGCGCTGGAGCGTTATGGAAATGTGCGCGGGTCAATGTAAAGCCATACTGAAAACTGTCCCATTAAGCTCAAGGGACGCCTGTGTTGTGAGGCACAAATTAGCGACTTAGCTGCTACGCATGAGTGCAAACGCACATTTTTTCCCCGCACCTACGTTGCACATACAAAAAGAAATTGAAGTGTTGTTGTTTTGTTTTGTTTGGGTTTTTTTTTTTTTTTGCAGCTGTGCGAGCTTTGTAGGCGGGAACTTGTTATGCCTGATGAAGCTGGAACACGCTTGTCACAGGGGCCTCGTGTAGGAATCACGTCGTGGCGGGTGCGCACGCGAACCGCACTCGCACGCTTTTCCGCGGGCGAAATGTTTGGGCTGCCGTCGCGCCGTGGGTTTGTGCACGTCCTAATGACTGACAAGCAACGGCGGCAGCCCATGCAAATCAGACGCTGGTACCAGAGTTGAACCCCCAGCGTCTGTCTTGCCGAGTTGCACATCTGCACGGCTCACCGTACCAATTACAGCAGCTCTTCTCTCTCTCTCTTGCGCCCATGTGTGTTTTTGTGTGTCTGCGCTAGTGTGTGCAGAAGGACTTTCTGTGCATCTGTAATCATTTGTGGGCTTTTTGTTGGTGGTTTTTGTCAATATTGTGTACCGTTGGTTATAAGGATAATGTGATTTTGAGAAAGATAATTGGGGTGAAATCAAACTGCTCCTCTGTGCCACTCATAATGGTTAAAATTACTGTTTTGGTGAGTGTTTGTCATAGTGGTTCAAGACAGATAATGCACCACAGTAATAAGTTCACCCATTACCCACTAATCATCATTAGTTGCAATTCAACTTTGTTCTATAGAGAATTGTTGAGGCTGATACAGCTATGGCCATACTTTTTGACTGGTGGGCCACAATGGGTTGTAAAATTTGACAGAGGGGCCGGAGCAGGAGCAGATGGAGTTTCAAGTTTCAAATTCGGCGGGCCAGATTAAAAAGTTTAATGGGCCACATATGGTCCCCGGGCCGTAGTTTGTCCGTGCCAGATCTAATATTCCATTTAAGACATGTTGACAATGCACTGGTTCTCTGCGCTAATAGCTAATATTGTGACTACCTCCACATTAGCCTTGGAGCAACCCTGAGTTCCAACCTGCAGTCGCCCTCTCAGCTCTTCCGGCTCAGTCTGAAAGCGCCGTCTTCCCAACAGATGGCACCACAAACCAAAGTCTGACTGAACACCAACCCAATTTAGCCGTCCCATCTGTTTCTTGTCGGCCGACATCCACACAAACGTCCCCGATGTCTTGCTGAGGCGGCCAATCGCATGCTGGGTGCGTCGTGCAGCGATCGACCCACTTGCATACACTGTGGGGGGAAAATATATATCTATATGATCACCAGGAAGCGAGAGTAGTTCAGTGTCACCGAGGTCGCGCTGTAGCGGCTCGTTAATGCACTTGTAAACTTTCTGGGGGGACCGGGCAGACTGGTGTGGCACCACTGCTGCCGTTTTGTTCGTCGAGAGATGTTTTTTCCGCTGCAGCTCAGCCCCCTCTGGCATTTCGTCGCGCTGCTGGGAACGCAGCCTCACACCTCACTCAGTCGTCTGCTCCCCGGCATTCCCTCCACCGCATCACCTTTCACTCAAGTTTTTATACAGTTTTTTTTTTTTTTTTTTTTTTTTAATACTTTAAGGTTGCACTGAAGGAGAAGCACCGCATGTTTTACCACTGGATCGGAGGGCAGAGAGACGCTGTCGGTGAAAACGTGTGAGAGAAGCATGCAGGTGTAAAGTTTATAAGAAAGAGAGAGAGAGAGAGAGGGAGAGAGAGAGAGAGAGAGAGAGAGAGAGAGAGAGTCAGACAATCTCGCACTTTCACAAACAGCCAGCGCAATGACATCGTGCACACGAGTGAACACGTCGGAGAAGTGTGTCCCGCCCGAGTGTTAATGAGGGGTCGTAAACCCCCGAGCGGCCTCCATCTCCCCGAGTCCAGGGTCGGCGGGGCCACACTCTTAAACTGATGAATAAAACATCAGTCTGGCAGGTATAAATATTTCTCTTCCATTCTCGCAGAGTCGTAGGAGACGAGGCCAAAGTCGCTGCCACGACGTCGCCGCCGCGGCTTGACACGGGAGCCGGGGGGGTCGGGAGGAAGTGGGGGTGCAGGGTGGAGGAGAGCCGGATGTCGGGAGGTGGGGTGGGCGGGGCCACAGGTTGAGCCACAGCGGCGGAGTCTATAAGTAGGTAAAATTAAGTGAGCGGAATGAGCAGAAGTTAACTGTGTGTGTGTGTGTGTGTGTGTGTGTGTGAGAGAGAGAGTTGAGAGAGTCACAAAAGATTGCTTAATGATACACAATGTTTCCAGCCAGAGGAGCCGCAGTAGAACTGATGAACTTCTCCCAGGAGGAAACTATTACTTTTTAATTGGGTCCTGAAATGATAATCAACTTAATGTATTCGGAAGAGTTGTGTACCATTGGGTTACCATTGTCGTTGATGAGCTATCACTGCAGATTTATTTTTCTTATTTTATTTTAAAATCCAACCAGATGCTTTTGTCCGACATCCAATTACGCCCTTTGTGCTTTAGCATATAAATAGAAATTTGCACAAAAGCACATGGAAAGGGAAAACAGACATCAGATAATGAGAAATAATCTTGTAAGAGGAAGGGACTTTTAAGACAGACTCAAGAGCAGCCTTGGTTCCTTGCCACTTGCAGACCTCCAAGCTGAGCTCAAGGCTGCTGCTCAAAGTGAAGTTAAAGCACCAATTATGAAAAGTGCAGCAGCAATTTGCATCCTTGTTTTTTTTTTGTTTTTTGTTTTTTTCCCTTCTAAAGGTTCACCGTCAGATTGAAAGCGCCGAGGAGGTCGCCTTGAGTGTACGACTTTGAAGTCTCGCGCTCATCTGGAGCCTTCCAGAGGGTTTGAGAGTCAGAACAAAGACCTCTGTCTGAAATCACAAGGTTGAGTGGAGGTCAAGCCAATAAACGATCAAAGCTCGTGTTCCCGGGCAGCGAGAGCCTGGAACCGCCGGCGCTTTGATCTCCACCTTTCTGTGGACCAGACGGGAACTCTGTTTACTTTACTGCAAGGGTGCTTTCACAGCGCTAACATGTGAGGTTGTCCGTTCAGTTGTATTATTTTGAATTTTATGCTTCGTGGTTAGAAATTCTTCTATTATGCGTCACTTCTGCTAGGGCACTCCTGATTAGCTTAAGAGGATCCACTTGTGTGGCTCGTTTCCCTCCAGCTGAAAGAGAAACAGGCCTTGAGGCGCCCATCAAGTCCTGTTTGGACCGGTGGACCAATCAGGGACCAGCAGAAGGTACTTAAGGTGGGAACAGAGCAGGTGCAAGCAGTCAAATGGTCTTCTCATGACAAAACCAACTGAGCTTCAGAGACCTTAACACATTTGGCACATCATCAAGAGAAGCTGCAGGGGAATTCTTGGTGCTGTGGACGTGCTGGTTGAGTTTGACTGTCAGTCATCTGAGAGAAACTCCAGACAGAAAATCCTTCAATTCTGACTTTCACTCACAGAGGAACAGTCAGAAGGCATAAGGGCAACATTGGCTAGAATACCATTAGTATATAAAAATATAATAAAAACCACTCAACAGGTAGTTCCTGAACCGACCTGTGTGATTCACACTCTCAGGTCACAAGTGCAACCTTTGAGAATGAACCTGTCAGCCAGCGTAAAGACATTCAGACATAGTTCTGCTCGTCATTATGGCCAGACAGCACATGGGTGAAAATAGTTGCCCTCTACATGTTGACTGGCTGCCAGAATATTGTGCAGATTATTTTCTGTAATTTATTTCATTGGGTGGAGTTTAAATTTAAAGTTTTAAAGTTTTATCACACTTGTGTTATCATGTTATCACTGAGTAAAAAAATGAAGCTGTCGGGCTAAATGACCCGCCCTCTAGAAAGCTGGTGACTTCGGCTTCAGTACTGTTTTTTTTTTTTCTCTTATCAGCAATTAAAGATATTAATCTGTAAAACCAGACTGAGCAGAACAACCTTCTGGGCTTCCGTAGATAAGTGATGGCGCAACATGGTTGCCACCTTGCAGGTGAACCCACTGTTTGATTAAAATATAAATGTTAATTATTGAGTCACCGTGTTACTTCATGTATTCATTTATTTACTCACTGCATGGCAGAAGATGGCTCTGGAACAGCATGTGACTGGGAAAACCACTTGTGCAGATTGCCGCACTGTTTACTGAAATCATACCTCTCAGTGTTGCATGCATAAAGAAAATAGTGCCTTTAGAAGGAAGCGGGCGGAAGAGTAAAATGCCTCTGTCTGATTTCCTTTTCTCCAATTATCCGTCTCCGCGTCGGATGATGGATGACGGCTTCATTTTAAAGCTAAATCACTTCCTTTTTTCTGCCCACTGGATTTTATCCTCTGAGGACATTATATTTCTTCCCCGCATATCTTTTTCTGGTAATATATGTCAAAAACGTACGCAATCTATATATCAGTTCTCAAGAATAAATATCATATACATCATCCACTGTGATTATCACGGTCCAGACTTTTTTCTGTTTTTTTTTTTTCTTCCTTTTTACTCTTGCTGAAGCACTTATGGAAGGCTTGAATGCGACTTGTACTATCTCGCTTCAAAGAAATCTGTCAACAGGCACCAACTGGCCACCAATTATTTCCTCCTACTCCCAACAAAACATAAAAACTTATTTAATGCAAACATTAATAATGTTTTCTGTACTTTCTTGCCAGTTACTAAAAGTCCCTGAAATGCTCCTCTTCTCAGAAATGTTGTGCTAAAACACAGAATCAGGATGTCAACCCTTTGTGAAGTCACAAATGGCACTGATGCACCTCCCATATTAGAAACAGCACTGCCTGCCTAGCAGGTGTTTCCTGCACTCATTTTGTGCCATGAGGGCCGGAGGCTGCAAACAAAGGTCAAAATAATCTGTTTTCATGAACATCTGAACATGTTTTGGGGAAAAAAAAAAATAATAATTAGGTGAGGTTGCAACAGGATGAAGAACAAAGACTGAAATTTAAAACGTGTTGGACGCGGGAGCTTTTTGTTGAAAACAGTCATCCAAATATTTTTTGTCTTTACATCATAAGATGTTGGAGCCAAACTAGAAGTTGTGTTGAGACGTCATTAGGACTGGCGCTGTCATGTCACCAGCGGAGGAGTCAATCAGGCACGACGACACAATCAAGTGCAGAGACAGCAGAGGACGCTCGATGTCTTTTTTCTCTACCAAGGCTGCCCTCAAATCTTTTAATAGGGCGCTGCGTGCGTGCGTGCGTGCGTGCGTGCGTGCGTGAGTGCATGACCGTGTGTGTGTGAGTGCATGACCGGGTGTGTGTGTGTGTGTGTGTGTGTGCGCGTGTGTGTGTGTGTGTGTCACTGGAAGCTCGCCACACTCTGTCACACATTGTCCGTGCAGGATTCACACCAACTTCATTTAACACGGGCTCTGCTTGCGCCATCAAACTCTGTCACCATCAGGGAGGGCAGCGGTGGAGGGAGTTGTGCCGCAGCGCCAGGCCCCTCCCACAAGCAGGCAGAGCAAAGAGAGGCTTGTCACGCAAGCCTCCACTTTTTTTCTTTATTTATTTATGAGTCACTGAAAAGGGTGCCGTTGTCATCACTACCCCCCCCCCCCACACACACACACACACACACACACACACACACACACACACACACACACCACCCCCCATCCCCACCGCACCCCCGCCGCCGCTTGTGGCTCCAATCGGAGAAGTGCAAACATGGGCAAAGCACGGAAAGTGCATGTGCAGTGCAGGACGGCTGCACGGACATGACTGGTTTTCTGCTTTATGCAGTAACAAACAAACAAAAAAAAAAAAACATGTTTCATTTTTTCGATAAATGCAACCATAATTTCCATGGACACGCAAAATGTCATGAAGTCGAACGGGAGATGCAATAAAATCCATAAAACAAGTCGGGCCCTTCAGCAGTCCTTGATGTTTTTATTAAAAGATTAGATGAACTGATTCCTTTTAAATTCGGTGTATGTAATGCAAAAAAAAAAAAAAATCTATTCTAATAAAGAGATTCCACTGTGCTGCTCACTGCTGTTGCTACAAGTCCGTCTTGATGGATGCTCCCTTTATATTATTTTACTGGTAGAAATATCAATACAGGTTTCAGAAAAGCAAAAAAAAAAATGTTTTTGTTCCACTTCCATTTTATTCCACCGCTACACACATCTGTGTCCGTGCCTGCCCGCCCGCCCGCGCGGAAAAAAATAAGACTGAGCTGGAAGTGCAAATTATCCTCTCAGCATGCCCTCGCCCTCGCAGCCCTGTTTGGATTCCTGTCCTCCTCCTCCTCCTGCTGCTCCTCCGTCTCCTTTTACTTCCCTGCTAATATCCCCCCTTCGCAGTGCGCCGGACAGCTTCCGTCTTTATCGCCAGCGCCATTTAATCTGCTTTGGAAAAAACGCCGGTGCATTGTGCACATTTGGAGGGCCCTAATTGATTTATACAGTGTAATTAGTCCGTTCTCGATCGTCTCACGAACGACAAACCTGGTCCCAGAGCCGCTAATTAGGAGCCGACAGGATTTGCGGCTAATATAATTCATTATTTCCAAATTAGAGGCAGATAAGTTGTCACAATATAATGATCGGGCAAATGTACGCAGTTGTTTCCCCACTCTGGGGCCTCTTGTTTGGTTTTCAGAAAAGAATGGCAGTCACAGAGCTCGCCAGCCCAGGTGCAGCGCCCTCTAGTCCAGGCAACAAGAACTCTGTTTTTTGTCCTTTGCTCTTGTTTTCAGGGCCCGGTTGGTTTAATCGACAAAGTGACTGTGTAGCCGTTGTTGTGTTAAACATCTCATGACAGTTAAACGGTTCTGCTGTAACTCACAGTCATCAAAGGCCTCTCATCCAATCAAAAGGCTTGGTTGGAAATACATTTGCATTGGGGTGCAGCACCAAAAACGGAAGAATTTTTAAAACTGATGTAACCGCTCGGAGACTCATAGCTCATATTTTGTGGGTGAGCGCATTAGAAACGTGCGCATCTTGCATTAGTTGAGGTGATTACATCATGCTGCATGTGTGTGTGTGTGTGTGTGTGTGTGTGTGTGTGTGTGTGTGTGTGTGTGTGTGTGTGTGTGTGTGTGTGTGTCTGTTTTGCGAGGGAAACAAAATTGAAAGGCGTTCATTCCATGCCTGATGTTTGGGCTATTAGAACAAACAGCCATGGGGGTGTGGCTGTCAACACTCATTAGCGCCGCTGTCACCTTCACCAGTCCCATAATTACTGCCACTGTAAAGCGCCCAGCCTCTCCATGATGGCACACACACACGTACACGCACACTCGCAGCGAGAAAGACACGCAGCTACCTGACAAAGCATTAGCAGACTTTTTGAGCAGCCACTTGGGCCTGTCAATTAGCACAAGTCACAACAAATTAACTGCAGTGGGAATCTCCCCTTTTTTTTTTTTCCTCCTTTTTTTTTTCCCCTCCGTCCCGGTGAGCGACGGGCCATTCCGCAGCCGTACGAGGTCATCGCCGGTCTTGATGCCCTTTTCATTTTCCTGTCAGCTTCAATGAGCGTGCACGTTGGTCTGGGAGCATTTTGCACCCACGCTGCGTAGAAAGTCGCTGCCAGAGGACTTAAAAATATGATTATGTTTATTTTGTTTGTTTGTTTTTTTGTTTCCTGGTGTAATTACAAACCGCTGTTATATTGCCCTTCTTTGACTTTGGTTGCACGTTTGGCGTAATTTTGTTGCTCTTTTTATACTGAATGGTCAAATAGGTGAGTCTTTGTCACTGGCCGAGGTCGTTTTTGCTGACCTGAATGGATGAACCTTAATTTACAAATTAAAAAAAAAATAAATAAAATAAAAAAAAAAAAAATATATATATATATATATATATATATACATATATATGTATATATATATATATATATATATATATATATATATATATATATATATATATACATATATATATATATATATATATATATATATTATTTTATTATTATTGTTACTATTTTTGTATCCTGAAAGACTGTTTTGATAAAAGAAAAACATTCAATCGCTGACATTCAGGAATTTCATTCTAATATACAATAAATTTGGTGTTTTAATTGAAAAGAAAAATAGATTTTGCTATGATGACGACACATACTGTTAAACATCTTCTGCTCACAGCCTGACACATTGTTGATGCTACATAGACATTTTTTTTTATTTTATTTTTGTTCTATATTTATCTAACAATTCTGTGAAAATGCTGCTGTTAAATACGGCGACGTATCTGGAACATTAAATCCTTTGCGTCCCATTTGTTTAATATGTGCGGCGTCACTGAGGGGAAATGGCCTAGTTAGAAAGTCAGCTGGATGTATTTCATCTCCACACGAGTCCATTTAGCCGCGTCTCCCCCTGTTGTTCTCCAGCCTGCCTCTTTCACACGCAGGAGGTGCCCACCCTTATTTTTTCTTTTTCTTTTTCACCCAGATTATTGCATTCCATTATGGTTTACATTCACGGAACAACAAATCATGTATATTTTTGTCATTTTTTTTATTATTTTGTACAGGGTAGGCAACAGCATTTGACTTTGCTAAAACAGCACGGTCTTGTTTACCCACTGATTGTCTTGCCAGGCACATCTGAGTCTCGTAATTTGACATTTCTAATATGCATGTTCACAATTGTTATGGAATAATTGGTTGGCTGTTATGTACGGGATGCTGGGTGCCGCGCACCGTGAATACCAATGGAACCTTGGAGAGCGCGAGGCAGGCGGGCAAAAGTAATGTCGCTGTCAAGCCAGCAGGATTAGATTTTAAAGGACGCCACACAAAAAAACTGATGAAAATGTATTTGTAGAAAGACAAAACACTTCAACCGGATTACCATTTTCTAC
Organism: Nelusetta ayraudi; assembly: GCF_046127955.1. NCBI lineage: Eukaryota > Metazoa > Chordata > Actinopteri > Tetraodontiformes > Monacanthidae > Nelusetta > Nelusetta ayraudi. Next base: position 6,259,296 of record NW_027466110.1, read on the forward strand.
CGTTGCAGGATTGGAATTTGTTTTGGAATGAGATTTGAACCATGGTGTGATGATGGATGCTGGTCGCAGCGTTTTATTTATTCTTTTTGTTTGGGAGAATTCTGCAGAGGGAAACAATGACATCTGCCACTGCATTTTAAATACATGTAACATAATTATGTGTGTTATCCATCGTGTCTTACACTTTGCTAAAGTTACTACTCCATCGATATTGAGCACATTTGTGTTTTCCATGGCATAGACTTCAGTTGCATTGGCACAGAATAGATTTTTGTAACTATCATGCATATATACATCCAAATGTCCATTGATTACATGGTGAGTGGGGGAAAATGGGTGAAACTTCAATCTTGGGTGAACTATCCCTTTAATTTTAGACACGCACGTACTGGTTGAGTCACAGTATGTCATGGTAATAATGCAGTTTGTATCTGTTGCACGTTCGTGTTATAGCATGAGGTCTGGTCGGGGCAGAAAACAACATCCCTACCAGACAGACAGACAGACAGACCGCCGTATGCCTCCGGCCCCTGCCAAGTCCTGGCCAAGTGCGGAGCCATAAAAGTTTGTGAGCTGCCTCCAAATTCAGCTTGATGCGGCGTGACATTGGGAGCCGGAGCCGAGCGGCGAGGATGTGAGCGGGAGAGAGCGAGAAGCGCTCAGGGTGAAAGAGCTGGCGAGGCCGAGAGGAGGAGAACCAAGGAGAGGTCGATCCGGGGTCGCTGAAGGCCCGGCGGCCACGGATCCTTCTCTGGGAGGACGCCGCTGATAAGGCCCAGGTAGCTCATAACGCTGCCGCTGAGGTTTGAGGGGCCAGCGAGATAACGGCCCGCTGATAGGACAGAGCCGCGCAGCTGGACTGTAGATAAGAGGAGCAAGGACTTGTTGCCCTCGACAGAAACACTTGTGATCGGGATGGGACTATCGCCTGGATTTTCTTGTCTTCTTCTTTCTTTTGCTGTGGCAGCATAACATATAATAACAATAATGGAGCTGATGGTTCCTCACCAGTGAACTGGAAACCACTGGATTCATGATGTCACAAAGGGCACTGATAAGCCCACTGATGCCTCTCCCCGGTATCGGTTGTTCCCTTGAGTCCATCTCGTTGTCAACTAACAAAAGACGTGGAAGCTTTGTGTCTTTGTGGCAGGGTGCAAACAGAGGGCTAAATCAGATGCTTTCTGGAGTTTTTGGATGATTATTCTGGGGTGTCTGGAATAAAGGAAAACTGGAAAAAATATGAAGAATAATGGAACCTTTAAAAATGTGTTTTGAAGTGTTTATTATTCTTGTTTTGCTGGCACCATCTGTCAGCAAACGCTGTATGGTAAAATATGACATTTTAATGCTGTTTTTCTATGCTACTTAGCTTGAGCTGGCTCATGCGAGTTTATTATTTCTTAGCCCTGTCTCCTCTATTTATTGCATAACAATTTGTATGTCAATTGTCAGATTTAAAAAAAAAAAAACAAACAAACATTTTTTTCCTTTTTTTTCTAAAGTTTTTTGGGGGTAAATACAGCAATGGCCTGAAAAATCTTGTACCAGACGAAGCCTTATTTCTGCCGCTCTAATATTAGAGCATGAGGCGTGCATTATTTATGGCTCACAGCTGTGTGCGCCGTACACTCCTGCCCACAGGCGTGATGAACCTGGTCTGTGCTCATTTTACCTTCTTTTTTATTTTTTTTTTATTTTTATCGTGCATGAGCTGAACCTGGGCGCGCAGCCCCTAAGGAGACAGAAATATTAGAGGGGGGAATGTTTCAATTTGTAGATATCCTCTCTACCCACCACCTCCACCTTTCTTGTTTTTGCCTGCCTTCACTATTCCCCTCACGTCTCCTGCTTCTTCCGTGAGCTGCACTGCAGTTGTTTGAAGTTCGGCCCTGACCACCTTGTTAGCTTAATAATCCGGATGTGCAATTTGGAGGTGATTTACGAGCAGCCGCCTAAACAGCTTAGTTACTAAGCTTTGCATGTCATTGTGCAGCAAGTGCTAAAAGTCAACCCGCCTGCTCTGCTCTTCAAGGGTCCTTGTCCTCATCTTGCACGGTCGGACCTCCAGGAAACTACATATACTTTACACTGTAATCAAAACGTATGCTTTAAAATTCAGGGGACTCAAAGTGAAGGCTGAATATTTCTGCTAAGGATAACGGCCGCGTAAACCTCAGGAACGGACTATTTTCGGCGGGTGGTCCTAAAAATAGAGGGATGCCAGAGCGGGAAAACCAACTGGACACGGACGGAAGGGATTGTAAAAAAAAAACATTTTCCTTCTCGCTTTGTCTTTTTTCTCTCTCTCATTCCGACGCCGTGCACAAGCGAGTGCATGCGTGCGTGCTCGTTCCTGTACATCGTCGCCTCGCCTGCCCCGCCGACTGTATGGCGAGGAGCCATTATGTATTTACGAGAGATGAATAATGGACGAGGGAGAATAGTTTTACAGGACTTGTTACGTCTGCTCCATAATTTACCGTGAGGGGAGGAATTCAGGGAGGCCAGTCACGCGATAGACAAACTGTTCGTGCCGGCCGAGGAACGGAGCAAAGTCGGCTTTCCACAACTTCAACTCCTCGCTGACCGCACGCTGTCGGCGCCGGTGTTGGAAAACTTTACAGCCTTCTATCAGGCCTAGCGTTTTAATCCTTTGTGTCAAGGTGAGGACTTTGCCCCTGTAAGTTGACCGCATTGGTCTGTCTGGAGGCTGTTCTATTGGAACTGGTGCCAATTTGTGGGAAAAGAAGAATTTCTTATCCCCCAAAAATATGTGGCAATGTTTTTGCTTTTTCAGATTTTTTGTTTGGTTGGTTTTTTTGCAGGAGCAAATTTTAACACCACAGTGTGCAGGTTTGCCATGAAACAGCGACACATGTCAAGGGATGTCACGAGGAACTTTTGCTTTTGCGGCTCAAATGCTGGCGGTGATTGATCCAATTTCAATATTAAAGACGGAAGGGTCAATAACATTCTGAGATTTAAGTCCTCGTCATTTTTTTTTTTTATCATCCTGTCCACCAACCAGCCCGACCCCACCATTATCCCCAAACATCTCTCTTTTCCAGGTGCATATGTGAAATAAACCAAACAAAATTGAGATGAAGGGGTTGGTGAATCAATGCAAATATCAGTAACTACGATACCAACACTGCTGTCGTTGTTTCAGTGTTGCCAGTGGATATGTACCAGAACAGTGGCATCGATACTCCCACTAGTCACCACACGCACCTGTTTAACTTCACTTTTTACTCCTCCTGGTGCTTTTGGCGAGCAGAGCCTCCACCACAGGAAAACAAAAAAACTAAAAGTTGCTTGTCTCTCACGTCCTCCTCCCTGACTTCACTTTTTGAGTTGAACTCTTTTATGAGGTCTGACTGCCCACCGGTCTTCCATCGCTCTGTTCAGGTACACAATCTCTCTCTCACACGTACACACACTAAGTAAGTCCTCCATCGCGTAGCACAAACCCTGGAAGATACACACGGGTTTGTGTTTGTGTGAATATGTTATCTGGGATGTTATTTTTTTTTTTTTTGACGCCATCCCTGCATGAGCTTGGAGGGTTATGTCTCTCCTTCACTTTCTGTGTGTGTGTGTGTGTGTGTGTGTGTGTGTGTGTATCAGGCCAGACTCCCGCTACTCTTCCACTCTGTCAGCTGTCCTCCCTCTGTTCTCCCTACGACTCCACCCCTGCTGTTTCGGCTCTGGAAACTAGTGAGGGGACGACCAGGAAGTGATATCAATAATGCCATAAACCCCTGCGGATATGTCCCATACGCTCCATTATTGATGACAATGTGCTCCCCGCTGTTCGCCGCCCTGTAATGGCACGCCGGCTGGGTACAAAATTTTCAGCAGCCAGAACTTTCACACATGAATCTGAAACAAAAGCGTATGTGTGTGTGTGTGCGCTGAGCTACATCGGCTTGAGAGGGAAGAGGGAACATTTTCAAGTTGGAGTTTTTTTTGTTCTTTTTTAACTGTGTCCTTTTATCATAATTAGTGGAGTCGTTTCTGGCAGGAAGGCAGTAATTAAGGGACGCGGTCAGTGGAAATTCTGTAGCAGAACAACTTCAACATGGTTCCGGTAGTGTGCGTTGATGTCTTAGTGGTCACATGACATCTTCAAGATTGAAGAGAGGTGGGAAATGCACTGTACCCATGATCCTTTGCATTCCGCTCATGACAAAACAAAACAAAAACATGCTTCTTCTCATCCCAGTGTGAAAAATGACCACCATTCACACCTTTTTTGTTTGTTTCATTTTTCAAGCCGTTATATCTCAGTAAAAATCTCCTCTGGCCTCATCACCAGTCATCACTGCGTCACATTCTCATCTCTTTTTATCCATAATGAGCTTCTACATCCGTTATGTAGCAGCACAGTGGACCCTGATTGGCCGTGATGATTCAGTGTATTTTCATACTTACTCATACAAAACACACCACTGGGAGACGTGTCAAAAAAAGAAGAAGGAGGAGGTGGAGGAGGAGGAGGAGGAGGAGGAGGAGGAGGAGAAGGCTGTGAGTCTGTCGTGATTTTGCGGCCAGACGGCTCCCAGCGCGCCGCCTCGGAGCAATTAGGCCGCGTTCAGACTCTCAGTCGGAGTCATTTGCTTCCTGCTCTGAACTCTGTCGCCGTCATTTTTCCACTTTGTCTCATCCCTTCATTTGCTCGCCTGATTTTTCCACTCTGTCTCCTCCTCACATGTGTCAGGCCGGATTCTATTTATCCATTACTTTCTTCTCCATCTGCACCTTTTTTCTCCCCCTCCTCCTGCACACACTACACTCCCCCCCCCCCCCCCATCTCCTGAGTCACCTTCACTCCCTCCTCCACTCCCCCCTCCCCCACCCTCGGCGCCTCGTCCTCCCACTCGGCTGTGTTTTATGGCCAGAAGCTGTTATTCCACTCGGCTGCAGCCTCGACTCCTCGCCGTAATATTTCATTCATCAGAACAATTAAAGCGGAACATTGGTTTCCAGGGTGATAATTAGGGTTTGATGAGTGAACCTGAACGCCACCAGGACAAGACAGCTTGATTGCTCTCATTTGCCGGCGCTCTCCGTGCTATTCCCGGGGTTATTATCCGCTGTCTTGTCAGGCAAATAAAGGGAGAAAACAGTCGAGGGGGTGACGGCCCCCTGGAGAGAGGGACAGAGGGAAAACGGGAGCGAGGAGGTGGAGGTGGAGGTGGAGGAGAAGTTACGGGGGAGTCTGTGGGAGATGAGCAGCATGTAACGGGAGCAGGTATTTTGGGATGGCGACACACCGCATTGATTCTTTCACCTCCCACTGCTTTCCAGCAAAAGAGCCGAGACCCTTTGACCCCGCTGTGGAGAACTTCCCAGGAAACTTTGGCTGCACTTTAAATACCAGAGTTGTCACTCTTTGCTATTTCTGCTCAGCGCTTTTCCACAAACCCACGCGAGCTGATGCTTTCACTGCACGCTGACACAGTGGGCAGGTGTTGTTGTTTTCTCATGATGAAGACTTGTTCTTTGTCTCAAAATGTTAACTATTACTGCTGCTACTCGACTATTCTGATTATTATTAAGTTAATATGAATATTGTGTATACACTCAGATCCACTCTGCTTTATAATAGAGCTGAAACTGAAGTAACTAACTGATTAATCAAATCAAATGGATGAAGAAGTTATTTCATTACAATTTTCCAGAATTTCAGCTTTGTTTCCTAAATTTTGCTGCCGCTAAATGTCGGTTTTGTTTTGAACTTTTATACCATTTGCTTATCATTAATGATTTATTTCTCTATATTTTAATATATCCGTATACATTTATTCTGTTTTAGCTTGTTGTAGAATTTGGGATTTCCAGAGATTTATTGTGAACAACCAGCTGATCCACTGGGATTTTCCCGCAGAACCTCCTCCAGATTCAGCCTGCGGGCCTCGAGTTTGACTCCTGAAAGACGGAACAAACCGGCCATAACTAAATAAAAAATTCTATTATCAGATGGTCGGACCTCGCAGCACGACCAGCAGATGTAAAGTAGAATGAAGTCGGATGGCTGGAACACTTCCCCCGTTGCCGTTTGACAACTTGCTACCTGTTGTTTTTATGCATGTTATGAATATTTGGCGCTACGGAGCGACGCCAGGTTGTGTCAGACGGAGATGCGAAGCGGTTCAGCCCGGCGGACTCACCGCTGCAGCCGCTTATTCAAATGAGAATCAAGCGAGCGTCGACAAACAGACTCCGCAGTTCTTGTTTTGATCCGGAAGACAAAGACGCTCCAGTCTTGGCGAAAAACTTTGCAACGACCGGAGTTTGCATGCGGCCGACACGGCGCTTGTACACACATGCACACGCAGCATGTTTATCCCCGACTCTGAATTCTTTAATTATTCATCCCCGAGTTAATGTGCTGAATGCTCTATATTCCCTCAGAAGTCGGGACCAATCAATTAATCCAACATTAGCCATTCAAGGTCGCGACCTGCGAGGATCAACCAATGAAAGGCCCGTTTAATCTTGACCCCCCTGAATACCAAGCAGGACTCGCTGTTTGTCGATGTGGGCGTGCTCTCTCTCTCTCTCTCTCTCTCTCGCTCTCTCTCTTTCTCTCGCCCACCCGCCCGCATCGCACCTCATGCATGTGCAAAGTGAGGCCGCGCACGGCAGTCGATGCACGGCGCTGCGGGCATTAATGCAAACGCCGGCGGCGCCACGGGGAGGGAACGGCTCGGTACTTGACACATTTGACCGTGCAGGTGAGATGTTGACAGCGTCCGCCGACCTACCCTCCCCCCCGCCAACCACCACTCCTCTTTTTTTTTCCCTACATGTAAATGTCGTTGACCTTCGAGGGAAGAGTTTTCACAGCGAGCGCAGCAGCAGCAACAAAGGCGAAAGCTGCGGTTGAGATGCCGGAAGTGACCTCCCGTTAAGAGCACGGAGCAGCTTTCCCACCAAGTGGCAGCAAATTGCTTCCCGCGCTCTTTCATCCCGCCCTTTTCTTTTTTCATCCTCTTCCTCCCCCTCGCGGGCAGCTGAGTGACATTTCATGGCGCGGTGGCACTTACATCCGAACAGTAATCACTGGCTTCAAACTTGTGATGCTCCATTTGCTTAACGATTGAGCTCGGAGAGGACGGCGAAGGAATTTTTGCCGCTAACTCGATGCGTTAATGAGGCCGGTAATTAGAGGTAAATGTTAATGGACTGTACGTACTGCAGTTCACAGGGGTTCTCCGCTCGGGACTGTCGGACAGCAGGACTCGCAGCCACTTTGACAGAGTCCCACGATGAACTGCAGCGATTATGTGCAGTCATACACGCAAATATGGGTGCTTTTTGAAAGCAATTACACATTCATACATAAATATATATATATATATATGCACACTACCAGTCAAAAGTTTGGATACACCTGTTTCTTCATTATCTTTACTACTTTCTACACTGCAGATGCATACTGAAGACATCAAATATATGACTAAGACATGCCAATGTTTTTTGTAACTTTTGAAAACTATTACAGCTGCTGGTAGTTCTGCCGTGTCCACCTGTGATATGAACCACACCAACAAATGCACTGGATTTTCCACGTCTTTTGGCTGCATCGACACAAACCGCGATGGTAATCTGATGTTATGACACTGTATTATGTCCGTGGGGTCAATTCAGGATCTGAGTGGTGCCAGAAACACTGAGGAGCTGTGCTAAAATAAAATAAAATAAAATAATATAATATAATAAATAAATAAACGGCTGGAAAATCCTGAAATATTACTGGAATCTTGAAATTTGATTTCACTTTCTTGAGGAGCAGAAAAACCCAGGAATGAACAATGGAAAAAAGAAAAGAAAGGAGGAAAAAACTGAGATGGATGAGGGGATGGAAGAGGAGAAAAAGCTGACGTGAGGTGTGTGTGTCTGTGTGCGTGTGTGAGTCTGTGTGTGTGTGTGTGTGTGTGTGTGTGAAAGAGAGAGAGAGAGTGGAGTTCCCCCCGCAGCACTCTGTCGGCTCAGCGTTCACGGTGGCTGAGCAGAGTGGAAGGCACAGCCGACCCGCAGGGAGCACTTGGCACGCCATCAGCTCTGCGCCGGGCACGCTCGCCGCCCAGCCAGCACAGCCCAAACACACAAGGCCTGGCGATCAAAACAACGCCAAACAAACACACGCCAAACACACTGACTACACGCAGGAGGGTGGGAGGGATAGAGGGAGGA